>NC_041382.1:352690963-352767798 GCF_002162155.2 Triticum dicoccoides | reverse complement strand
TGCAGGAAATGCAATTTCGGTAGTTTAAGCCGGATGATCCGGGCCAGGAACCGGATGATCAGGGCGGATCCGGATGATCCGGGACAAGATCTGGATGATCCGGGCGGGTCAACTTGCTCGGGGATGGCTCGAGATGAACTTGAAAATGGGGGAAAATTTGATGATTTCGTGGATTTTGGATGGATTGCGAGGTGGAGAAGGTGGGGAGAGGTAAGATCCACTGGCAACACAACAAATTCATGGATCAAAACCAACAAAACATCATCAAAACTCACATATCACAAGAAAAAAAATTGGGGGCTATTTTTGTGGGGATTTTCGAATTAGGACAAAAAACAACAAAATCAAGCTAGAAACACAACGGGGAGGCTCCGAAATTGTGATCAACGTGGCTCTCGATACCAAGATGATGTAGTGTAGGAACCCTAGGGCCGATCTTTCACGAAAGGAGCGAATCGTGCGATGAACACGAAGAACACGAGGGGAAATCACAAAGGGGCACAAACAAAAACACTCAAACCAACAAGAAATAGTCACACATATGCTAGATCCTCGAGAACATAAGAGATCACATGATCCATGGTCAACTAAGGACGATACAAGTAGCACGATCTTCTCTGTGAGGAGGTCTTGAGGTTCTTCTCCGTGAGGAGGTCCTGAATCCGCTTGAGGGATCTTCTCCGAGGAGGCGCGATCTCCTAGGAGAAGGTATCCAAGTGAATGAGCAAAGCTCTCACACAAATATGAGCTAATCCTTTCCTAACCCTAGAAAGAGGTGCTGGAGTCATATATATAGGAGTTAGGGGGCGAAGGGGTACATGGGCCTCGGCCCAATCATCATGCACGCAGGCACTGTCCGGATGATCCGGATGTTGGTCCGGATGATCCGGGCTTCGGGGTTCCGGATGATCCGGGTCGGTGTCCGGATGGTCCGGCTGTGTCGTGGCGGCTGCGGGAGGTCCGCATGTCCGGGTCCTGGTCCGAACGTCCGGGTATGTCCGGATGATTCGGGTCCTGGTCCGGATTTTCCGGCTTCAGGGCGACGCTTCGGGTGTTTTCTGGTGGGTCAGCCGGATCGTCCGGGCTGTGGTCCGGATCGTCCGGGCTGGGGCCGCATTGTCTGAACGGCGATATTGATCGTCCGGGCTTCGACTGACTTAGCACTTCTTCTTCTTCTTCTTCTTCTTCTTCTTCTTCTTCTTCTTCTTCTTCTTCTTCTTCTTCTTCTTCTTCTTCTTCTTCTTCTTCTTCTTCTTCTTCTTCTTCTTCTTCTTCTTCTTCTTCTTCTTCTTCTTCTTCTTCTTCTTCTTCTCCGTCTTCACGTGCATCTTCGTCTTCAGATTCTCCTTGCTCCTTAGCGTCTCCATGGCTAACTCCTTGATACCAGAGTATGCACAGCGTCTCTGTTTGAGGTAGTAGCCATGTCTCATGTGCATCAACGTGGAATTGTGAGAGGAGAGATGTCACCTCGGTTTCGAGAGCTCTTGCACGTGCTTGTGTCATGGGCCCGCTAGGCACATGGTGAGACGATGGTAGGTCCATGGGGATGATCTTGGGATGCTCTGCATCATCTCTCCTCCCTTGGCAAAGATCCGACCTCGAATCGAATTCTTCATCACCATGGTAGGGCGATAGATCTATGACATTGAAGATGTCGCTTACGTTGTACTTGTCGCGCGGGAGGTCGATCTAGTAAGCATTGTTGTTGTAGCGTGCACGCACCTTGAAGGGTCCATCCGCTCGTGGTAGGAGTTTGGGCTTGCGTTCGGTGAGGAAGCGGTCCTTGCGAAGGTGTAGCTACACAAGATCACCAATGTTGAATACCATGGGGTTCTTGTTGATGTTGAGCTTGATCGCAAGACGTTGTACGTGACGCTCGATGGTGTGCCTTGTATCTTGATGCACCTTCTTGAGATGGTTCAGACGTGTACTTGTGTCCGTATTGATGCGCTCTTGGAGTGGTAGAGGAAGGTTGTCCAATGGTGAAAATGGGTTGAATCCATAGACGACCTCGAATGGGGACTTGCCGGTAGTTGAGTGTCTTGCGCGGTTGTAGGCGAACTCGGCGATTGGTAGACACTCCTCCCACTCCTTGATGTTCTTCTTGATAAGCACGCGAAGTAGAGCAGAGAGTGTGCGGTTGGTCACCTCCGTTTGGCCGTCGGTTTGTGGGTGGTATGCCGTGCAGAAGAGTAGCTTGATTCCGAGCTTGGCGCATAGGGTCTTCCAAAAGTAGTTTAGGAACTTGACGTCGCGGTCCGAGACAATCGTCTTTGGCACTACATGTAGACATAATATTTCCCTACAAAAGAGATTGGCAACATCTGAAGCGTCGTCTATCTTGTTGCATAGTATGAAATGTGCCATCTTAGAGAATCAGTGTCGGGACCCTGATCCTAAGTCATACCCATCTAGCATGTAACACTTCATATCACTTTGCGGCCTCACGCACGGTATTCCACGGGTGCCACCTTACCTGGCCCGGGACCGTTTGCGCCTTTTGGCTCACGTATATGATAGTGTCGCTAGCATCCATATGACAGAGAACTCGGGCTGACATGACTAGTCGTGAACCCAAAGTAGCACTAACTTACAGGGACAGGCATACATGAATCAACCTCGAGCATGTCGGTCAAGAATGTATGAATCCGGGCTGTAGCACTGGGCTAACAGGACTCCGGGAACCCGGCCTGTAGCAGGCTAGGCAGGACTCCGGATGTCACCGCGTGACATTTCCCCGAAGGGACAGACATAGGAACGAAGTGAATCACATGCCGGCCAGTCAAGTGTTCCGGAGCAGTAGTGTTGCACTAGCAGGACTCCGGTGAACCGGGCTGTAGCGGACTACTATGGCTCATGGAAGCACAAGACTACATTTCCCCATAAGAGAGGCTACCAGGGGTAAACAACTAGGTTGTCAAATCCCACACATAGCAATACACGTTACACGTACGCATAACATGCAAGTATGTGTTGTACAACATGGCATCACAACATAACTCAATCTTATATAGATAAAGGCCCAGAAGAGCCACATAACATTCAATACAAACAGGGGTCTTATGACCCATCATTCAGAGCATACAAGCAACGGAAGCATTACATGTCTGAGTACAGACAACTACAAAAGGAAAAGACTAAGAAGCCTGACTAAACACGACCCTCCCAAGGGTACAAGATCGTAGCTGGGATACAAGCTACTCGTCGAAGTCACTAGTGTAACCAACTGCAAAACATAAATAAGCAAACGTGAGTACGAAGGTACTCAGCAAGTCTTACATCAGAACTATCTACATATGCAACATTATCAACAAGGGGGTGGTGGAGTTTTAACAGCAGCAAGCCAGCTTTGACTCAGTGGCTAACCTATACTACGAGTATCAGAAACTTCTTTGAGGTAAGAAGACGCACACGAGTCCACATATTCACCATATCAATACTCCACTATGGATCCGTTCCCGTCTTCCTATGAGAAGGCCATCCATAGCACTCATGCTTATCTTGCGTATTTTAGAGTATCCACTTCAAGTTGTCTATGTACTACATAAGTTCTCCAAGTTTCCATATTCGAGGAAAACGGCTATTCGAATAGATAATGGTAACCCTGCAGGGGTGTACTTCTTCACACACGCTCTTGCCACTTATAGCCCTGTACACGTCATGTACCTCGGCAACCTTCAAGCGGAAGCCGGGCGAGGGAGTCGGCCACGACCTGACTAACCACACAAGTCTCTCGTCCAGGTTTATCGCCTATTCGGGTTCCATCCGCAAGGAGATCCGGCCGGGGTGTCGCTCACGGCCCCAAACGATGTGTGCAGGGTTCCCAAGCCCACCATCCGGGTGCCACTTGGTACACCGTGCCATGGTGCCTAGTCTGTCCCAAGCCCGTCCCGTCGGACACCACCTGGTAGACAAGTAGCACTACCTACAAACGCCAGAAACTAGTTGCAACTCCTGGACAGAGATCAAGTGGATTAATAAGCCGAGAGGGGCCGGATGACCGGAACCCAATGTGTGGTAGTAACTGGACTTGGATAACATACACAAAATTCAGTGCTTAGGGACGGTTCCAATGAGACAACCCACCATGTATTCCTACATGGCCTCTCATCGCTACCTTTACCAAAACGTGTTCACACACTTAGCCATTACCGGTAGGACATGTTCACCACTCCGATTCATTCCCGATGAATCAGACCTGACACAACTTTAAGCATAGCTGGCATAAAGAAAACAAGCATGGATGAGCAGGCGCATCAAGGCTCAAGCAACTCCTACTCATGCTAGTGGGTTTCAACTATTTACTGTGGCAATGACAGGTCATGCAGAAGAATGGGTTCAGCTACAGCAGCAGAAAGTAGCAGTTTGAATCGTTGTTGTCCTAATGCAGTAAAAGGAGCAGGAGCGAGAGAGTGGGATTTATCGAGATACTCAAGGGGGTTTGCTTGCCTGATAGATCCACGAAGAAGCACTGCTCCTCAGACAGGTACTCGGGACACCTTCCGGAGTAGAACCTATCGAGAGGGGACGGTGCCGGCAATCAATAAACAACCATATGCAACAATATGATGCATGAAGATGACATTTCAAAGATGCTATGATTTGCCCTAATGCATCTAGCATCAATTTGGTTGAAGTCCATATAATCAAGGGTTCATATGCAAACCCCAAATTAAGTATATAACATGACATTATTACGTTTTCACTTATACAGCAAGTATAAGTTGGTTTTTCATGCATGAAACTAGCATAAATGGATTCCTTGCATTTTCTGATGATTTTTCATATATAAATTATTTCATTCTGAGCTACGGTTTAATTTCTATGATTCTTAGAAGTTTTAACTATTTTCTAAAATTCTCTGAATTATTTAAAATCCAGAAATTCAGTTACTGCGTCAGCGTGACATCACAGAGGCGTCAGCAGGCTGACCAGGTCAAACCTGACGTGTGGGGGCCACACGTTAGTGAAACTGGGGTTAACCCCGGGTCAAACCCGCAGTAACCAGGGTTTGACTTGGCTCTGGGGCCCACTGTCAGTCTCAGGGGGGGATTAGAATGTGGGATTAGCGCTAATTAAGCTGCCACGTCAGCCTCGCCGGAGTTCGGCCAGCGACGACCAAACCACGCGGCGGTGCTTCGCCGGAACGCGCTACAGCCGGCGGAAGAGCGCGCGGGGACTACCAATCGGTAGCCCGCGCTCGACCTTATCCACCTGGACATAGGGGAGGTCGCGGGGACGGCGGATTTCACCGGAGCAGGGCTCGCGGCGGCGGCCGGAGCTCGGCTATGCGTGGGCGGGGTGCTGCAGCTCGAGGTGAGCGAACGGGGGGTGCTAGGCAGCACCTAAAGGGCAACTGGAGCCCGCCGGAGCAAATAGCAGGAGCGGAAGGGCTTAGGGGCACGGAGCTCCCCGGCCATGGCGGACGGCGGCTTCGGGTGCTTTCGGGGCAGCGGCTACGTGGTGAAAACGACGACGTGGTTAAGGGGGGAAGGACCAGGAGCTCACGGGGATCACGCAGAGCAGGCCAATGGGCTCGGGGAAGGCCCGAAGCGAGCGGAGCAACGAGGAGGATCTACGGCGGCCGGCGATGGAAACGAAGATGGTGGTATCGATGCAGAGCTTCCCGGGTCGCCTGGCTCGTTGAGGACGTAGCAGGCGGCGAGGCGGAGCTCTGGGGCACGTCGGAGAGCCGAGGGGAAGGCAGTGGCCACGGTGGTGTTTGTCGACGGTGACGGCAGCGCTCGGGTGCGTGCGAGAGAGAGGACAGAGGAGGGGGAGGAGCGAGAGGGAGTGAGAGGGGGTCGGGGCTTGCGTGGCGTCTCCGTAGAAGGCCAGGGCGTCGACGGGGAGCGGCAAGCAGGAGATGGTGAGGCGCGTGGCCAGCGCACGGCGAGCACGCGCTCGTCCTTCTGTCCGGGGAGGAAGACGACAGCGAGGTGCGGTGGTGGGCTGGGCCTAGCTGGGCCGGTCCTGTTGGGCCACCAGGTAAGCGCCAGGTAAGTGTTTTCTTATCTCTTGTTTTCTTTTTATATTTCTGACATTTATTTTGTATCTAAAAGAAATGTTAAAACTTTTCCATAAATGCTGAAAATATTTGTGGCATCTAGATATAATATTCCAAAGGCCCTCACCAATTCCCAACATTTTTGGAGCCATTAAAATATTTATATAATTTAAACAGCTCCAAATCAAATATTTATGCATTGATTCAAAAATCCAAAATGTGTAGCAAAAATGTGCATCACCTCTGGTTGTTGTTCCCAACATTATCCAAAGAGCATGAACATTTTTGGAGAGCATTTTGGGTTCATTGAAAATCCATTTTAAAGTTGAACCTATTTGAATTTTCTTTGGTGCTAGGGTTTGAAACATCCCCATTTACATTTCATTTAAAATTTAAACATGATGCACAAAGCGAGCCTAGGATCATACCAGAACTAGGGATGTGACAATCAGTCCACAACGACAAATATTGAATCCTTTCCATTTCGAGTTCTACACAATCCAAGTACAAAATCCATGCTAACATCTTCCCATGGTTGATATGGAATAGGGAGAGGCATATAAAGGCCATGGGATTGAGCTTTAGACTTAGCTTTGCGACATGTAGAGCATCGGTTGGTGAAGCGATTGACGTCGCGAAACATCTTGGGCCAATAATAGTTCTTGGAGAGCGTAGAAAAAGTCTTGTCGCATCCAAAATGTCCCAATAGTCCTCCTCCATGATATTCCTGCAAAAGCAAAAAATGAAGAGAAGACTCGGGGATGCAAAGTTTGTTAGCTCTCATGAGATATCCATCTTTGATGTAACAGTATTCCCAAGATGTATGCGTCAAACAGTTGGCATAAGGAATAGCAAAAGTGGGATCATACTCATAGAAGTCTTTTATGTGCACAAAGCCAATCACATCCAATTCAAGTTGAGTAACAAGCATGCATATGCGGGAAAGAGCGTTTGCCACAACGTTTTCCTTTCCTTTAATGTACTTGATGACATAAGGAAAAGACTCATTGAATTCTCTCCATTTAGCATGACGCTAATTCAACTTAGTTTGACCCTTGAGGTATTCAAGCGTTTCATGATCTGTTTCAATGATAAATTCATGAGGGCGAAGATAGATTTCCCATTCATGTAAAACTCACACTAAATCATATAACTCTTTGTCATATATGGGATAATTGAGTTGAGCTCCGGAAAGTTTCTCACTAAAATAAGCAATTGGGCTCTTCTGTTGCATTAAAACACCTCCTATGCCATTACCACTAGTGGGACAAGAGAAGCACCATCACCTATGGTACCTTTAGAGCATCGCTCATGTGTTGTAGGTGAGGTGTCGAAGACCAAGTTGTGGTCATCTTCATCTTGATGGAACCATGTGCGGGTGCATCTTCTTCCACCATGGCCATCGTTGTCTCCATTGGAGGTATGGACTCGTCGAGGATAGGCATGTCGTCATGTAGGAGACCTAGCACCAAAGAAGAAAACACACTCGGAGTAGAGGTTAAGTCGTTAGGAAGCATAGTAGCCTCACGTGCCATGTCAACTACCTCACTCACTAAGTGTTGTGGCTCACTCATCCCGATATGATGCTCTCACGCATATGGTTGGTGGATTCACTCAAATGGTTCTCAACCTCACATAGGATGTGTGGCATGCTCTCAAGTGTGGGGCTAGTGGTGGTCACACTCATCATCTCATAGGAAATGCACTCAATGTCACATATGGTGGAGTCACTCATATCACTCGTGGTGGGGTGGCTCTCTTCACATGGCAATTGGGGCATCTCGTCACATGTGGGTGTCGGAGAGATGTTGGTGCAAATGTCTCCATGCTCTATCATGTCGTGGTTGTAGCCGTGGATGAAGGCCGAAGATGGCACATCATCACTCTCCTCGAAGACCAAATATAAGGTCTCATGTGCGGTCTCGTAGCTTGACTCGGAGTATGAGTCCAATATGGGCACCATCTTTGTGTTGTTGAAGAGGTTCATGCTCGTTGTCGTGGTCGAAGGGGATGGCCCTTGCTCGACCTTCTTGTCGCCGTCTTTTTGTAGGAGTCCCATATGATGTGGCACCTCGTAGCTCGTCTCCATGACCGAAGGGAATTTCCCGTGCTCCGCCGTCATTCTTGAGGGGCTTCCAAAGATGGAAGTGTCGCCCTCGCTCTTAGGTGGTCACCTTGTACTTGATGATTTCGATGTAGGGAACTCACTGGAAGTAGGCGAAGATGCCGTACGTCCAAAGGCGAAGATGCCTTGATAGCACTTGGTGAAGATGCCAAAGTGGTGGTGGTAGTAGTCGTAGCGCCGTCTTGGTGGTGCTCATCTCGCGGTCTTCTCTTTTGCTCTCGAAGCTTGGCCTTGGCATGAAGTAGGGCTTGTTGGGACTTGTAGTTTTGCGCTTGGTGAGCATCGTCATGATGATGTTGGCGTTGTCGCACTTGAGCTCGTAGTAGATGTCGTTCGTCGTTGTCCTGCACAAGATGCTTGGAGGTGACTTTCCCTTCATGACGATGTGTATCACGAAGGTGATGGTGGTCGCCATGGAGATGTGGACATGGATGAATTGCGCTTGCATCATTTTTGCGCTCCGAAGACTTGTGACTTGCTCGTCTTTGCCTTGAGGATGATGAAGGGGAAGAAGACTTGATCAAGGCCCGAATCTCCTCCATCCTTGCATCTTTCTCCTCCTTTTGTGGGGAAAGCTTGTTGTCGATGTAGTCCCTTTTCCTCTCTTCGGAGTGGCGAATGTTAATGGAGAGGTTCTCAATGCGCTCTCTCAATCTTGATTGTGCGCCATGTATTTGTCGTTGTAGGTCAAAGATTGATGCTTTTGTGATGTAGTTGTTCATGCCGTCGTTGTTGTGGAATACCGGAGATGAAAAGCCTTGCCTATCCATCACTCCAAGAGAAAAATGTGAGTGGTAGAAAGAGAAGAATGAATACCAAATGTACCTTGACCAAAGTTGAAAACGAATCAATGATCACTCCAATGTGGACAAGGAAATAGCACAATTGGTACCAATTCTTGTCGGTTTCTCACACCTACACAAGTAAGGCTTATGATGGAGCTCGGTGAGGATAGTGGCACAAAAAATTTGATGCAAAATGTTAGTAAGAGTCAATAATGTTGAAAGAGATTCTCAAATTCGCAAGTGAAACAAGTAGACCAATAGCTATATGTGGCACACAGAAACACACACATGGAAAGATAAATGGGGTTGTGCAACCAAGGAATGAGCTCAAAATGTGGAATCCACGGAAAAAGCTCTGGTTGCACAACTATAGAGAGACGCTAGCATGACTGCTCAATAGGCGGATACGACACTTGTGCACAACCTATAGGAGACAAAAATGCTACGACTTCTATCCGAAGTATGCTATGTATATGATGTTCCAGTGGTATGATCCAAGATGATCGGATATGACAATCTTATGCAATGTGGTATGATGCTATGGGACTTTCTTACAAGCTCTTTGTTCACTCTTTTTCTTTGCTTAAAATCTTATTCTTTTTTTTGTATGGCCACTTTGCGAAATGCACAAACGAAGATATCGATTGTGTATATGCGGGAACAAACTTGAGGCACACGAGATGGTATGATACCAATATGATATGGTATGTATGCAATGGATGTTGTAGATCACTAATGTGCACAAGTAATGTTGCCGGCAATAGTCCAATGGCTAGTTTCGATAGGCAAGTGACGCAAAATGGGCTAGGGGTTAACAATGCAGTGGGAAGGGAATATACAATGGAGGGATACCACGATACCGAGATGATATGGAGGTTACCGTCCGTGTCGATGATGAGTGGCGGTGATCTTGATGGAGATACCAAGATGATGGAGACTTGTCCCTAAGTAGCCGAAACACCCTAGGAAACAGAAAAACCGCGAACTTAAAATCTCAAATGTCAAGTGGTAGTAGCGGAATGCGGTGGTGGTGGCGGAAGCTCAATGGGAATGCAGAAATGCAATGATGGGTTGTGGAGTATGCAATGCGGAAATGGAGGGTAAGGTGGTGGACTATACATGATGTCGGAGATGGAAGCACGGTCCCTAAGTAGCTGAAACACCTTAGGAGACACAACTCACAACACAAACAAAATTGGGTTAGGTCGGGGTGGCGGGAGTGTGAGGTCGACAAAACTATGCGGTAGTTATGGTGGTGGTGGTGGTTAATGAAGAATAAACCATCCCTAAGTATCCTAGATACCTTAGGAGACTCAAATCACTCCTCAAGCAACCACTAATACGATGGGGGAAAAATTGGTTAGGTTGCGGAAGTCGGTGGTGGTGTAGTGGATGATGTGATGGAAGCCCTAGGCAAAGATGCCAAAATTGTCAAACTTTGATGGAGTCAAAAGATGTTGGTGGTATTTTTGTGGGAATGGGTATGTCAAGAGCTTTCCAACGAGCTAAAGAACGCGAAAATCAGACTCCGGATGAATTAGTTATGGCCGAAACAGAAATCAGCTGAAATCTGAAACTACAGGTTACGTACGTCCGGATAAGGTCGGATGTCCGGGGGGCGGACGTCCGGGCGGACTCAGAAATCTGTAAATTTGGCTCGGGTTAGGGGTTCCGTTCGTCCGGAAAAGGTCGGACGTCCAGTCGTTCCAGGGGCTCCGGACGTCCATAAAAGGTCGGTCGTCCGGTGGGTCGGGGTCAACGCGAGATGCGAGTTTCGGGACACGATTTTGGGCAGAAAATGGGGATTTTGTGGTCAAAATTGAGGAGATTTCGTGGGTGAAAGATGGGGAAACTTGGGGAAATGCTAGATCCACTTGAAACCAAGCAAATCCATGGATCAAAATAAACAGAACTTGATCAAACCAACAAATCACAAAAAAATTGGGGCTATTTTTGGTGGAGATTTTCGAAATTGGGGAAGAACCCAACAAAATCAAGCTAGAAAACGAAGAGGGGAGGCTCCGAAATCATGATCAACGTGGCTCTGATACCAACATGATGTAGGATAGGATCCCTAGTGGCCGATCTTTCACGAAAGGAGCAGATCCCGCGAAGAACACGAAGAACACAAGGGGAAAAACGAGGCAAACATGAGGGAAAAGCGAGAGGAACACCCAAACTAACAAGAACAAGTCACACATGTGCTAGATCATCGGATACATAAGGGTTCACACGATCCACAATCAACTAAGGACGATACATGTAGCACGATCTTCTCCGTGAGGAGGTCTTGAGGGGGCCACCCAAGACGGGGTCTTGATGTCTTCTCCGCAAGGAGGTCTTGAATCCAAAGGGATCTTCTCCGAAGAGGCCGCGGTCTCTCTCGAGGAGTAGATCCGATGTGGATGAGCGTAGCTCGATCTCTGAAATGAGCTGAACCAACGCTAACCCTCAAATGGTGTAGGTGGAGTAGTATATATGGTCTAGGGCCACGAAGGGGTAAGTGAGGGCGAAGGGATACATGGGCTCGGCCCGATACACTGTGCACAGACAGGCGCCAGCCGTCCGATGGGTACCGGACGTCCGGTGGCTCACGAGGGTCTGGTCATCTGGTACTTGTCGGCCATCCGTTGTTTTGGCTCGGGAAAGCCATTGTCGGATTTCCGGACGGGGCCGGTCGTCCGGGCACTAGAGGATGTCGGACGTCCGGTCAGCGTCGGTCGTCCGACCGCTGTAGGTCTCGCTGGCTGGGACTTGGGCTGGCTGGTGAAGACTCCAGGCATCGGACGTCCGGTCCAGACCGGTCGTCCGGTGGCTGTAGATTTCTGGCAGCTTCTTCTCTTGGTCCTTGTACTTGGCGTCCTCGCTAGCTCGTATGTTGGATGTGGTGGCTCCGTGGCTTTCCTCTAAGTACCTGATCATGCATAGCACACACGTTGGAGGTAGTAGCCATGTCTCACATGTAGAAAGTGAAAGTTCGGAGAGGAGCAAGTTTACCTTGTGTCCAATGGAGTATGTTCGAGGTCTCCTCATATGTCCTCTTGGGCTTGGAGAGTAGTCGGAGTGTACATGGGGATGAATGTGGGATGCTCCGCATCAAAGCATGCACGGAAGTGAAGGAAGGAGAAGGAAGAAGGTCCAACTGCTACCGGAGCCGGACATTCGGCCCCAGCCCGGACATCCGGCCCTTGCCCCAGAAATCCGGCATCTGCTATCCAGAGAACACCGAAAAGGACCAGCGCAGCGTGCACAACCGGCCACCATGCCCCGGACATCCGTCTCTTCCCGAAGCCCTGGACATCCACCCCCTTCGCCCGGAAATCCGGCCCCTCATCACAGAATGCAACCGAAGCCGGCCCAGTTCAGCCCGGACATCCGGCCAGAGGCCCGAACATCTGGCTCTTCGTGAGCCGCCGGACATCCGGCCCCCAACCCGGACATCCGGCACCTGCCTGTGCATAGAGATCGGCGCAAGGGCCCATGTATCCCCCCTCTCACTTACCCTTCGTGGGCTAGCACTATATATACTCCCCCACCTCCTCCTAGTTAGGGTTAGCGTTGTGATAGCTCATTTGAGAGATAGAGCCTCGCTCATCCATATCGGATCTAGTCTATGAGAGAGACCGCGGCCCCTCTACGGAGAACATCCACTTGGATTCAAGACCTCCTCACGGAGAAGACCATCAAGACCTCCTCACGGAGAAGACCGCTTACCATTTGTATCGTCCTTTGTTGATCGTGGATGAGGTTGATACCAAAATGATGTAGTCGTTCGTAGTAGTCCTTGGCGAAGATGAGTGGTGGTGATGTTGATGTCGGACCATTCCTAGTTAGCGGAAACACCCTAGGAAACGATGAACCACAACTCAAATTTTCAAAACCAAATGCGGAAAAATGTATCGGAGTTGGTAGCGGTCAAGTGGTGGTAGGGTTTGGTTTATCAAAAGGGTTTGCGGAAGTTAGGTGGTGGTGGTCGATGGGGGTATGCGGAGGCGTAGGTGGCGGTGGATAAAAACTGCAGAAAATGCAGTTTCGACAGAGGAAGTCGGATGATCCGGGCGGATCCGGATGATCCGGGTCAGAAGCCGGATGATCCGGGAGGGTCAACTGCACTCGGGGATGGCTCGGGATGAACTCGAACTCAGGGTCAAATTCGATGATTTCGCAGATTTTGGATGGATTGCGAGGTGGAGATGGTGGGGAAAGGTAAGATTCACTTGCAACACAACAAATTGACGAATCAAAACCAACAAAACATTATCAAAACTTACAAATTACAAAAAATTTGGGTGGCTATTTTTGTGGGAATTTTCGGATTAGCACGAAAAACAACAAAATCAAGCTAGAAAACGAAGAGGGGAGGCTCCGAAATTGTGATCAACCTGGCTCATGATACCAAGATGATGTAGGGTAGAACCCTTGGAGGCCGATATTTCACGAAATGAGTGGATCCCGCAATGAACATGAAGAACACGAGGGGAAATACAAGGGGAAAACACGAGAGAATCACTCCAACCAACAAGAATGATCACACATATGCTAGATCCTCGAACACATAAGAGATACATGATCCATGGTCAACTAAGGATGATACAAGTAGCACGATCTTGTCGTAAAGGGGTCTTGAATCCGCTTGGGGGATCTTCTCCCAGGAGGCGCTATCTTCGAGGAGAAGGTAACCAAGTGGATGAGCAAAAATATGAGATAATCCTTTGCTAACCCTAGAAAGAGGTGGTGGAGTCGTATATATAGGAGTTGGGGGGCAAAGGGGTACATGGGCCTCGGCCCAACATCATGCACGTGGGCACTTTCTGGATGATCCGGATGTTGGTCCGGATGATCAGGGCTTCGGCGGTCTGGATGATCCGGGTCGGTGTCCGGATGGTATGGCTGGGTTGTGGGCACCGCGGGAGGTCCGGAAGTCCGGGTCTTGGTTCGGACGTCCGGGTGTGGCTGGATGATCTGGGACTGGGGCCGGATGATCCATTTTCATGGTGAAGCTTCGGGTGTCCTCGGGCGGGTTAGCCGGATCGTCCGGGCTGTGGTCTGGATAGTCAAGACGGTGGTCCGGGTCGTCCGGGCTTCTGCTGACTTTGCCCTTCTTCTTCTCCATCTTTACGTCCATCTTCCTCTTCGGATTCTCCTTGCTCCTTAGCGTCTCCGTGGCTAACTCCTTGATACCTGAGTATGCACAACGTCTCCGTTTGAGGTAGTAGCCATGTCTCATGTGCGTCAACGTGGAATTGTGAGAGGAGAGATGTAACCTCGTTTTCGAGAGCTCTTGCATGGGCTCATGTCATGGGTCTGCTAGGCACTTGGTGAGATGATGGTAGGTCCATGGGGACGATCTTGGGATGCTACGCATCATAAGGGTAGAAAACATGTTGTGTTTGCACCTGGAGATCTTGTTTGGTTATATTTGCGTAAGGATAGATTTCCTAATTTGCACAAATCAAAGATAATGCCATGTGCTGATGGTCCTTTTAAGGTGTTAGAGAAAATAATGATAATGCATATAAACTTGAGCTGCCTGTAGATTTTGGGGTTAGTCCCACTTTTAACATTGCAGATTTGAAGCCATATTTGGGTGAGGAAGATGAGCTTCCTTCGAGCACGACTTCATTTCAAGAAGGGGAGAATGATGAGGACATCAATACCATTGTTACACCCATAGCCCCTGCTGCTGTACATACTGGATCAAATACTAGAGCTCGCGCACGCCAATTAAATTATCAGGTACTTTCGTTTCTTGGTAATGATTCTAATGTTCATGAGAATATAATACTGCCTAAATTGGATACATTTGTTTTGCTTACAAATGGAGGGCCTAGCATGGATAAGTGGGATGAACACTAGAGCAAGACTAAGCATGGAGATGATGGCATGCGCAAGGGGATCAAGAATGGAGTTACAAGTGATGATTTTAGGACTTTGAAGCCACCATAAGGAGTGCATGAAGCCTTGGATGAAATATATAGGATGCCACTTCATAAGTTTCATCCATAGGCTATTCTAGGTGCTGCGTCACCTTATTATTGGGCCAGGCCCTTGTATTTTTGAAATACTTAAGTATATACTGTTTTTAGAGTCCGTATGTGTGGGGAAACACGACTTAGGGTTGGTTTCGGACCCCTCCTCCAAGGGCCACGAAATTCCCCCCTCTTCCTCCATATATACAACCCTTAGGGTATCGTTTAGACTCTGGGTTTTATTTAGATTAAAGTTCG
The DNA here is from genome assembly GCF_002162155.2 of Triticum dicoccoides. Taxonomy (NCBI): domain Eukaryota; kingdom Viridiplantae; phylum Streptophyta; class Magnoliopsida; order Poales; family Poaceae; genus Triticum; species Triticum dicoccoides. The sequence continues at coordinate 352,752,654 of NC_041382.1, read as the reverse complement.
CCATAGCTGCAACTTCGCGTACTTCATTTGTATTCAACGACCAGACAAAGGCGTCACAGAACCCCACCTTTGGTTAATAAATCTTTCCTCTTATATTCACAATATCCAGATTGCAATCTTAGTTCGTTGCTTGTTCTTAGTTTGCCTGCAGCAAACAGACCTTCGTGGTCAGGTTGATCATGCTCCGGCATGGTCAATAACCTCTCGGAGTTGGTTTAGCAATTGCTAAGGCGCGACGTCCTCGCACGTTCGTAGTCGGATCGTCAAAGTCGACTTCCTCCAAAACGATAGCCCCCATCTCATCGAAAGACGGGACACCTTTGCCTCTATCACACTTTTGGAGATGTTTATGGGCTAAGTTGGGGACTAAACTACTTCTTAGTACTACTTGTCACCCCCAAACTGATGGACAAACTGAAGTAGTCAATAGAACATTGTCTACTATGCTTAGGGTTGTTTTGAAGAATAATAAGAAAATGTGGGAAGAATGCTTGCCTCATATTGAATTTGCTTATAATCGTTCATTGCATTCTACTACTAAGATGTGCCCTTTTGAAATTGTGTATGGTTTCCTACCTCGTGCACCTATTGATTTGTTGCCTCTTCCATCTTCGGAGAAGGTTAATTTTGATGCTAAAGAATGTGCTGAATTGATTTTAAAAATGCATGAGTTAACTAAGGAAAACATTGAGCGTATGAATGCTAAATATAAACTTGCTGGATATAAGGGTAGAAAACATGTTGTTTTTGCACCTAGAGATCTTGTTTGGTTACATTTGTGTAAGGATAGATTTCCTAATTTGCGCAAATCAAAGCTAATGCCACGTGCCGATGGTCCTTTTAAGGTGTTAGAGAAAATAAATGACAATGCATATAAACTTGAGCTGCCTGCAGATTTTGGGGTTAGTCCACCTTTTAACATTGTAGATTTAAAGCCTTATTTGGGTAAGGAAGATGAGCTTCCGTCGAGGACGACTTCATTTCAAAGAAGGGGAGGATGATGAGGACATCAATACCATTGTTACACCGACAGCCCCTGATGCTATACATACTAGACCAATTACTAGAGCTCGCGCATGCCAATTAAATTATCGGGTACTTTCGTTTCTTGGTAATGATTCTAACGTTCATGAGAATATGATGCTGCCTAAATTGGATACATTTGTTTTGCTTACAAATGAAGGGCCTGGCATTGATAAGAGGGATGAATACTGGAGCATGACCAAGCATGGAGATGATGGCATGCGCAAGGGGATCAAGAACAGAGTTACAAGTGATGATTTCAGGACTTTGAAGCCACCATAAGGAGTGCATGAAGCCTTGGACGAAATATACAATATGCCACTTCATAAATTTCGTCCAGAGGCTATTGTAGGTGCTGCGTCACCTTATTATTTGGTCTGGCCCATGTATTTTCGAAATACTTAAGTATAGGCTATTTTTCGAGTCCGTATGTGTGGGTAAACAAGAGTTAGGGTTGGTTTCGGATCCCTCCTCCATGGGCCATGAAATTCCCCCCTCGTCCTCCATATATACAGCCCTTATGGCATCGTTTAGAATTTGGGTTTTGTTTAGATTAAAGTTCGCCATAGCTACAACTTCACGTACTTCGTTTGTGTTCAATGACTAGACAAAGGTGTCACAGAACCCCACCTTGATCAATAAATCTTTCACTTATATATTGCAATCTCAGTTTCTTGCTTGTTCTTCATTTGCACGCAGGAAACAGACCCTCGTGGTCAGGTTGATCATGCACCGGCGTGGTCAATAACCCCTCGGAAGTTGGTTTAGCGATTGCTAAGGCGCGACGTCTCGCACGTCGTAGTCGAATCGTCAAGGTCGACTCCCATAGAAAACGATAGCCACCATCTCATTGAAACATCGGGACACCTATGCCTCTATCAAAGACTTTGCACATTTCGTCTACATGGTCCTCACTTGGTTATGGGTTATTGTCCATTACATATTATATGCCCATCTTGCCATCTTCACTTTGCATGATATGTTCATTCCTATACCTTTGACATGCATTTGTGACCCATGCTTTGCATTACACATGATGATTGATTCTAGTACTTGTATGTGTATTTGCAAGCTTGGTGGAGATATCACTTGTTATTGTCATGTTTGCTTTGTGCCCCATGCCTATGATTATACTATGATCTTGCTTTGTGTCCGTGCTTGCGATATGTCATGTGCATTGCCTATGCCTTTTATTTGCTCACATGACATGATTGGCATGATTTCCTCTAGTATGTTGCATCTTCGCACTACTAGCTTGCACGACTTGATTACTACGCATGCTTATGTTTCATCACCAACGATTCATACTTGCTCACTTCATGCGGTTGATGACAAACATTTACATTCTTTGCACATGATTGTTATTGCATCTTGTCATATATCTCCATGTGTTTTCACTCTCATGTTAGACGATTTTCCATGTAATGAGTGCAACAATTATTCTTGATGCGGAGCATCCTATGGTCATCACCATGGACCTACCATCGTCTCATGAAGTGCCAAGAGGACCTACGACTCGAGCTACAGCTAGAGCTCTCGAGACCGAGGTGACTTCTCTACTTAGTGATATTACATATGATCCTCTCAAGACATGGCTACTACCTAAATCCGAGATGTTGTGCATGATTAGGTACCAAGAGGACCCTCCTAAAGTTGCACGTGAAGACGAACACGCCGCCAAGTCCGCGGATGAAGAGGAACGCCGAAAGGAGAAGAAGGCAGCTCCAGGGCCCGGACATCCGGCCTCTAGAGACATCAACTACAGCAGCATTCCATCCGCCGAGCATCTACAAGCCCCGGACATCCGGCTCCAGCCCGGACATCTGGCCCAGCCAGGAATCCGGCCCCAACGCCGGATATCCGGACAAGCTACAAATAGAGGACAGAAGAGAATCCCCGTCAGCCCGGACATCCGGCCCTAGCCCTGGACATCCAGCTCCTCCCGAAGGCTGGACATCTGACCCGACGCCCAGACGTCCGGCTCCGTCTGTCTGTGCACAATAAAGGGTCGAGGACCATGTACCCTTTAGCCCCCTAGACTATATATACTCTCCTCCTACCTAGGTTTTAGGGTTAGCATTGTGTTAGCTCATTTGTGAGATAGAGCATCGCTCATCCATCTGGATCTACTCCACGAGAGAGATCGCTGCCCCTCTTGGAGAAGATCCCTTTGGTTTCAAGACCTCCTTGTGGAGAAGACCATCAAGACCTCCTCATGGAGAAGACCGGTTACCATTTATATCGTCCATTGTTGATCGTGGGTCTTGTATCTCCTTTTTTGTTCATGGATCTAGCACATATGTGACTTAATCTTGTTTGTTTGAGTGTTTCTCTTTGTGCCCCTTTGTGATTTCCCCTAGTGTTTCCCCTCGTGTTCTTCATGTTCATCACGGGGTCCGCTTCTTTCATGAAAGATCGGCCCCTAGGGTTTCCACCCTACATCATCTTGGTATCTATAGCCATGTTGATCACAATTTCGGAGACTCCCCGTTGTGTTTTCTATCCTAATTTTGTTGATTTTGTCCCTAATTCGAAAATTCCCCACAAAAATAGCCCCAAATTGTTTGTTGTGATTTGTTGGTGTGTTGAAGTTTTGTTGGATTTGATCCGCGGATTTCATGTGTTGCAGGTAGATCTAGCTTTCCATCCACTTTTCCCCAATTTCCATCCACAAATTTCTCCAAATTTTGCCTGGATTTCACCTCTCCACACGAAGTTCATAGTGTTCGTCCACGGATCCAGATCCCAGACATCCGGTCCGACAGCCCGGACATCCGGCCGTCAAGCCCGGACATCCGCCATCAAGCCCGGACATCCATCCCTTGGCAGCACCACTTCCATCGACCGCCCCGTTTTCCGTCCATATTTCACCAAATTTTGTTCCGGTGCCCACATACACTTCCGCATACCACCACCACTTCCGCATACCACCACCATATACCACATACATCACCATCGCTTTCCGCTACCAACTCCGACAATTTGTCCCGTTTTGCTTTGAGAATTTGAGTTGTGTTTCCGTGTCCTATTGTGTTTCGGCTATTTAGGTACGGTTCGACATCGACATCACCGCCACTCATCTTCGCCACGGACGGGTCATCAACAACAACCACTACACCAGGTTGACACCATACCTTAAGCAAGAAGCAGTAACCTCATCTTGGTATAGTGATACATCATTCTTGCAATTACATTGATAACCATCTTAGACTTACTCTTTTGCGTCGCTTACCAATCGAGACTAGCCTTTGAGTATTGCTGGCAACGTGACTTCTGCACATTAGTGATCATACTTCCCATAGCATACATACGTATCATTGGTGCATATCTTGGTATCATCTCTTGTGTCACAAGGTTGTCATCACATCCACAATTTCTATCTTGGTTCGTGAAGCATTGCATGAGAAAAGAGCTCAAACAACAAACAGCCAAACAAGCTTTTAAGCAAAAGGGAAAGATAAGCAAAGAGATTTTAAACAAGAAACATAGCATCATACAACATTAAGATTGTCATACTAGATCATGTTGGATCATATCATCGAAACACCATACATAGAGCATACTTGGGATAGAAGTCGTTGCATTTTTGCTTTGTAGGTTGTGCACAAGTCTTAATATCTGCCTATTGTGCAATCGTGCTAGCTTATCTCTAGTGTTGTGCAACAAGGGCATTTTCGTGGATTCCACATTTTGGCTCATCCTTGGTTGCACGACCCCACTTATCTCTTTGTGTGTGTGTTTCCGTGTACCACATTTTGCTTGGTCTACTTGTTGCATTGCAAACTTGCGAATATTTTCCAACATTATTGAAGCTCACTAACAATTGCATCAAATTTTGTGCCACCATCCTAACCAAGCTCCACCATAAGCTTTTACTTGTGTAGGTGTGAGAAACCGCAAGAATTGGTACCAATTGTGCTATTTCCTTGCTCCACATTGGAGTGATCTTTGATCCATCTTCAACATCGGTCAAGGTACATTTGGAACAAGTTCTTCTCCTTTTCCCACTCACATATTTGTTTGGAATGATGGATAGGCCAAGTACTTCTACCAACCCACTCTTCATCGGGCAAGACAACGACATGAACTCCTACATCACAAAGAGCCACCTCTTTGGTGCACAACGTGCTTTGCATCAAGAGCAACAAGCAATGAGTGAACGCATCGACAATCTCGCCACCTCCGGCTCGATGACCACTAGCAAGAGAATGACGCAAGAATGGACGAGATTCGTGCTTTGTTGCTCAACCGCTCTTCTTCCACTTCGTCCTCATCAAGATGGAGACTCTCAAGTCGACACTCCGACTACACCATCTCCGGCTCAAGTACACCGACATCAAACACTCTTTGTCGTGCCGCGTGCCAAGATCGTCAAGCCAACCGCAACCCTCTACACGATAAAAACACTCAAGAACAACGACATCGTCAAAACCAAGCTATCTTTGCGCAAGCAGGAGAACGGCAACGGCAACGCCAACAAGAAGAGGAAGAGCGAGCGCGTCTTCACCAAGAAGCACAAGATGCCGAGGCACAATGTCAAGAGCAAGAATTGCGAGAAGCTCACGCACTTGAGGCGCAACGTGCCCTCCGAGAATCAAGTTGAGCCACAGCCAACCGAGGCCGACAAGCTCGTGAACATGAAGAAGCACTTCGCGACGAAGTTCAAGAACGAATATATCAAGCTCGCGCGCAATGTCAAGCTCGACAAGTTCCTCCAGAAGCTCCCCAAGAACATCAAGTTCAACAAGAACAAGAAGACAATGGAAATCCTCCACGGCAAGAGCAAGATATGAGAGATGATCCTCCTCATCAAGGACGTCATCCTCCATGACCCGAACACAATGAAGACCAACGCTACGGCAAGCTAAAGTTCACCATGCCCAAGTTCAATGGAAGCAATGATCCTGAAGAATACCTTTCATGGGAATTGAAGGTCGACAAAATCTTCCGCTTGCACAACTATGAAGAAGAGAAGAAGATCGCGATGGCATCCCTTGAGTTCCAAGACTACGTCCTCATTTGGTGGGAACAAGTCATTGAGCGCCGAGAGGCAAAAGGTGAACCACCCATCACTACTTGGGCGCTAATGAAGGATGTCATGAGAGCACGCTTCGTGCCTACTTACTACAACCGCGACCTCTTCAAGAAACTCCAACTACTCAAGCAAGGAACCAAGAGCGTTGAAGAGTACTACAAGGAAATGGAGATTGCAATGATATGAGCCAAAGTCATGGAAGATGATGAGCAAACTATGGCACATTTCTTTAATGGCCTCAATCATCCCATCAAGAAGATCGTCAACTTCCAACCATACTCGAACCTCATCGAGCTAGTGCATCAAGCTACCAAAGAGGAACGTCAAGTGCAAGAAGACTTCAAATATGCCAAGTTCTCATCCAAGTCATACGGCTTCTCCAACACCCAAGCTTCAACGACTCCAACACCTTCTACCTCAACCAAGACTTCTACAAGCAACGTCGACATGTCGAGCTACAAGAAAGCTTCGTCAACCCCGAGTCATCCTCCTACAACGAGCAACTTCAAGCCGAGAGCTTCATCATCATCTACCACAACCAACGAGACCATCAAGACAAGTTCCTTCAAATGCTTCACATGCGGAGGCCGAGGCCACAAGTCCTTTGAGTGTACCAACAAGCGAGCCATGATCCTCAATGACGATGGTACATACGACTCCATGAGTGAAGCAGAAATGGAAGCACTTGAGCCAGTCGCCATGCACCGGCAAGTGAACGATGAAGAGGAACAAGTCTTTTGTGATGAATATTCAAGTCCTGCTCTAGTTGTCTCCAAGGTCTTGACCCTTCAACATCACCAAGAAGAAGACCAAAGATGCCACATATTCCATACCAAGGCCAGCATCAATGGAAGGTTCGTCAAGGTCATCATCGATGGAGGGAGTTGCCATAACTTAGCAAGTGAAGAAGTTTGCTCGAAGCTCCAATTGCCCAAGACGAAGCACCTACATCTGATGCGGAGCATCCTATCGGCATCACCATGTCAAGAGTCCGTTTGGCGAGTAACACGTGCGACATCTACTTGACATACTACTTGACACCCCTCTCTTGTGCATGCATAGGTATTGTCAGAACACTACGGATGACGAGGAGGAGTGCAAGCTCCAAGGGAAAACTACACCATCCGCGAGGGAAGCATGGAAGCGAAGACGGAAGTAGACGGAGACAACTCCTAGGACCCGGATATCCGGCCCTGGCCCGGACATCCGACCCCTGGAAGTGTCACCGGCAGCAAGGAGCCAGCGGCCAAGTCTACAGGGCCCGGACATCCGATGACCAGCCTGGACATCCGGCGCGACCCGAGCCCCCGGACATCCAGCCTCCAGCCCGGAAATCCGGATCCCGCCATTCCAGAGAGCAACATGGCTGGACCCTGCCAGCTCGGACATCCGGCCCCAGCGCCCGGACATCCAGCGTCCCGGGAAGGCCCGAACATCCGCCCCCCTACCTGCGTGCAGCGCATCTGGGCCGTGGCCCATGTACCCCTTCGCCCCTTAGACTATATAATCCCCCTCCACCTACGTTTTAGGGTCATCAAAGTAGTAGCTCATTAGAGATAGAGCTTTGCTCATCCGCATCGGATCTACTCCACGAGAGAGACCGCGACCCCTCTTCGGAGAAGATCCCTTTGGATTCAAGACCCCCTTTGGACGGCCCAATCAGGACCTCCTCACGGAGAACCAGCTACCTTTGTATCGTCCTTTGTTGACCGTGGATCATGTGATCTCTTATGTACTCGAGGATCTAGCATATGTGTGACTATTTCTTGTTGGTTTTAGTGATTCTCTCGTGTTTCCCCTCGTGAATTCCTTCGTTTTTCCCCTCGTGTTCCTCTTGTTCTTCGTGGGATCCGCTCCTTTCGTCAAATATCGGCCCCTAGGGTTCCTACCCTACATCATCTTGGTATCAGGAGCCATGTTGATCACGATTTCGGAGCCTCCATGTTGTGTTTTCTAGCCTAATTTTGTTGATTTCGTCCTAAATTCGAAAATCTCCACCAAAAATAGCCCCCAATTTTTTTGTGATTTGTTGGTTTGATGATGTTTTGTTGATTATGATCCATGGTTTCATTGTGTCTTGAGTAGATCTATCTTTCCCCCAAGTTTCCCCACCTTTCATCCATGAAATCCATCAAATTGTGCCCTCGAAATCATCAATTTCCGCCCCCAATTCGAAAATTTCCGCCCCGAACGAGATCTGGAATCGTCGGGCCGGACATCCGGGCCATCAGGCCAGACATCTGGGGCCCAAGCTGGACATCCGGCTCCTGGAGCACATTTTCGTGCAATGTTCTGGACATCAGGTCCCGGATATCTGGCCCCGGATGTCCGGCTCGTGGCATTTCAGCCTTCGGTGTTTCACCGTTTTGACCATAACTAATTCATCCAGAGTCCGTTTTTCACGTTCTTTAGCTCGTTTGGAAGCCATTGACATCCCCCATCCCACAAAAATACTACCATCACCATTTGACTCATTAAAAGTTTTGGAACTTTGGCATCTTTGCCTAGGGCTTCCACCATATCATCCGCATAACCACCATCGACTTCCGCAACCTAACCCATATTGATCCCCATAGCATTTGTGGTTGTTTGAGTTGTGATTTGAGTCTCCTAAGGTGCTTAGGCTACATAGGGACGATTTATTATTCATCAACCACCACCACCGTAACTTTTGCATAGGCTTGCCCACCATACACTTCCGCCACCCCAACTTAACCCAATTTTGTTTGTGTCGTGAGTTGTGTCTCCTAAGGTATTTTGGCTACTTAGGGACCATGTTTCCAACTCTAACACTGTGTATAGTCCACCACCTTACCCTCCATTTCTGCATTGCGTACTCCATAACCCATCATTGCAGTCCCGCAATCCCATTGAGCTACCAAAACCACCACCGCATCCCGCTACCACCATTTGACATTTGAGATTTTGAGTTCGTGGTTTTTCCGTTTCCTAAGGTGTTTCGGCTACTTAGGGACGAGTCCCCATCATCTTGGTATCTCCATCAAGATCACCACCACTCATCATCGCCTAGGACGGCAACCTCCATATCATCTTGGTATCGTGGTATCCCTCCATTGTATATTACCTTGCCATTGCATTGATAACCCCTAGCCCATTTTGCATCACTTTCCTATCGAGACTAGCCATTTGAGTATTACCGGCAATGTTACTTATGCACATTAGTGATCTACACCATACATTGCATACATACCATATCATATTGGTATCATATCATCCCTTGTGTCACAAGATGGTTCCCGTATATACCCAATTGCTATCTTGGTTTGTGCATTTCGCATTGTGAGAATAAGCTTTTAAGCAAAGAAAAAGAGAAGAAGCTTTTAAGCAAAGAAAAAGAGAGAGCAAAGAAGCTTGTAAGCAATTGCCATATCATCATACCACATTGCATAAGATTGTCATATCCGATCATCTTGGATCATACCACAAGAACATCATATACATAGCATACTTGGGATAGAAGTCGTTGCATTTTTGTCTCATATAGGTTGTGCACAAGTGTCGTATCCGCCTATTGAGCAATCATGCTAGCGTCTCTCTAGAGTTGTGCAACATGAGCATTTTCCGTGGATTCACATTTTGAGCTCATTCCTTGGTTGCACGACCCCATTTATCTATTCGTGTGTGTGTTTCCGTGTGCCACATATTGCTCTTGGTCTACTTGTTTCACTTGTGAATTTGTGAATCTCTTTCAACATTATTGACTCTTGCTAACATTTTACGTCAAATTTTGGTGCCACTATCCTCACCGAGCTCCACCATAAGCTTTTACTTGTGTAGGTGTGAGAAACCGACAACAATTGGTACCAATTGTGTTATTTCGTTGTTACATCATTGAGTTATCATTGATCCATCTTCAACATCGGTCAAGGTACATTTGGTATAGTTCTTCTCCTTTCTCCACTCACATATGCTCGAGTCTTGTGATGGATAGGCAAGGCATTTCATCTTCGGTCTACAACAACAACGACGAGTTCGATGCCACGAACAACTCCAACGACGCCAAGATTCAAGCTCAAATGGAGGAGGTCAAAGCCCTCATCAAGTCCTACAAGCAGTCTTCCTCATCTTTGAGAAGACGCTCAAGAGCACATGCCCCCGAGCTACCATCTCCGGCAAGGTCACATCGGCATCGACACCATCACCACTACGAACGTGCAGGTCAAGAGCTCAACACCAACAACTGCTCAACGACTTCACCATCTCCCTTGGCATCTTCGCATATGGACATACGACATCTTCGCCCACAAGCACTTTAAGAGAAGCTCCCCAAGCTCAAGTCCTCGACTTCCACAAGCTACTACGACCTCGACATCGACCATGCGATTCCTTTCTATGGGACTCAAGAAACCAAGGAGTATCTCGAGTGGGAGCACCTAATGGATGACTACCTCAAGCTACATCAAGTTCCTCCCGAAGATCAAGTGAAGTGCACCACAATGAACTTCCACGACTACGCTTCCACATGGTGGCTTCACACACCTTCTAAGAGCTATGGCATGAGTTGGCCCAAGACGAAGAGAGCTTTGCGGCGAGAGTTTGTGCCTCCAACCTACACGGAACAACTTCTATGCAATTTGGAGAACACCACCCAAGGATCCAAGTCCATTAACGAGTACTTCAAGGAGATGAAGATTGCCTTGCGACAAGCCGGCATGGACGACCCCATTTCGATGAAGTTCTACTTCATGATGCGATTGAACAACGACATCTCCAAGACGATCTTCCTCAAGAACTACAAGTCCCTCGATGACAACTACATTGGTGCTCTCAAGGTGGAACAAGAACTCATCAAGGCCAAGGCTTCTCCACCCCAAGCACGCTTCGTGACGACCAAGCTCCCTGAGAACGAGCATGAGGCTAGTACCACCATGATGTCCAAGCCTGACGAGCTCCAAGACGATGCTCCCAAGTTCGACTTCACCGCCATCCCTCTTTGTGGCATTGATGATGCCGAGTCTACTTCGACTCTTTTTCAAGATGGTGTGGCGATAACTACGACTACCCGAGATCATCAAGGACCAAATGTTGGAGTGAGCAACATGGTGACGAGCGAGGATGATGCTTCCATCTTAGGAGGCGAGAGTGATGATGTGCCATCTTCGGCTTTCATCCACAGCGACGGCGATGAGATGCTTGAGCATGGTATTTTCCCTTCGACCACGGTAAGGTATGTTGACATGAGTGAATTTTTCCACCATATTGAGAGTGAGAGTGACTTCCCCACTAGCCCCATATATGATGTGTTGCCACTATTCCCATGTGAGGAGAGCCACAACCCCCACCACTTGAGTGAGATGAGTGACTCCACCATACGTGAGATGCAGTGCACCTACCTTAAGGGAGTGAGTGAACCACCACATAGAGAGAGAGAGATAGTTGATAGGTCATGTGAGTCCACTTTCAACACTAACGACTTGACCTCTACCTCTATTGTGTCTTCTCATTTGGTGCTAGGTCCCATCTATGATGACGCGCCGATTCATGATGACTTCATCCTCCCTTTGGACAGGACGATGACCATGGTGGAATATGATGCACCCCCCACATGGTTCCATCAAGATGAAGATGACCACCATTTGGTCTTTCCCACCTCACCTACACCACTTGAGTGCAATGAAAACGGTAACATAGGTGACGGTGATGCTCTAGTACCACTAGTGGACATTCTTGACATTGATTGCTTGAATGCTGTTGATCAACCTATTACCATGCTTCATGCTCATGCGACTTCCCCATGCGATGATTTACCCATTTATAATGAGTTTGATGATTTCCATGTGGAGTCTATTAGTTGTGATGCCATGTTGCATAGGATTTCTTGTGGCAATTCTTTAGGTCACATCACGTTTGCCAATCCGCTTGACTTGTCATATGCTATGCATGAGATCAATAATATGTCATATTTGCAATCTCTTCATAGTGACTATGCATATGCTATTAAAATAAACCCAATTTGCACATATGGCATAGATGACAAGCCAATGGTTATTGGCATTTGTTTCTCTTGTGATGATATAAATATGCTCCCTTTGCATCATTTATGTCATATGCCATGCCATGACCCCCTAGCTTCGGATATGCATTGTTTTGGATGTTGTCCATTTTCTCCATATGATGTTTCCGATATTGCTCATGAGGAGACCCACATAGTTTCCTCATACATGTTAAGAGATTTTGATTCATCCTATCCATTGCATGACCCCAAAACTTGTGTGCACAATATGCTTCCCATGGATAAGCATGCTATTGATGTGCCATATACTTGCATTCTCAATTTGTGTCCCCATCATGTTACACACAATAACTATTCTTTCATGATGGATGACATGTTCCTATACCATGCATCAAATTTCTTTGAGCGATTCTTATCTTGTGCTAACTCTCACGTGCACATACACATCATGATGGATGATGTGTACATTTACCACACGATATCTTTTGTTTGTGTTTCTTTTGTGTAGCTACCCATGAATACTTGTCAATCTCGCAATCCCACGAGTTGACAAAACAAGCTCTAGAGAGCAACGATAGCTTGGGATCCCATGGATTGTCTTTCCCACTACTCTCTTCATGCAAAGACTTCATGGATTTCTTCTACATGACCCTCACTTGGCTATGGGTTGTTGTCCATTATATATCTTTGCCCATCTTACCATGTTCACTTTGCATGATATGCTCATTCCTATGCCATTGGAATGCATTTGTGACCCATGCTTTGCATTACACATGATGATTGATTATCATATTTGTATGTGTATTTGCAAGCTTGGTGGAGATATCACTTGTCATTCCCATGTTTGCTTTGTGCCCATGCCTATGATGATACTATGATCTTGCTTTGTGTTCGTGCTTGCGATATGTCATGTGCATTACCTATGACTATTATTTGCATCTCTACCTCACAATTGCATACTTGTCCACATGATTTCTTGGCTTGTGCTCGATTGATATGCTTACATGCCATGTCACAATCCTTTATCACACCCTATGCTATGCTTGATGATGACAATTGTTTGGTGAATCACCTCTTGAATGTTTGGTTTTGCACTAACGCTAACCACATTTGGTTTTCCAAGTGTTTGTTGTCCTTGCTCTTTTTGAAGGAATCACTAGACGGTGTGACATTGGAGAGTGCCCATTTCGAGCTTCAAGACGACGAGTACCTGGTGAACGTCCACTTCTACACGGCGAAGCCATCCCTTTCCCATGGTGATTTGGTATTCGATCCGAGGTCGTATCTTTCCCAATGGGGGGAGATGATGCGGAGCATCCTATGGACATCACCATGTCAAGAGTCCGTTTGGCGAGTAACACATGCAACATCTACTTGAGATACCCAAAGGTGAATCATCTCCTTTACACGTGATCACTTGACCCCTTCGAGGATGGTATATGTAAGACCCCGGATGTAACTTGCCATAATTGTAACTCCGATCTGCCATTTTTGGCTTTAAGTTATGAGATTTCCCTTCGTCGTTGGGTTTTGTCTTCATTTTGCTTTTTGTTCATGTCATGCATTTATATCATGTCATCATGTGCATCTCATTTTGCATACGTGTTCGTCTCATGCATCCAAGCATTTTCCCCGTTGTCCGTTTTGCAATCTGACACTCCCAAATGCACCGGCGTACCCCTTTTGTCTCTTTTCGTGAGCAGGTGTTAAATGTTCTCGGAATGGACCGAGATTTTCCAAGTGGTCTTGGTACACCACCGGTAGACCACCTGTCAAATTTTGTTCCATTTGGAGTCCGTTTGATGCTCCAGCGGTTAACCGGGTAACCGCAAAGGCCTCTTGTGTGTTGCAGCCCAACACCCCTCCAAAACGACCCAATAACCCATCCAAACCACTCCCATGTCCTCCGTCGTCGGATCACGATCGTGTGGGCGAAAACTAAACCTCATTTGGACACTCCTACCTCCTCCTACCTATAAATATGTGCACCCCTCCTCCAAATTCGGGCCCCAAAACCCTAACCTAGACCTCTCCGCCGCCGAACACGTCTGGTCCGCACCGGAGAAATCGCTGCCACCGCCTGCACCCAATCGTACGTTGCCATGTGTCCCTCGCCTGCCCCGCCATCGCACGGCCTGTGAGCCCATGGTTGGCCCTTCCCGGCCCGTGCACCCGCCGCCGCCGCCTGGCCGGGTCAGCGCCCCGCGCTGCCCCAGCCGTCCCCGCGCCGCCGCCTTGCGCTCACCGCCGATGCTGCTTGCCGCCGCCTCGCCCGTCCGCCACCGTGGTGTGCCGCCACCCGCGCCTCCGCCTCTCGACTCCGGCGCCGCCTCTCCTCGCGGATCCGGCGGCCCCAAGGCCAGATCTGATGGCCACCTTCCTCCCTGCAGCTCCAACCGACGTCCCCGACGGACTCCGGCAAGTCTCTGGCGAGCTCGTGCCCACCTCGGATTGCGTTCAAGAAGAACCCTAGATTTAGGAGGTCGTTTTTCCTCCAAGTCTTTTCCCTGCAACTTTTTATGCCCCTGTTCATTGCATCGTAACTCCATGACCGTAGCTCTGTTTCATGCATATAAGATATCAAAATGTTCATTGGGAGATGCTCTTCATTTCATTACACTGTGGCATGCTTGTTTGAGGTCATCTTGATTCCCAAATCATTGATGCAAGAGTGCTTTAAATTGTTAGGTGCTGTAACTTATCAGAGTATGATGTTTTGTCATTTTTGTCACATTTGTTGTGTGCATCATATGGGCATGAGCTCTACATGTGTTTTGAACTACGCCATGCCATCTTTACATAGGTGCTTGCCATGCATTTTTTGTGATCAATGTGGTGGCTATCACAAGCATGCAAACTAGGCTTCGTGATACTGCTGTTTTCAGGGACTTGGGATTTTGCTAAGTCCTTGTTCTGCTGTTATTTTTATGCCATGTAAACATGATGCTACAGTGAGATCCATGCTTGTTTTGAGTTTCTTCAGTAAGGATGTTTTGAACATATGGTTATGCTTTATCCATCCATGCCCCTGTTTGCAATTATGGGGTGCCCTAGCATGTATTAATCTTGCTCTACTTTTGCTATAAAATGTTCGTGGCAGATTGTTTACATGTTAATCAATTTGGCCATGGTTGTTGTTAGTGATCCAAGCATTCTATGAACTTACTCTTACCATGGCTTTGTGATGAGTGATTTGAGCTCGCAAAGATGCCTTCATAACTCTGTTTATGCCATGCTCTGTTTTCTGCTAAGTCTGAAACTGTTAATAAAATTTTGTCCTTTGCATTTAGTAGATTCATGCCATGCCTTGGTTTTCTATGATATTTTCCTGTAGCATGTTGTTTGCTTGCTCTGAACATTGCTTCCTGATGTTATTTCTGGCATGTTAGTATTTTCACTAAGTCTGTGAAGCTGATATGTTTTGCACTATTGCCATGCTTGTTTGAACCTTCTCTTGTGTGATTTAGCCGTAGCTCAGTGTTCATGTTTTGTCAAGCATCTTGAGTACATCACTACCATGAGCTTTGCTGCTATGTTGGAGTGCAGTAGCTTAGTTTCTTGTTGCATTCTAGATGGCATCATGCTGTTAATCGCAGAATTGTGCCATTCTTGTTTTGCTTGCCATTTGCAAACCGTGCATCCGTTTCTGGCGATCTTTATATCGATTTCAACCGAAATCATCTCATATTTCTAGAGGCACACTTGGTTTCCAAGTTGATGCCTTGTTCATTCTTTCTCTTCCAGAGCACGCATATGCATTGCATATCATGTCTTGCATATCATGTCAAGTTTTGTATCATGCTGATTGTGCATTGCACCGTGATTGATTGTTGGTCCTTTGCTTGTGTTCTTGCTTTGGGTAGATCCGGGAGACGAGTACGTGATCGAGGAACCTGTTAAGTACACTAACGAGGATCAAGCTTTCATCAACTCTGAGAACTTTACAGGCAAGATGGCCATACCCTCGAAGTCACTTCTATCTTTGCTTGCTAGTTGTTCGCTCTATTGCTATGCCGCGTTACCTACCACTTCCTATATCATGCCTCCCATATTGCCATGTCAAGCCTCTAACCCACCTTTCCTAGCAAACTGTTGTTTGGCTATGTTACCAATTTTGCTTAGCCCCTCTTATAGCGTTGCTAGTTGCAGGTGAAGATGAAGCTTGTTCCATGTTGGAACATGGATAGTGTTGGGATATCATTATTATCTCTTATTTACATTAATGCATCTATATACTTGGTGAAGGGTGGAAGGCTTGGCCTTATGCCTGGTGTTTTGTTCCACTCTTGCCGCCCTAGTTTCCGGCATACCGGTGTTATGTTCCTTGATTTTGCGTTCCTTACGCGGTTCGGTGTTATGGGAACCCCTTGACAGTTCACTTTGAACAAAACTCCTCCAGCAAGGCCGAACCTTGGTTTTACCATTTGTCTACCTACCACCATATACCTTCCCTTGGGTTCTGCAGACTCAATGGTCATCTTTATTTTAACCCCCCCCCCCCAGGCCAGTGCTCCTCTGAGTGTTGGTCCGAAACGGGCAGCCTGCGGGCCCACCTCGGGGTAAATCGAGGGCTGGTTTTACTCGTAGCTTGACCTATCCGGTGTGCCCTGAGAACGAGATACGTGAGACTCCTATCAGGATTTGTCAGCACATCAGGCGGCTTTGCTGGTCTTGTTTTACCATTGTCGAAATGTCTTGTAACCGGGATTCTGAGACTGATCGGGTCTTCTGGGGAGAAGGAATATCCTTCGTTGACTGTGAGAGCTTGTGATGGGCTAAGTTGGGACACCCCTGCAGGGTTTTGAACTTTCGAAAGCCATGCCTGCGGTTATGGGCAGATGGGAATTTGTTAATATCCGGTTGTAGAGAACTTGACACTTAACTTAATTAAAATGAATCAACCGCGTGTGTAGCCGTGATGGTCTCTTTTCGGCGGAGTCGGGGAAGAGAACACGGTCTCGTGTTATGCTTGAATGTAAGTATCTTCAGGATCACTTCTTGATCACTTATAGTTTCTCGGTCGTGCATTGCTTCTGTTCTCGCTCTCTTTTGCGTAAGTTAGCCACCATATATGCTTAGTGCTTTGCTGCAGCTCCACCTCACTACCTTTTCCTAACCATAAGCTTAAATAGTTTTGATCGCGAGGATGTGAGATTGCTGAGTCCCCGTGACTCACAGATACTTCCAAACAGATGCAGGTGCCGATGATGCTAGTGCAGGGGACGCTACCGAACTCAAGTGGGAGTTCGACGAGGATTTGGGCCGTTACTATGTTTCTTTTCCAGATGATCAGTAGAGGAGTCCAGTTGGGACGATCGTGGATCTAGCATTTGGGGTTGTCTTTCTTTATTTTGGTTCTCTAGTCGGACCTTTGATTGTACCTTGGATGATGTATGATATATTTATGTATTGTACGAAGTGGCGATTATAAGCCGACTCTTTATCCCTTCTTATTCAGTGCATGGGATGTGTAAAGATTACCCCTCTTGCGAGAGACCTACCATGCGGCTATGCCTCTAAGTCATGCCCCGTCATGTGGGAGATATAGCCGCACTGTGGGTGTTACAAGTTGGTAATCAGAGCCTTCCCCGACTTAGGAGCCCCTGCTTGATCGAATCGCTGATGTTGTTGAGTCTAGAACAAAATGTTTTGAGTCTTAGGATTATATATATCGGAGAGTAGGATTCTTTTTACTCCCCAGTCCCTTCGTCGCTCTGGTCAGGCCTCCTGACGTAGAGTTTTGACTCTTCTCTCCTCAAATTTCACTGAATTTTTTTTTAGGATCACGCGGGTATCTTGGAATCGTTCCGATGGTTTTTTGACGAGAACATTGTTCTTGGTGCCTCCTGACATTTAGGGTTGTGTCAGTGTCCCGGGGAGTTGAGCTCTAAGGTGTTGTCATCACAATTTTATTGTTGCAGTTCTGGAATACCTGAGTTCATGAACATCGAAAATCTCTTTTATGCATTTGTTGGTGATATAACCTCGACGCCACCCAGTACTGGGGCGGGAGTTCGGGAGTATTGCCATAAGTCGTATAACAGATGATTTTCGAAGGTTGAGGTACATGATTTCCGAAGGTTTCTTGGTTATGTGTTGAAGGATGGATACAGCTGGATGTAGGATTTGCTAGTTTTGGGTGAGAGGTTATGCTTCCCCTGTATCCCCAACACCTGATTGCATAACCAGAAAGTTTTGGGAGTTTTATAGGTGAGAACTCATGTAGCTCTAGTATTTCTTCCCACAGATATTTGGTTTGTGATTGGGTAATCCTTACCACTTATTTGTTCATATCCGTACCTTGTTGCTTTATTCATCTACCTTTATCTAAGTGGCTTTTCAACTTAATGGAAGTGTGATGATTTACTTTGGAATTCATTCGTTCATTCTTGTTTGAATGTTAAGGCTATATGTTGCAATTTCGATCCATTGATTTAGCTTGTATATATGTCTTTCAAGATGCTAACGGATGTCAACCTCTTCAGGATGGCTCCTCCAACGCGTCAGAGTGAGGACCGCAATGATGGGGATTAGTCGAACCCTCCGCCACCACCTCCACCTCCGGGGGCATGGCAAGATGTCATGGCAGCCACCAACGCCAACACTCAGATGCTTTTGCAACTCTTGCAAGAGCGCAACCAAGGGCAAGGTAACCAAGGAAATCAAGGCCAAGGCAACAATCAGCCTCAGTTTGCTACCCTCAATCAGTTCCTCGCAAACCAGCCGAAATCCTTCAGCAACTGTGTCGAGGCAACAGACGCCGACGACTGGATCATGGATATCTGCAAACATTTTGAGTGTAGCAATGTCAGGCCTGAGGACTTTGTCAAGTTTGCTTCGTTTCAACTCAAGGATCAAGTTGCTGAGTGGTATCAACAATACAGAGATTCCAGAGGAGGTCGTATGATTACCTGGGATGATTTCCGCTGAGACTTCAAAGCTCATGACATTCCACAAAGTGTTGCTGAGAGAAAGCGTGAGGAGTTCCGCAATCTCAAGCAAGGCGGCATGTCTGTGTATCAATACAACATCCAGTTTCAGAAACTCGCTCGCTTCGCTAAACAAGACGCCCCTGATGAAAAGAGTATGATTTATCAATTCCAAGGTGGTCTCAAGGAATATCTGCAATTACCTCTCATACTTTTTGAGCCGACTAAGTATGATGAATTCTACAACATGGCACTAAAGCAAGAAGCTGCTCAGCTCAAGTGTGAGGCATCTAAGAAGAGAGTCAGGGATGCAGTTCAATCTTCTTGTTCAACTCAAGTGGCAGCGAAGCAACAGAAGTTCTGGTTGCCTCCTCCCCCTCCGTTTCGCCAGCCTTATCAGCAGAAGTGTAAAGGTGGCAATGGATCTTCCCACCCACCCAACCCAGGATATTAGAACAAAGCTCAGTCTCATACTCCAAGGTCAAGTGCTCCTTATCGCCGTCCGCTCTTAGAGGTTACTTGCAACAAGTGTCAGCAGAAAGGGCACTATGCAAACAAATGCTTCAACCAAAGGCGCCTTCCGCCTCCTCCTCCTGTGAGATCTGCCAGCAATGCAGTGGTCAAGCATAATCCCAAGCATGATAAGGTCGACATGATGAACGCAGCTCAGGCAGAGGATTCTTCAGAAGTGATCATGGGTAACCTTCAAGTTAACTCCATTCCTGCTAAATTTCTTTTTGATACTGGTGCATCGCATTGTTCCATGTCAAGACCATTTTTTGCCAAGCATGAATTCACTTCTTCTCCTTTGGGTAAATTCATGGATATCATTTCTCCGGGTAAACGGTTGAGTGCCGGTTTGGTGGTTCCGGATGTTTCCATCAAGATGGGAGACTATAGATTTCTGTCTTCTCCAATGGTTCTTGGTGACTCTGATATTGATATAATTCTTGGCATGGACTGGCTTTCTAAGCACAAGGCTCAGCTTGATTGTGCTGCCAGGCAGATTCAATTAACACACTTATCTGAGGATGTGATCATCTATGCCGCTCGTGACGAAACCATTCGACTGTTTTCTCTCAATGAGAAGCGCGAGTTGAATGCCATCTCTCATATTCCAGTCGTTTGTGAATATCAAGACGTCTTTCCAGAAGAGCTTCTGGGAATGCCTCCTCACCGGCCAGTTGAATTCGTCATCGATCTTGAGCCTGGCACAGAACCTGTTTGCAAATGTCCTTACAAGCTTGGACCAGAAGAGTTTAAGGAGTTGAAGAAACAACTCAATGAACAAGAGCGCATGGGTCTGATCAGACCGAGTTCATCTCCATGGGGTTGTGGTGTTCATTTTGTCAAGAAGAAGGATGGAATGCAACGACTCTGCGTCGACTACCGTCCATTGAACAAGAAAACAATAAATAACCAGTACCCACTTCCCAACATCAATGAGCTTTTCGAGCAACTTAAAGGTGGTCAAGTTTTCTCCAAGCTTGACCTCCGTATGGGTTATCATCATATTCGCATTCATGAACAAGATATCCCCAAGACAGCATTCAGAACAAGCTATGGTTCTTATGAATATACTGTCATGCTTTTCGGCCTTGTCAATGCTCCTCCAATGTTCTCTCGCATGATGAACTTCATCTTCAACCCTTACACAAATGATTTCGTCTTGGTGTATCTCAATGGTATTTTGGTCTTTTCCAAGAATAAGGAGGATCATGCCAAGCATTTGAGATTGGTACTCGACAAACTCAGAGAGCATCAATTCTATGCGAAGTTTT
The DNA here is from genome assembly GCF_002162155.2 of Triticum dicoccoides. NCBI lineage: Eukaryota > Viridiplantae > Streptophyta > Magnoliopsida > Poales > Poaceae > Triticum > Triticum dicoccoides. The sequence goes on along the minus strand of NC_041382.1, from coordinate 352,731,912 downwards.
CCAAGTGTCAGTTTTGGCTTGACGAAGTTCTTTACCTTGGTCATATCATCTCCACCAAGGGTATCGCTGCTAATCCTGAGAAGGTGTCTGCAATTGTGAATTGGGAACCTCCTCAGAATGTCAAGCAGCTCCGTAGTTTTTTTGGGCTTTCAAGCTATTGTCGAAGATTCGTTGAGAATTTCTCTAAGTTTGCAAAGCCTCTTTCCAACCTCCTCCAGAAGCATGTCTACAGGCCTGAGTGTGACGTTGCTTTCAACACCCTCAAAGAGAAGCTAGTCACAACTCCTATCTTGACTCCTCCTGATGAATCCAAGCCTTTTGAAGTTTTCTGTGATGCCTCCCTGCAAGGTCTCGGTGTTGTGTTAATGCAAGAGAAGAAAGTTGTGGCTTATACCTCTCGTCAGTTGAAGCCCAACGAAAGGAACTACCCCACTCATGATATTGAGTTGGCGGCAGTTGTGTTGGGGATATAGCTACCAGGTATGACCCGCCCAGGAGGGGCCGGGTCAGCCCTAATGGCGGGTTACATAAGAAGCCCAATATGTAAGGAAAGACTTGTAAAGACAGGCATGTAAAGGAAGTCACCGAGCCGGACACGATTATGAGCCGGATGGGACTCTGTAGGCCACCAGGTGTCAACCCATGTATATAAGGGGACGACCCAGTGCCGGCTGAGTCACATCCCTAGCTTTACCTTGGCCTTGGACTAGCTTGGTTGTTGCATCATGTTTAAATTCAAATGAAATTTGAATTGGGGAATTTTCAAAGCCTCAAAATCCTTTTAAAAATGACCAAGATAAAATTTCTTCAAATAAGTCCAAGAATATGTTCTTGTTATCCTCTGGAAATATTGGCAAGAGGTAAAATCCAAACCAATATTTTTGGTGTCTCAGAAACATTTATTTTGGGCATTTGAATTAAATCAATAATTATTTGAATTGGATTTATATCTACTATTAAATAAATATAGGTCCAATAATTCTGAAATATTTTATGGAGCTTTGGTTTAATTCTTTTAGCTTCTAAAAATATTTCCATAAGGAAGAAAATTGAATTGGTTTCAAAATCAAATTCAAAACAAACCTGCAAAATAGAAAACAGAACAGAATTAGAAAAAAAACAGAGAGAGAGAGAGGAAAAACCCACATGGCCTTACCTGCCAGCCCACCTGCAGCCCACCTGGCGGCCCAAGTGGCCGGCCCAGCCCCCCAGCGCCCTTGTCATCTTCCTCCTCTGCCAGGAGGACAACCAGGTGCGTGGCGAGCGCCGACGCTGCTCCGGCCACCTCCTGCTTCCTCCCCGGACCTTCTAGCGATGCCACGGAGACGCCCCGTGGCCCCTCACTCCTCTCCCTCACTCTCTGCTCTCTCCTTCACCCTCTAGTCCCTTCAACGAGCGCGACCGAACGCAGCCATCGCCGTCGACGAGCTCCCCCACGGCCACAACCATCTCTAAGCCTCTCCGACGCGCCCCCAAGCTCCGCCGTGACGCCCCGGTCCTCTCCGCCGAGCCACATGATGCCGAACACCCTGGAGCGCCGTCGTCGATGCCATGTTCGCCTCTGCACCGACGGCTGTCGTCGACCGATTCGTCATCACGAGGCCATCCCCGAGCATGCTGAGATCACCGACGACCCCGCCATGAGCTCCTCTACCGAACCCCTCTCTCCCCATCGTCGTTCTCCTCCTCTAGCCCCGCTGTCCACCGGAGCCGAAAGCTCACCGCCGCCATGGTTCTTCACCGCCGTGGCCAGGGTCACCGCAGCCCACGCCTAAGCGCGTCACCGTGCTCGGTGAACCCCTAGGAGCGTGTAGCACCTACCAGTTTATCCCCCTAGCGCCCCGTAGCAACCAACCCGTCGTTGGCCGAACGCCGGCCGCCGCACAAGTCATCGTCGCCGTCAACCTAGGCCATCCCAGCTGCTACCGCTGCTACCACTAGATGCGCGAGAGCGCCAGCAAGCCGTAGCAACAAACCACGCTCGAAACGGTGCCCTGTAGAGCATTCTTGAGCCGCTCTGTCGTCTCTGTCGTCGCCGGCGACGAGCCGTGGAACAATTTTGGCAAGTTTGACCCCGTTTGACCAAGGGTGGGCCCAGTTTGACCCCCCTGGGTCAATGACAGGTCGGGCCTAGCCGACTAATTAATCTCGGGTTAGTACTAATTATAATTAGTTAAAACTAATGACACTGACACGCGGGACCCACTGTCAGGTTTGACCTAGACCGCTGTTGTTGACTTGCTGAGGTCAGCATGACGCAATGCTGACGCAATAACTTTTTCCTGGACTTATTATTATTCAGGAAATTCCAGAAAATAGTACAAACTTCTAAAAATCATAGAAAATCAACTGTAGCTCCAAACCAAACAAGTTATATATGAAAAATGATCAGAAAAATCCAATCTATCCATCTGTACTGGTTCCATGCATGTTAAAGAAACCTAACCTTGCTGTTTAGATGAAACAAGATAATGCACCATTATGACTTTATACATGAGCTTACATTTGAATCTTTGATTCAAATGGGTTCAACTCAACCTGTCCTAGTATGCATAAGTCAAAACACATTCATATTGACATGTCACATTCATGCATCATATTGTTGCATTGCATTGATTGTGTTTCCTTCTCTGTTGCTGGTATTTGTCCCCTCTTGATAGACGTGGTTTTGATGATGAGTTCGATGACACCGATGAAGAGTTTTATTATCTTCAGAAGTGCTAGGCAAGCAAAACCCCCTTGTTCATTCCGATACAATCCCACTCTCTCGCTCCTGCTCTCTTTTTCTGCATTAGGACAACAACGATTCTACTGTTACATGTTGCGGTAGTTGAACCCCTTTCCTCTACATGACCTGTCATTGCCACGGTAAATAGATGAAACCCACTAGCATGAGTAGTAGTTGTTTGAGCCCTGATGTGCCTACTCATTCATGCTTGTTTGTCATGCCTGCTATTGCATAGAGTTGTTTTATGTCTGATTCATCGGGAATGAATCGGAGGTGTGTGAACATGTCCTACTGTGTGTGAGCTAAGTGTGTGAACACATTTTGGTAAAGGTAGCGGTGAGAGGCCATGTAGGAGTACATGGTGGGTTGTCTCATTGAAACCATCCTTAGGAACCGAGTTCTGTGTCTGTGATCCATGAACAGCTACTACCACTCATTGGGATCCTTAATTGACCCTCTCGGCTTCTTAATCACCCTAGTACTCTGTCCAGGAGTTGCAACTAGTTTCTGGTGTTTGTAGGTTATGTGTTGGCGGCCGTGCGTAGCGCTGACCCTAGGGGTGGGCTATGATGCGGTAGATACACCATGGCACGGTGTACCGGGCGCCCGTTTGGTGTCTCGGGAACCCTGTTCACATCGTTCGGGCCGTATGTGGAAACCTCGGCCGGACACCCTGCGGATGGAACCTGGATAGGCGATAAACCTGGACTAGAGACTTAAGTGTTTAGGTAGGACGTGGCCGACACCCTCATTGGGCTTCCGCTTGAAGGTTGCCGAGTACATGTCGTGTAAACGATGGTAAGTGGTGGGAGCGTGTGTGAAGAAGTACACCCCTGCAGGGTTATCCTTATCTATTCGAATAGCCGGATTCCTCGGATATGGAAACTTGGACCCCTTGCATAGTTCATAGATAACTTGAAAGTGGATACTCTAAAATGCGCAAGATAAGCGTGAGTGCTATGGATGGCATTCTCGTAGGTAGACGAGAGCGGATCCATAGTAGTGTATTGATTGGTGAATATGTGGACTCGTGTGCGCCACCTCAAAAGAGTTGCTTGCAGTCGTAGTTCAGGTTAGCCACTGAGTCAAAGCTCGCTTGCTGCAGTTAAACTCCACCACCCACCCTTGTTGATACCGATGCATATGTAGCTATTTCTGATGTAAGTCTTGCTGAGTACCTTTGTACTCACGTTTGCTTAATTTATGTTTTGCAGAGAGAGACTTCAGTCTCGCTAGTAGTTCCGCGTGGACTTCGACGTTTAGCTTGATACCTCAGATACGATCTTGTGCCCTCGGCAGGATCTAGTAGATAGTCAGGCTTCCTAGCCTTTTTTCCATTTGTAGATGTCTGTACTCAGACATGTTAAGCTTCCGCATGTGCTTGATTTGTATGGTGATTGTTGGGTCATGAGACCCATGTTTGTAATATCTCGCTCCTCGGAGCCTAAGGAATAAATACTTGAGTTGTAGAGTTATGTTGTGATGCCATGTTGTATTTACACATATCGAGCATATTGTGTGTATGATTGAAATGCTTGGTATGTGTGGGATCCGACAATCTAGTTGTTTATCCTTGGCAGCCTCTCTTATGGGGAAATGTAGTCTAGTGCTTCCATGATCCATAGTAGTCCGCTACAGCCCGGTTCACTGTAGTCCTGCTAGCCCAGCACTACTACTCAGGACACTTGACTAGCCGGCATGTGTTTCACTTCATTCTTGTGTCTATCCCTTCGGGGAAATGTCACGCGGTGACATCCGGAGTCCTGCCTAGCCTGCTACATCCCGGGTTCCCGGAGTCCTGTTAGCCCAGTGCTACAGCCCGGATTCACACGCTGCTGACCGACATGCTCGATGTGATTCATGTATGCCTGTCCCCATAGGTTGGTGCCGCTTTGGGTTCACGACTAGCCATGTCGGCCCGGGTTCTCTGTCATATGGATGCTAGTGACACTGTCATGTACGTGAGCCAAAAGGTGCAAACGGTCCTGGGCCATGGTAAGGCGATACCCGTGGGGATACCGTGCGTGAGGCCACAAAGTGATATGAGGTGTTACCGGCTAGATCGATGTGACTTGGAATCGGAGTCCTAACAGCTTTGGTATCAGAGCCTGACTGCCTGTAGGATTACCAAGCCATACTGGTTGAAGTTGTGTCTAGAAATACTTTAGTTATGTAAGGGAATTGATTGTGGAAGGGAACGTAAGGCTCTTTTTACTTCTTATACCCTATGCCTTCTGATCTGAGTCACCCTCTTCTTTTCTGCAGGGTTAAGAACTAGGCTTCTCTTCTATCTCTCAGGATGACGTGTTACTAAACCGTAGTTGCCTAGGATTGTTGAGTTTAAGCCTCAGTTCAGTTCCTACTACTTCCATATGTTCATAGCTGGCCTCAGAACCTTGATATTGTGTTGTTGAGTGGGTATGCCACCATTTTGCAGGATGTCTCAAATCTTTTGAGCACTTACAACCGTTATGCTGTCCGAGTCATCCCAGGTCTCCAAATAGTCTAATGTAGTTTCAAACCCCTTCCTCCTGTTCCTGATGTCCATTTGGGCCAGATTAATCACACTAATTGGTGAGTTGAGGTACTCTGTTGCCTCGACATATATGTTGGAGCTATTATTATGACCCTAGGTGTTTAGGGAGTCACCTAGTAATCTAGCCATGTTTTGTGTTCCCGGTGTGATGATTCTGGCCACCATTCTCAAAAGCATCCCGTGATGCCATGTAGTGGTAGGTATTCTATTCATAGGTTCTTGAACCCGAGATTCACCCTACTTATCTCATGTTGATAGTGTTGCTAGTTCCTTTAGGATATTAGTAACCTTTGTGATAGTCCTCGCGGTTCATGGTACATCCTTCTTCCGATTATCATGGGCTATTCTTGGCAGGAGTTCTTTTGAACCAAAAGGTCACGACAGAGTGCTCTTGATGAGTTCTCCATTCTATGTTGTGACTCTGCCAACCCTACCTTCCTGCATGGGTTATCCGGAAGAAATATGTTGAACTCGTTCGACATACTAATCTATGCATCCACAACTCAGAAAGTTATATGTTCCCTTGAGTTGTCCCCCTTCCGTTATGTTCCGACCTTCATCTATCAATTGATAGTCAAGAGTATGTGAGCATTCGTTCATCGGTGCCTATTATTCTTGTGGTCCGTCGAGCCATTCTATTTCAGAATGACTAGGAGAAACAAACTCTAGTACCTCATCAATTTCTAGGATTGGGTCAAAGCAGCTGTAATCCGCAAATCAAATGCCAATCCAGTTTTTGATTCTGTTCTATCTTGGGGTATTACCATCTTTATGTCAAGAATGTCATGGAAATTGCACACCATCCTATGAACTCTTGATACAGTGATACTTCTTGCCATCATTCTTCATTCCTTGGTCCCCATGTTATCCGACAAGTGAATCGTGATGCGTGAAATCTATACTCCTAGCAACTTCGTTGCTTGGTAGTTAAAGGACAATAATTTCATTCTTAGCGTGTTGGTTATTGAATCATCATTCTAAGATAGACTGTGCTACCTAGTCCTTGTTTCTGGTGCACTCTTCGATTGATGAGTTTGGATTTTGTCAAATCCCCCACTCTTTTGATCATATCATCTTGCCCTGAAAAGCAAGGTTGTTCTCGAGCTTAGTAACATATCGGTGGTTCGTGATTTTCCGAATGTCTTCTCGGAAGTGTTACCAGGTTGTCACCTGACCGCTACGTTGAGTTCATGATCAAGTTGGTTTCTTCTAAACCACCCCTTCTCCAAGAATCTATGTTGGATACCCCTGAGCTAGTTGGTTAAGCTAAACAACAACTTGGAGAGTTGGAAGATAAAAAGCTTTGCCGAATTTGGTTCTTTCTGAAGGGATATCTTTGTGTTTGTGTGTGTGTTGAAGAAAGATGATATCTTCACCAATTGGTCCTCGTGATCAGTTGTTGGATCTATTGTCTTGTCAAAACTTTGACTTGAGTATGGGCTATCGTCAAGCCAAATCAGAACCAACGATGTTCGTAATGTTGTCTTACTCGTGGTTGATCCCTCGAGCATACACCATTACATCCTTTGGTCTGACCAATGCTATCACCGTGTTCACATGATGGTGGAAGTCCAGTGATATGGAAATTCCGATGAGTTGCTGTTGAGCCCATCAGCAGCTTTTTGTCTCCGCCATGATTCATGTTGAATATCAACCTAGTGTTGAAAACTTTGTAAGCAATGCCTTCGTGTTCCGTTCATGAAGCCTATGCTTGGATGGAAGAAGTGACTTCCTCGAATTCATGTGCTTTAGGTGTAAGTTGCCGCCATGTATTTGAGAAAGGTTTGTTTTTTCCTCCTCTGGAACCATCCCAAGTTAGTCATGCACGTGCAAAGTGCTCTATGGTTTGATAAGTTGGCTGCCTCCACTCCATATGTGTTCCTAGCACACCAAGCCACTGATTGATTTGTACAAGGGAAAGAAGTTCCTTCTTAAGACCCGGGGCTTATACAAGGACTTCGATACCTCAATGATGGTTCCCAACCTGAACTCGGTAGTGTTTTATTATAAGACTACTATGTGGTCATGCTTGTCTGGGACAGCGTGTTCACATGTTGTAGCAAAACCTGCTCGTGTTTTGGAGCTTGCTATTGTAGTTCATTCCCTGAGAATCTCGCAACATCATCTCGTCGATTTGTGTTGCAACCCTTCTTTCCAGGAATGTTGTCTGAAATATCATGTTATCAACCAGATATGAATCTCAGGTAGATATGATGGTTGGAACATTTCCAACATTAGCATTTTGTTTCCAGCTTGCACGACCATTGTGCCAGTTTCCCATGGGCTGCCATTCTCAGTTGCTGAAGAAGGAACATCTTCAGAAGTGGACTTACCATGAGTCCCATCGATTTCCGATGATAGGCAAAAATCATCCATTGCGTTGTCTTCAACAAGGTAGTCCACATCATCCATTCTAGTCCGGGTATGCCATCCCTTCGTACTCCGCCAAACGATTGTTGTGGTTTTCCTTAGGCTGGTATAAAGAGTGTCAATGATCTCTGAATCAAAAGTAATTCTTTTTGCCACTTAAGGTAATAATTCTACAAGTCACCCTTCTCGAAGGTGTCTCATTGTGGTATCATGGCTACCCAACTCCTCGCTACATTGACAACCGTTCACCACCCCCTTAGGTGTCAAATTGTTGTTTATCTAGTGAACCTTCATCATCTGTTTCACTCCATCCCTCTAGATGTATGATTCGTGTCTCATCTCAAGAGATGTTGCTATGTCTCGTTCTATGAGCTGATCGTCAGTTGCTCGATCTTTGAGGAGATCAGTTCCGCAGAATTTCTTTCTGTCATCGTCGTGTTGGATGAAGTTCTCAGAGCATGACGTCGAGACAAGATCGTGATCGGATCAACGTTCATATGCGGCGCAACCTGGATCATGAAGATTGTGTTAGTTTGCGTTCCCCCTTCCATCTTACCCTACGCTTGAATCTCGGGACAAGATTCTTGTTTTAGTGGGGGTGAGTTGTCACATCCCTAGCTTTACCTTGGCCTTGGACTAGCTTGGTTGTTGCATCATGTTTAAATTCAAATGAAATTTGAATTGGGGAATTTTCAAAGCCTCAGAATCCTTCTAAAAATGATCAAGATAAAATTTCTTCAAATAAGTCCAAGAAAATGTTCTTGTTATCCTCTGGAAATATTGGCAAGAGGTAAAATCCAAACCAATATTTTTGGTGTCTCAGAAACATTTATTTTGGGCATTTGAATTAAATCAATAATTATTTGAATTGGATTTATATCTACTATTAAATAAATATATGTCCAATAATTCTGAAATATTTTATGGAGCTTTGGTTTAATTCTTTTAGCTTCTAAAAATATTTCCAGAAGCAACAAAATTGAATTGGTTTCAAAACCAAATTCAAAACAAACCTGCAAAATAGAAAACAGAATAGAATTAGAAAAAAACAGAGAGAGAGAGAGAGAGGAAAAACCCACCTGGCCTTACCTGCCAGCCCACCTGGCGGCCCAAGTGGCCGGCCCAGCCCCCAGCGCCCTTGTCATCTTCCTCCTCTACCAGGAGGACAACCAGGTGCGTGGCGAGCGCCGACGCTGCTCCGGCCACCTCCTGCTTCCTCCCCGGACCTTCTAGCGATGCCACAGAGATGCCCCGTGGCCCCTCGCTCCTCTTCCTCACTCTCTACTCTCTCCTTCACCCTCTAGTCCCTTCCACGAGCGCGACCGAACGCAGTCGTCGCCGTCGATGAGCTCCCCCACGGCCACAGCCATCTCTGAGCCTCTCCGACGCGCCCCCGAGCACCGCGGCGACACCCCGGTCCTCTCCGCCAAGCCACATGACGCCGGACGCCCTGGAGCGCCGTCATCGATGCCATCTTCGCCTCTGCACCGACAGCCGTCGTCGACCGATTCGTTGTCACCAGGCCATCCCCGAGCACGCTGAGATCACCGACGACCCCGCCGTGAGCTCCTCTACCGAACCCCTCTCTCCCCGCCGTCGTTCTCCTCCTCTAGCCCCGCTGTCCACCGGAGCCGAAAGCTCACCGCCGCCATGGTTCTTCACCACCGTGGCCAGGGTGACCGCAGCCCGCGCCTAAGCGCGTCACCGTGGTCGGTGAACCCCCAGGAGTGCGTAGCACCTGCCAGTTTATCCCCCTAGCGCCCCGTAGCAACCAGCCCGTCTTTGGCCGAACGCCGGCCGCTGCACAAGTCATCGTCACCGTCAACCTAGGCCGTCCCAGCTGCTACCCCTGCCACCACTAGATGCGCGACAGCGCCAGCAAGCTGTAGCAACAAACCACGCTCAAAACGGTGCCCTGTAGAGCATTCCCGAGCCGCTCTGTCGTCTCTGTCGTCGCCGGCGACGAGCCGTGGACCATGTCCGGCGAGTTTGACCCCGTTTGACCAAGGGTGGGCCCAGTTTGACCCCCCTGGGTCAATGACAGGTGGGGCCCAGCCGGCTAATTAATCTAGGGTTAGTACTAATTATAATTAGTTAAAACTAATGACACTAACACGCGGGACCCACTGTCAGGTTTGACCTAGACCGTTGCTGTTGACTTGCTGAGGTCAGCATGACGCAAAGCTGACGCAATAACTTTTTCCTGGACTTATTATTATTCAGGAAATTCCAGAAAATAGTACAAACTTCTAAAAATCATAGAAAATCAACCGTAGCTCCAAATCAAACAAGTTATATATGAAAAATGATCAGAAAAATCCAATATATCCATCTGTACTGGTTTCATGCATGTTAAAGCAACCTAACCTTGCTGTTTAGATGAAACAAGATAATGCACCATTATGACTTTATACATGAGCTTACATTTGAATCTTTGATTCAAATGGGTTCAACTCAACCTGTCCTAGTATGCATAAGTCAAAACACATTCATATTGACATGTCACATTCATGCATCATATTGTTGCATTGCATTGATTGTGTTTCCTTCTTTATTGCCGGTATTTGTCCCCTCTCGATAGACGTGGTTTCGACGATGAGTTCGATGACACCGATGAAGAGTTTTATTATCTTCAGAAGTGCCAAGCAAGCAAAACCCCCTTGTTCATTCCGATACAATCCCACTCTCTCGCTCCTGCTCTCTTTTACTGCATTAGGACAACAACGATTCTACTGTTACATGTTGCGGTAGTTGAACCCCTTTCCTCTGCATGACCTGTCATTGCCACACTAAATAGATGAAACCCACTAACATGAGTAGGAGTTGTTTGAGCCCTGATGTGCCTACTCATTCATGCTTGTTTGTCATGCCTGCTATTGCATAGAGTTCTGTCATGTCTGATTCATTGGGAATGAATCGGAGGTGTGTGAACATGTCCTACTGTGTGTGAGCTAAGTGTGTGAACACGTTTTGGTAAAGGTAGCGGTGAGAGGCCATGTAGGAGTACATGGTGGGTTGTCTCATTGAAACCATCCTTAGGAACCGAGTTCTGTGTCTGTGATCCATGAACAGCTACTACCACTCATTGGGATCCTAATTGACCCTCTCGGCTTCTTAATCACCCTAGTACTCTGTCCAGGAGTTGCAACTAGTTTCTGGTGTGTGTAGGTTATGTGTTGGCGGCCGTGTGTAGCGCTGACCCTAGGGGTGGGCTATGATGCGGTAGATACACCGTGGCACGGTGTACCGGGCGCCCGTTTGGTGTCTCGGGAACCCTGTTCACATCGTTCGGGGCCGTATGTGGAAACCTCGGCCGGACTCCCTGCGGATGGAACCTGGATAGGCGACAAACCTGGACTAGAGACTTAAGTGTTTAGGTAGGCCATGGCTGACACCCTCATTGGGCTTCCGCTTGAAGGTCACCGAGTACATGTCGTGTAAACGACGGTAAGTGGTGGGAGCGTGTGTGAAGAAGTACACCCCTGCAGGGTTATCCTTATCTATTCGAATAGCCGGATTCCTCGAATATGGAAACTTGGACCCCTTGCATAGTTCATAGATAACTTGAAAGTGGATACTCTAAAATGCGCAAGATAAGCGTGAGTGCTATGGATGGCGTTCTCGTAGGTAGACGAGAGCGGATCCATCGTAGTGTATTGATTGGTGAATATGTGGACTCGTGTGCGCCACCTCAAAAGATTTGCTTGCAGTCGTAGTTCAGGTTAGCCACTGAGTCAAAGCTGGCTTGCTGCAGTTAAACACCACCACCCACCCTTGTTGATACTGATGCATATGTAGCTAGTTCTGATGTAAGTCTTGCTGAGTACCTTTGTACTCACGTTTGATTAATTTATGTTTTGCAGAGAGAGACTTCAGTCTCGCTAGTAGTTCCGCGTGGACTTGGACGTTTAGCTTGATACCTTAGCTACGATCTTGTGCCCTCGGCAGGATCTGGTAGATAGTCAGGCTTCTTAGCCTTTTTCCATTTGTAGATGTCTGTACTCAGACATGTTAAGCTTCCGCATGTGCTTGATTTGTATGCTGCGATTGTTGGGTCATGAGACCCATGTTTGTAATATCTCGCTCCTCGGAGCCTAAGGAATAAATACTTGAGTTGTAGAGTTATGTTGTGATGCCATGTTGTATTTACACATATCGAGCATATTGTGTGTATGATTGAAATGCTTGGTATGTGTGGGATCCGAAAATCTAGTTGTTTATCCTTGGCAACCTCTCTTATGGGGAAATGTAGTCTAGTGCTTCCATGAGCCATAGTAGTCCGCTACAGCCCGGTTCACCGGAATCCTGCTAGCCCAGCACTACTGCTCAGGACACTTGACTGGCCGGCATGTGTTTCACTTCGTTCTTGTGTCTGTCCCTTCGGGGAAATGTCACGCGTTGACATCCGGAGTCCTGCCTAGCCTGCTACAGCCCGGGTTCCCGGAGTCCTGTTAGCCCAGTGCTACAGCCCGGATTCACACGCTGCTGACCGACATGCTCGATGTGATTCATGTATGTCTGTCCCCATAGGTTGGTGCCGCTTTGTGTTCACGACTAGCCATGTTGGCCCGGGTTCTCTGTCATATGGATGCTAGCGACACTATCATGTACGTGAGCCAAAAGGCGCAAACGGTCCCAAGCCATGGTAAGGCGACACCCGTGGGGATACCGTGCGTGAGGACGCAAAGTGATATGAGGTGTTACCGGCTAGATCGATGTGACATGGAATCGGGGTCCTGACAGGCTGAGGGCAAGAAACAACCAAATCGATAACCAAGCCGGCGAGTTGAGCCCCTTGGAGATAGAAACTTCAGTAATACCAATCCCAACTAGATGTAGGCTTTTACCTTTATCGTAAGGGGCCGAACTAATATAAAAACCCTCTCGTGTCCTTTGTCCCGATTAACCCCTTTAAGCTTCCTAGTGCGATGGCCCTACGACTAAGTCCTTACTCTAGGACATCTGCCGTGCCAACTCCATGAAAGTTGGCGCCCACCGTGGGGCCAGCGCATGGTGGATTTGAGTTCTCGAAGGGCAACTTCGAAGATCTCAAGGGATACGCTGTGGGCCGGATGATCAAGAGTCGTCGCGGCAAGCTCTACATCGATGACGAAGGCTGGGACCCCATGGCCGGCTCAATCGAGTATGGTTACCGGGTCCCCTTTGGCGGAATTCACGTCTTCGTCGGCCGGATCAGCGAGTCAGGCCCTGAGCCGGACGTCCACACCGACCTCATCGAAACGGCTCAGTGCGCGAGGATCGCTCGTGTTCAATCTGTCGTGAAGCATGCCTTTGTAGGCTACATCCATGGCGGTGAATACTCTGAAGGATCGGTAGAGGGCGGTGAGACGACTATATGTTCTGATACCGCATCATCAATAGGCGAGATGGACTCTCTATATCAGTTACAAGATGGCATGCTCGGGGGCTATCCGATGGCAGTAGTATTCCGTACCCCTTTGAGCCGCCGAATTGGGCCAGAATCTTCATGGCAGGGACACAGCCCGGACAGAACTCTACCACGGCGACAGCAGCAGCTACCGGGTCGGCTGCCGCCGGGTCAGGAGACCCCGCGCGCCCCCCGGCTCAGATTCTAATGGACCTCATGGATAGGCTGATGGCTCTGTTAACCGCCATGGTAGAGTTGGCGGATAAAGCCCAGCACGACGCAGAAGTGGCACGCGTGCTGGAGGAGATGGTGCAAGCTAAGGAAAATCTAGCCACAGAGGAAACCCGGATGGCAGTCGAATGAGCAGCTCTAGATGCTCGTGCTCAGCAACTTCAAGCGGAAACTTTCCGGCTCTCGGTGGATCTTAACGCATCAAACGAGGTCATGAGGAGGAGGCATCAGAAAACTCAGTCACGTCTACCTTTAAGGCTGGATCCGAGGAACCTGTTCCGTACACCCGGGGCTGGGGGGAGCAGCCTGCCGGAGGAAAACTGGGTCACGACACCCGGTGCACCAGTTCAGCCACGCGCCATGGAGCCACCTCATATAAAATACAACTCCTCCTCGTTATGTGTGAACACCTCCGGGTCACTTCTCCAGCCCTCTGGAAAACCTCATTGCAGCATCGGCTCGTTTGGCGGATCTCCCAATGGAAGGCGACTCACCAGCAGCAGTTGATACCCGGAGAGTAAGAGAACTTCTTTAAACGGCTCTGGCCCAGCAAGATGCATACTCCTACAGTTGAGACAGGATCCATTGAACTCCTCGCCCAAGCCGGAGCCCGAGTTACAGTAGGCACATGGAGTCCGCAGAGATGTCAAGTAATGCTCAACGCCACAACTGACCATATAGGCATGAGCCGGTGCGGGCTGGAGCCCTTAACTTAGCAGATCAGGAGAGGATTCGTCAAGAGGCGGAACGAGTGGCTCAACTTGCAGCGGAGCAGGCAGCTCATCAAGCCTTTACGGCTTATCCAGCAACCTCGGTTGAGGCAGGAGTGGCCACAAGAACTGGAGGAGTGCCTTGCTTGGTACCGGCCATACGCAATGAGTGGTTGCCAAAGGATTTCAAGGGGCCTCGTAAGGTGCCTAATTACACGGCTGACCTACAGCCGGGGGCTTGGATTGAGAGTTATGAGATGGCTATGGAACTATTGGAGGTTAGCGACGCTGCAATGGCCAAGTATTTTACCATGATGTTGGATGGAACAGCTCGGACATGGTTGAAGGGATTGCCACCCAATTCTATCGGCTCATGGGCAGAGTTGAAAGCCCGGTTCATCCAGAACTTTAAAGACACGTGTAAGAAGCCTATGTCGATCGTGTACCTGACCAATTGCAAGCAAGAGGATGGTGATTTCACAACCCATTGAGTGCGCCGGGTCAAGGAGATAATACATTCATCTGATAAGATGGATGCCGGCTCAGCAGTTTTAATGTTGGAGAAAAATTGCCATTTTGAACCCCTCAAGCAGAAGCTGGGGCGGCTCAAGCGTGACTGTAATGACATGGGAACGTTCATGGCGGCTCTCATCAAGTATGCCGATTCTGATACAACCAAGGACCTGGTGTATGACGAAGAAAAGGCAACGAAGGGAAAGAAGAACGGCAACGGCAAGGGTCACCAGCATAACCCGGCAAATCAGGGAGGTAATAAACATAAGGCTGATGAGTTTGTTGCTAATACTAATGCGCAGGGTGGTAATCAGCGGCGCAAGGGCAGACAACCCCCTCGATCGGGCAGGTCAGGCCCCACCCTTGAGCAGTTGTTGAATGAACCTTGTCCAAAGCACGGCACCCGGGAGAAACCAGCCACCCACTTGTAGAAGGAGTGTACGATCATGAAGGCATTTAAAAATTCAAATGCGTTTGATGGGGGTCACAGCCCGGGCACCGGTTCAGGTGGAGGCGGCTTTCAGGGCCCGGGAGCCGGCTCAGGCGGAGGAGGTTTTCACGGTCAAGGTTATCCTGGTCACCAAGGAGGATATAATCAGAACCCGGCCAGGGTAATCAGCAGCAGCAATCCGGTTATCAGAGCAACCCGAAGCAGCTAAGTAGTGGGCAATATCATGTGTTTACCACCATCTTATGCAAGAGGGACCAGAAACTTCACAAGAGAGCCGTCAATGCTGTTGAGCCGGCGGTTCCACATTATCTACGTTGGTCAGAGCAGCCTATTGTGTGGAGCAGAGAGGATCACCCGCCCCGGGTTGATAATCCGGGTCACTTGGCTTTGGTGGTGGCACCTCAGGTTGGTGGATACAAGTTTACTAAGGTACTCATGGACGGAGGCAGCATCATCAACATCCTCTACTATGAGACGTTTTGCCGGATGGGGTTGATTGATAAAAATCTTAAACAATCCAACACTGTTTTTCACGGTGTGGTACCTAGTAAGTGGGCATATCCAGTTGGTAAGATTGAGCTCGAAGTAGCCTTTGGGGATGAGTATGACTCCAGAGCGGAGAAATTAACCTTTGAGGTGATTAAGATCAAGAGCCCATATCATGCTCTGTTTGGGCGGCCGGCTTATGCCAAGTTCATGGCTCGGTCGTGTTACGTGTATTTGCAGCTCAAGAGGCCGGGTCATAAAGGCACCATTACAGTGCATGGGAGCCGGAATATAGCCTTGGAGTGTGAAGAAGGTGATGCTTCCTATGCTGAATCTGTTTGTGCAATAGAGGAGTTAAAATTTTACAATGATCATGTTAACCCGGCAGACATGACATCATTAAAGAAACCAACAATAGAGCATGAGCTGGAGTTGAAATTCAAATCAGCTGATGACACTAAGATGGTTGACTTTGTACCTGGCGACTCATCCAAACAGTTCATCATCAGCGCAAACTTGGATCTGAATTAGGAAAGCGCGCTCATCGAGTTCATCCGTGAGAACCGGGACATCTTTGCATGGAAACCTTTAGACATGCCGGGTGTCCCGAGGGAACTCACTGAGCACACTCTTAATATCGATCCAAAGTTCAAACCTGTCAGACAGTTTCTCCGACAGTTCAATGAAGAAAGGCGCAAGGCCATTGGAGAAGTGGTGGCCCGGCTCTTGGCGGCCGGGTTCATTGTGGAGGTCTTTCACCCCGAATGGTTAGCTAAGCCGGTGCTTGTACTAAAAAAGAATGGCACCTGGCGTATGTGTGTGGATTACACTGATATGAACAATGCTTGTTCGGCTGATCCTTTTTCCCTCCCCCGTATTGATCAGATCATTGATGCTACGACGGGTTGTGCATGTTTGAGTTTCTTGGATGCTTATTCCGGTTATCATCAGATTAAGATGGCGGTCAAGGATCAGGAGAAGACAACTTTTATTACTCCCTTTGGAGCTTTCTACTATGTGTCTATGCCTTTTGGGCTTAAGAGCGCCCAGGTGACTTACCAGTGGTGTGTGCAGAATTGTCTTCACGTTTAGATTGGGCGTAATGTTCATGCTTATGTGGATGATATAGTGGTAAAATCCAGGAAGCAGGAAACCTTGGTCGCATATCTGAAAGAGACTTTTGATAATCTCCGGGTCTACAAAATGATGCTTAACCCTGCCAAGTGTGTTTTTGGAGTCCCAACCGGCAAACTCTTGGGTTTTTTGGTGTCCAACCGAGGTATTGAAGCTAACCCGGAGAAGATCAAGGCAATTACATCCCTAGCCAAGCCAACATGCATCAATGATGTTCAGCCGCTGGCGGGTCGTGTTGCTGCTTTGAGCCGATTCATAATCCAGTTAGGGGAAAAGGCAATGCCTCTGTATCAGATGATGAAGAAAATAGATGTTTTTGTTTGGAGCGATGCTGTGAATGCCGCTTTTGAGGATCTGAAGACATAGCTTGCTGAGCCGCCGGTCCTGGCTGCTCCAATTGAGAAAGAGCCGCTATTGTTATATGTGGCTGCCAACTCACAAGTTGTTAGTGTGGTTATTGTGGTAGAGCGCAAGGAGGCTGGCAAAGAGCATCCGGTTCAACGACCGGTTTATTACGTCAGTGAAGTGCTAATTGAATCTAAACAACGATATCCACATTGGCAGAAGCTTGTATATGGGGTGTTCATGGCAAGCCGGAAGCTTAAGCTTTACTTTCAGGGACATCCAATCACTGTGGTTAGCTCTGCTCCTTTGGGAGACATTATTCAAAACAGAGAAGCCACTGGACGAGTCGCCAGGTGGGCAATTGAGCTTGGGTCTCATGGGTTGAAGTATGTTCCACGTACTGCAATTAAATCTCAAGCCCTGGTTGACTTCATCAATGACTGGACAGAGATGCAGATGCCGGAAGAGAAGCCAGACAACACCTGTTGGACTATTCATTTTGATGGATCCAGGCAGTTGGAAGGCTCAGGGGCTGGAGTCGTGCTAACTTCCCCACGAGGGGACAAATTTTGTTATGTGTTACGGTTGATGTTTCCCTGTACTAACAACACAGCAAAGTATGAAGCCTTGCTCCATGGTCTTCGAGTGGCAAAAGAGATGAGCTTAAGCAGGGTCAGATGTCTTGGCAACTCAGATCTAGTGGCTCAACAGGTATCTGGCAAGTGGGATTCAAAGGACCCTCTCATGGTGGCTTATCACCGAGAGGTTGATGCCATTGCAGGACATTTTAAAGGTTATCAGGTGGAGCACATTGACCGTCGAAAGAACGAAGCAGCTGATGCTTTAAGCCGGCTGGGGTCTCAGCGTAAGCTGGTGCCACCTAACACCTTTTTGGATGTTTTGCATAACCCCTCTGTCAAGTTGCCCACAGAAGAAGATTTAGATGTTCCTGACCCGGAGGCGCAGTGGGTGGCGGCTCTTCATGTCATCCCAGGTTGGACGATACCGTTCTTGGCTTACATGACCCGGGGAGAGTTGCCAGCAGATGAGACCCTGGCTCGACAGATAACGCGGCGGTCTAAGTCCATGATTATTTCAGATGGAGAGTTGTATCATCGCAGTGTTTTCGGAGCGTTTCAGCGATGTGTTTCCCCCGAATAAGGTCAAGAAATCCTTCGTGAGATCCATGAAGGTGATTGTGGTCATCACACTGGGTCAAAATCTTTAGTGGCAAAGGCGTTTCGTCACGGTTTTTACTGGTTGATAGCTCACGCTGATGCAGAAGATCTGGTCAGTAGATGTGATGGATGTCAAAAATTTGCACGATGAGCGCATGTGCCGGCTCAAGAGCTCCGGATGATTCCAATCACTTGGCCATTTGCGGTCTGGGGGCTTGACATGGTGGGACCTTTCAAAAGGTTTAAGGATAAAAAGACACACCTCCTAGTGGCAGTTGATAAGTTCACTAAGTGGGTTGAGGCGGAGCCTGTGAGTAAGTGTGACGCAGCCACGGCGGTTCAGTTCATGAAAAAAGTGATCTTCCGTTTTGGTTTTCAACACAGTATTATCATAGACAATGGCACCAATCTGTCTCAAGGGGCTATGGAAGAGTTTTGCCAACGAGAGCACATTCGGCTTGATGTTTCTTCTGTAGCTCATCCTCAATCCAATGGTCAAGCTGAGAGAGCCAATCAGGAAATTTTGAAAGGGATAAACCCCCAGCTTATGGTTCCTTTACAGAGAATGCCGGGTTGTTGAGTAGAGGAATTACCTTCAATGTTATGGAGTATCAATACTACACCCAATAGGTCTACAGGTTACACACCTTTCTTCATGGTTTATGGAGAGGAAGCAGTGTTGCCTAGTGACATTCGTCATGACTCGCCCCGTGTGGAGGCTTATGTTGAAGCTAACAAATAAAAAAAAGCCAGACAGAATGCACTTGACTTGTTGGATGATGAAAGAGACTTAGCAGCGGCCCGGTCAGCAATTTATCAATAGGACTTGCGTCGTTATCACAGCCGCCGGGTCAAGTCCAGGACTTTTCAGGAAGGCTACTTGGTGCTCCGGCTCATCCAGGATCTGTCAGATGCACACAAGCTATCCCCATCTTGGGAAGGACCCTTTGTGGTCAGTAAGAATTTAAACAACGGGTCATATTACCTCATTGACGTTCGAGAGCACAAAGACTCACGTAAGTCGGAGGAAGTGACCCGTCGGCCGTGGAACATTGCTCAACTTGGGCCATACTATACCTGAGCCACCGGCTCTCATCATGTACATACGTTCACGTTGTATATACTATGATAAGCAATAAAGTAAGACCATCGGTCTCTTTTCTTTTCAAAGACTATGCATCTTTATTATTTCTTATTTACAAATGACTATTAAGGAGCTGATCATATTTGAATCAAGTTTAACCTTTTTGGTCCAGCTTATGATCGTATCCGAATCTAGCTGCAAATCTCATGGTCACTTGGGGGGCTTCCTGTTCAAACATAGGTCATATTTGAACCAAAGAGAACATAGCTGTCATAACCCTCTTGATCGGCTCAAGGCCAAAACTGACTGGGGGCTTCTTGATCGTATCTGAATCATAGCTTAACCCCTTTGAGTCCGACTTGGATCGTATTCGAATCAGGGTCGTTAAAAACCTCTCAAGGTCATTTGGGGGCTTCCTGTTCAAACATAGGTCGTATTCGAACCAAAGAGAACATAACTGTCGGTACCCTCTAGATCGGCGCAACGCCAAAGCCACTGGGGGCTATATGGTCGTATTCGAACCTTAGCTTAACCCCTTTGGTCCGGTTTACTGGTCGTATTCGAATCAGAAACCCCCAACCTTTTGAATACAAGATTAAAATTATGCTTGTTGTCTGTCGCTTGCTTTTTAGTTTGTTGTTGTTTCAATATTACAAATAAATTAGCCTGGTCTTCTTCATCGGCTCAAATTATTGGACAATACAGCCGCCCAGGTCATTCAAGCCGGTGGTTCAAGGATCAAAAGGAACAGAGTTCAAACATTGCAGAGACAAGCATTAAACGATGCATAAACAAGCATTAAACATTGGCATCTGGGAACACAGATTCACATAGAAGTATTTTATGTGCGATGGCATAAACAAACATGCGTGTTTTAGCAACTAAGTCATTACAAGGCTTTTATAAGCCCATGAAGATGATCATTGTCCCTCCCTCGCCTGTTCACCATCTTGAGTCTGTTGGAAGTTGGGTTCTGACCAATCAAAGCCATTCACAGCGACAAATTCGGGTTCGTCGTCGATCAGGCTGACCGGGTCAACCTCCAGGGCAAATGTATCTTCTCTCGCTGGTGGGATCAAGTCTGTTACTTTATATGAGGGAGGGGCCATCTTCTTATTCTCACTATCAAAACCCGGCTGGTAATTCTCCACATTAGTATCATCTCCAAGACTATTCGCCTGAGGCCGGACTTTGCGTACAAAGGCTATGAAGTCATCCTGATCAAAAGGAGACCCGTCCTCCTTCTCGGTAGGATAGCCTCTTGCTACGTCCGCCGGGTCTTGGTCTGGCACCCAAGCCTTGGAGCGTCTTAGGGCAGTCAAAGCTCCGGCTCGCGCGCAGGAGCGTTTTACTTCTTGGAACCTGATAGGAAGGATGGATAGCTTCTTCAGGGCGTCGCTGAGCCTTTTGGGTCCTTGATTAGCAGGAGAGATGACAGCCAGAGCCCGTTGTGCGCCGATATACAATTTTCAACCAAAGTGTATACTGGCTTCAGCTTAATCAACGGGTCTTGGCTCAGATTCTTACTTCGCGGACCTGCATAAATTTTTACAGAGTCAGTTGGCGGATTATACTCCGGTTTGGCAAAAAATATACAAAAGGTCAAATCAGGCAGCTTACCAAAGATAGCAGCTACCATCTGAGACACCCGACCCTTTAACCCGTTCATCTCTATTGAAATTTCTTTCAGAGCTGTTTCGGCTGTCTCAGCTCGTTGGGTCAGAAGTGTTTTCTCATTTTCCCAAGTCTTCTCCTTGGCAGCAAAGATGGTCTTCAAATTTTCCGTTGCAGAAAGGCTTATTTGTAGTTTGGAGGTGGAAGATTTGATTTCTGACTCCTGACTCGCTAGCCGGGTCTTTGCGTCAGTCAATTGAGAGTTCAATTCAGACAAGGCGTTCTGTAAAACATTCAGATGCGTCAAGACTTGGTTTCAAATTCAAGATTTTTAGTTCAAAATTTTTAGTTCAAGATTCAAGTCTCAAGTACTTTACAGAAAACCACTTGACACTTGGGGGCTAATGTATGCCAAATCAAACTTTTTATGACTCTACAAACATATGTAAAGTCCCAAGTCCTTTACAAAGTAAAAGCACTTGGCACTTGGGGGCTAATGTATGCAGTTCAGCAAGGTTATCAAGGTTAAGCCAGAGTGTTAACTACTTCGATGACGGTTTTAAATTCTAAAGTACCGATTCACTAATGATTAAAATGAACCGGTCCTTGGGGACTATAGGTGAAGTTTTGTTCTATCAATATCAAGCAGAGATTCAAAGGTAAAAGTCTCGTCCTATATTTTAAGTCTACAGGTTATTCCGTTTCTCTCATAATCTGAAGACTTGGGGGTTGAAGGAATAATGGTAAGCCGGAAACAATGTACCTCATACTTCAACTGAAGCTGCTTGACCATCTCGATCTCAGACTCGCGACTGGAGTGTAAATGACTGAGATAGCCGGATAAAATATCACTGGCATTTAGACGTTCATAGTTGGCAACGTCAAAGCGAACAATCTGCCTCTCCAAAACCTCTTGCTTTGCTGTGCATCGAGCCAGCACTGTTGGGTTCCCCGGCTCAACAAAGCGGCTCCCAGTAATTTGAACATCTGGCGCAGGTGGAGATGGTGGGTCGGTTGAGCTCGACGGTCCAGCTGTAGAAGGATTCATAGTGGCTTCGTCAAAAGTTGGCTCAGGAGGGTTTGCCTCATTGTCAATAGGCAGGTGTTCTCGAGTGTTAGCCAATGAAGAAGGCATGCTAGCACTGGCGGATCTTCCGCCGGTTTAGCCGACTTTGCCTTCTTGGATTTAGCCTGGCCGCTAAGGAAAAATATTGCAGGATTGTCAGCATAAAGATACAATTGAGCAGCCCGGAAGAAAGGAGGATTTATGATTACCCAGGAGCGGTCTTGAAAGCCGGGAATTGTGTTTGTGATGAATCGCCTGAGGAATGAGACACCTCCTGAAAGGATGAAAGAAAAGAGTTAAAAAATACAAGGAGTAAGATTCATTAAAACGGGTTAAAGACAGCAATAAGTAAACCTTGTTCGAGCGTTTCCGAGGGGTCTTTTGAAGGACGATAGTTGGTTCATCTTCAATCCCAACTTCACGGTGGCTTTCATGTTGCTGCTTTTTCAAATGAAAGTTGGGATCCAAGTGAGCTAAGGGGTTACAAAACCTTACTTTATGGATCACTCATCGAACTTTGTGTCTTGGTAAGGGCCTGAGTCGGAGGAAATGATAGTTACCTCTGCTTCCCTGGCCTGACTACCCCAGTGTCATCCTGGTAAGGATCAGTGTCAATAAGATTGTTAAAAAATTGGCCAAGGGAATCAAGGGCTACCTCCGAGTCGGACGTATCATCAAGTTTCATTAAATCTTCAGCAGTGGTTTCTTTTTCTTCTTTGACTTCCGGGTCGTCTTCTTGGTGTTCATGGCGGCGGCTTTCGCCTTCTTGGCAGCCTCGTGGTCATATTTCGCCTTCCAAAAGTCAGAATTGGCCTGCAAAGACAAGAAAAATCAGGGTTAAGGTAATATAGCTGGGCAAAACACAAAGGAAAAGAGTTCAGAATATACTTACTTCTGGTACCGGGTTAAGCTTGCAGAAGGGATTTAACCCAACAATGCTGCAGTCTTCATATTTCCCATTCACGAAAAGGTTTGACATTGAAACAATGTCTTCTTCGGTGAGTTCAATTGGGCTGTGACGAAGAGAGTCGTCCGGGCCTCCACCATATTCATACATCAGTTTTGATCGATGGCTTAATGGAAGAACCCGCCATGAGATCCAGCAGCGGGTCAGATCTACTCCGATTAAACCGTTCCCCAACAAAGTGTTGATTCTTCTGATGGATGGAAGTAGCCTCTTGCGTTCAGCAACAGTGAGTTTATCCAGAAGGGTGAACTTGGAGTCAAGACGACCGGGGCGGTAACCCGGCAACAGCTTCTCGTTTGCTCAAGAGATATCCTGACAGTAAAACCAAGTTTGGTTCCAGTCCTTTGGGTGACTTGGTAAAACTATGAGAGGGAAGACAGCACCCTGACGGTGCTGAATTGAGATGCCTCCAAGTTCTAAGCTAGGACCGTTGGTGCATTCGTTCTGCCAGTTCAGATAAAAGTACTCTCTAAACAACTCTACGGTCGGCTCTTGCTGAAGATACACCTCACAGAGCACTTGGAAATTACAAATATTAGATATGGAATTGGCTCCAAGGTCCTAAGGATGGAGTTTGAAAAAATGAAGGACCTCTCTGAAGAATTCTGAATTGGGCGGTGAGAAGCCACGGTTCATGTGGTCAGTGAAGACAATCACTTCTCCGTCTTTTGGATTGGGGCGTTCTTCCTCCGGGTCAGGAGCACGATAAGACATGACAATTTTTGAAGGAAGAAACCCAATGAGGAAGAACTCTATCGGTGTCAAAACCGGCGGATCTCGGGTAGAGGGTCCCAAACTGTGCGTCTAGGCCGGATGGTAACAGGAGGCAAGGGACACGAAGTTTTACCCAGGTTCGGGCCCTCTTGATGGAGGTAAAACCCTACGTCCTACTCGATTAATATTGAAGATATGGGTAGTACAGGAGTAGATCTACCACGAGATCAGAGAGGCTAAACCCTAGAAGCTAGCCTATGGTATGATTGTTGATGTGTACGTTGTCCTACGAACTAAAACCCTCCGGTTTATATAGACACCGGAGAGGGTTAGGGTTACATAGAGTCGGTTACAATGGGAGGAGATCTGAATATCCGTATCGCCAAGCTTGCCTTCCACGCCAAGGAAAGTCCCTTCCGGAGTCGGTTACAATGGTAGGAGGCTGCGGAGTGTCCATTTTCGCATATTATTTGATGCGAAGGTCTCGAAGACTGTTAATACCGTATTGGTGTCTCTGGGGTGGCTTTCTGTGGCCTCCGGAATTATGAGGTTTTCGCCAATCTTGGCCACCTGCCTGAGTATCCAACATGCTCTAAGGCTGTGAGTTGGTGTGGCGTCCTCTGTACTATGAATTTTACAGGGTCCATTAAGCCATCCTTCCAATACGGTTCCATGCCCTGTAGAGGGTTTTTGCCTTTTGGTGTTTGACCCGGGTGTCTGGCGATGATGCACCCTTTTATTTCGGACTAGGTTTGCCTTAAGGGCCGGATTGTCCCAAAATTTTGTTTTGGTTTTCCGGGCGCTTTCCATCGCACAGTACTTTCGTACTATGGACGCCAAGTCAGTGAAGTGTGTAATATCACGGCGACTTATGGCATTGAGTATTCCCTTGTCCGTGCAATTATTGCAGAAGAATGAAATTGCGTCTTCCTCGCGGCAGCCCTTTATCCTGTTCATAACCAGGAGGAATCTGGCCCAGTAATGATGTACTGTTTCTTTGGGCTCTTTCCTGATTTTGGATAGATCGCTAATGTTCGGGTGGGTGGGTGGAATTAAATCCGAAGCCTTACCCCATCTGAGGCTCAGAGGCCGAGGAATTTCCGAACTCGAAAATTTGGGTTCCTGGATGTCGTCCAATGAATCCAGTCCGTCGCCTGATTCTAGGTTTAGGTCTTGAGTGATATCCTCCCCTCCGCGGGCATCCAGCTTGTAGGGATCGGGAATCCGGACGTAGCGAGTCCTTAAGATAGATGAAGGGTCGCCGCACTGTCCCTCTACCACGGCAACATGATGGGTGACTTGAGGAGAGCTAATCTCTCTCAGATCGGTTTTAGGCCCAATCTAGTCTTAATCTGTAGCGACTCCTAGGGCGGTGAAGCGATCCAAGAGCTCGTTGATGGAGGAAAGCTCTATTGGATCTAACTGCTCGGCAAGTTCCAATTTGACATGAAGATTGTTTTCGATGGCTCGAGAGGTCATCGTCGGCGCAGAAGCCGAACAGGCGGTCATAAGAAAGCCACCTAACCGGAGGGTTTGGCCGACAGCCAAATCTCCCTTAGCAACGGTGCCGTCTTTAAAGACGGGGCGAGGCATCCTTCCTGATGGCGACGACACACAGGAACTGATAGAGGCAAAGGTGTCCCGTCTTTCGATGAGATGATGGATATCGCTTTGGTGGAAGTCGACTTTGACGATCCAACTACGAACGTGCGAGGACGTCGCGCTTTAGCAATCGCTAAACCAACTCCGAGAGGTTATTGACCACACCGGAGCACGATCAACCTGACCACGAGGGTCTGTTTCCTGCGAGCAAACGAAGAACAAGCAAGAAACTAGGATTGCAATCTGGATATTGCGAATATAAGATGAAAGCTTTATTGATCAAGGTGGGGTTCTGTGACGCCTTTGTCTGGTCGTTGAACACAAACGAAGTACGCGAAGTTGCAGCTATGGCGAACTTTTAATCTAAACAAAACCCAAAGTCTAAACGGTGCCCTAAGGGCTGTATATATGGAGGAAGAGAGGGGGAATTTCGTGGCCCTTGGTGGAGGGGTCCGAAATCAACCCTATCTCTTGTTTCCCCACACATACGGACTCTAAAAATAGCCTATACTTATGTATTTCGAAATTACATGGGCCTGGCCCAATAAAAAGGTGACGCAGCACCTATAATAGCCTCTGGACGAAATTTATGAAGTGGCATCTTGTATATTTCGTCCATGGCTTCATGCACCCATTATGGTGGCTTGAAAGTCCTGAAATCATCACTTGTAACTCCGTTCTTGTTCCCCTTGCGCATGGCATCATCTCCATGCTTGTTCTTGCTCCAATGTTCATCCTTCTCCAAGCTAGGCCCTTCATTTGTAAGCAAAACAAATGTATCCAATTTAGGCAGCATCATATTCTCATGAACATTAGAATCATTACCAAGAAACGAAAGTACCTGATAATTTAATTGGCGTGCGCGAGCTCTAGTAATTGGTCCCGTATATGTAGCAGTAGGGGCTGTGGGTGTAACAATGGTATTGATGTCCTCATCATCCTCCCCTTCTTGAAATGAAGTCGTCCTCGACGGAAACTCATCTTCCTCACCCAAATAAGGCTTCAAATCTGCAATGTTAAAAGTGGGACTAACCCCAAAATCTGCAGGCAGCTCAAGTTTATATGCATTATCATTTATTTTCTCTAACACCTTAAAGGGACCATCAGTACGTGGCATTAGCTTTGATTTGCGCAAATCAGGAAATCTATCCTTACGCAAATGTAACCAAACAAGATCTCCAGGTGCAAACACAACATGTTTTCTACCCTTATCTCCAGCAAGTTTATATTTAGCATTCATACGCTCAATGTTTTCCTTAGTTAACTCATGCATTTTTAAAATCAATTCAGCACGTTGTTTAGCATCAAAATTAACCTTCTCCGAAGATGGAAGAGGCAACAAATCAATAGGTGCACGAGGTAGGAAACCATACACAACTTCAAAAGGGCACATCTTAGTAGTAGAATGCAATGAACTATTATAAGCAAATTCAATATGAGGCAAGCATTCCTCCCACATTTTCTTATTATTCTTGAAAACAGCCCTAAGCATAGTAGACAACGTTCTATTGACTACTTCAGTTTGTCCATCAGTTTGGGGGTGACAAGTAGTACTAAAAAGCAGTTTAGTCCCCAACTTAGCCCATAAACATCTCCAAAAGTGGCTAAGAAATTTAGTATCACGATCTGAAACAATAGTATTTGGCACACCATGCAAGCAAATAATTTCACGAAAGAACAAATCAGCAACATTAACAGCATCATCGCTTTTATGACATGGTATAAAGTGTGCCATTTTCGAGAATCTATCCACGACAACAAATATGCTATCCCTCCCCTTCTTTGTTCGAGGTAAACCTAAAACAAAGTCCATAGATATATCCTCCCAAGGAACACTAGGTACAGGCAAAGGCATATATAAACCATGAGGATTGAGTCGTGACTTAGCTTTTTGACATGTAGTGCATCGAGCAATAAAACGCTCAACATCACGTCTCACCTTTCGCCAAAAGAAATGTGTAGCAAGTACGTCCTCCGTCTTCTTCACGCCAAAGTGTCCCATTAATCCTCCTCCATGCGCCTCCTGCAACAACAAAAGACGAACGGAGCTAGCTGGAATGCATAGCTTGTTAGCACGAACCACAAATCCATCGTTAACGACGAACTTGTTCCACATTCTTCCTTCTTTACAATTCTGCATTACATCTTTAAAATCAGCATCATGCACATATTGATCTTTGATGGTCTCCAAACCAAATATTTTGAAGTCAAGTTGTGAAAGCATAGTATAGCGGCGAGACAATGCATCAGCAATAACATTTTCTTTTCCCTTCTTGTGTTTAATGACATAAGGAAAAGTCTCAATGAATTCAACCCATTTAGCATGTCTACGATTCAGTTTAGCTTGACTTTTAATATGTTTCTGATAGAGGCAAAGGTGTCCCGTCTTTCGATGAGATGGTGGATTTCGCTTTGGTGGAAGTCGACTTTGACGATCCGACTACGAACGTGCGAGGACGTCGCGCCTTAGCAATCGCTAAACCAACTCCGAGAGGTTATTGACCACGCGGGAGCACGATCAACCTGACCACGAGGGTCTGTTTCCTGCGAGCAAACGAAGAACAAGCAAGAAACTGAGATTGCAATCTGGATATTGCGAATATAAGATGAAAGCTTTATTGATCAAGGTGGGGTTCTGTGACGCCTTTGTCTGGTCGTTGAACACAAACGAAGTACACGAAGTTGCAGCTATGGCGAACTTTTAATCTAAACAAAACCCGAAGTCTAAACGGTGCCCTAAGGGCTGTATATATGGAGGAAGAGAGGGGAATTTCGTGGCCCTTGGTGGAGGGGTCCGAAATCAACCCTATCTCTTGTTTCCCCACACATACGGACTCTAAAAATAGCCTATACTTATGTATTTCGAAATTACATGGGCCTGGCCCAATAAAAAGGTGACGCAGCACCTATAATAGCCTCGGGACGAAATTTATGAAGTGGCATCTTGTATATTTCGTCCATGGCTTCATGCACCCATTATGGTGGCTTCAAAGTCCTGAAATCATCACTTGTAACTCCGTTCTTGTTCCCCTTGCACATGGCATCATCTCCATGCTTGTTCTTGCTCCAATGTTCATCCTTCTCCAAGCTAGGCCCTTCATTTGTAAGCAAAACAAATGTATCCAATTTAGGCAGCATCATATTCTCATGAGCATTAGAATCATTACCAAGAAACGAAAGTACCTGATAATTTAATTGGCGTGCGCGAGCTCTAGTAATTGGTCCCATATATGTAGTAGTAGGGGCTGTGGGTGTAACAATAGTATTGATGTCCTCATCATCCTCCCCTTCTTGAAATGAAGTCGTCCTCGACGGAAACTCATCTTCCTCACCCAAATAAGGCTTCAAATCTGCAATGTTAAAAGTGGGACTAACCCCAAAATCTGCAGGCAGCTCAAGTTTATATGCATTATCATTTATTTTCTCTAACACCTTAAAGGGACCATCAGCACGTGGCATTAGCTTTGATTTGCGCAAATCAGGAAATCTATCCTTACGCAAATGTAACCAAACAAGATCTCCAGGTGTAAACACAACATGTTTTCTACCCTTATCTCCAGCAAGTTTATATTTAGCATTCATACGCTCAATGTTTTCCTTAGTTAACTCATGCATTTTTAAAATCAATTCAGCATGTTGTTTAGCATCAAAATTAACCTTCTCCGAAGATGGAAGAGGCAACAAATCAATAGGTGCACGAGGTAGGAAACCATACACAACTTCAAAAGGGCACATCTTAGTAGTAGAATGCAATGAACGATTATAAGCAAATTCAATATGAGGCAAGCATTCCTCCCACATTTTCTTATTATTCTTCAAAACAGCCCTAAGCATAGTAGACAATGTTCTATTGACTACTTCAGTTTGTCCATCAGTTTGGGGGTGACAAGTAGTACTAAAAAGCAGTTTAGTCCCCAACTTAGCCCATAAACATCTCCAAAAGTGGCCAAGAAATTTAGTATCACGATCTGAAACAATAGTATTTGGCACACCATGCAAGCGAATAATTTCACGAAAGAACAAATCAGCAACATTAACAGCATCATCGCTTTTATGACATGGTATAAAGTGTGTCATTTTCGAGAATCTATCCACGACAACAAATATGCTATCCCTCCCCTTCTTTGTTCGAGGTAAACCTAAAACAAAGTCCATAGATATATCCTCCCAAGGAACACTAGGTACAGGCAAAGGCATATATAAACCATGAGGATTGAGTCGTGACTTAGCTTTTTGACATGTAGTGCATCGAGCAATAAAACGCTCAACATCCCGTCTCATCTTTGGCCAAAAGAAATGTGTAGCAAGTACGTCCTCCGTCTTCTTCACGCCAAAGTGTCCCATTAATCCTCCTCCATGCGCCTCCTGCAACAACAAAAGACGAACGGAGCTAGCTGGAACGCATAGCTTGTTAGCACGAAACACAAATCCATCGTTAACGACGAACTTGTTCCACATTCTTCCTTCTTTATAATTCTGCATTACATCTTTAAAATCAGCATCATGCACATATTGATCTTTGATGGTCTCCAAACCAAATATTTTGAAGTCAAGTTGTGAAAGCATAGTATAGCGGCGAGACAATGCATCAGCAATAACATTTTCTTTTCCCTTCTTGTGTTTAATGACATAAGGAAAAGTCTCAATGAATTCAACCCATTTAGCATGTCTACGATTCAGTTTAGCTTGACTTTTAATATGTTTCAAAGATTCATGATCAGAATGTATAACAAATTCTTTGGGCCATAAATAATGTTGCCATGTTTCTAAAGTCCGAACAAGAGCATATAATTCTTTATCATAAGTAGAATAATTCAGACTAGGCCCACTCAATTTTTCAGAAAAGTATGCAACAAGTTTGCCATCTTGTAATAACACACCGCCTAATCCAATTCCACTAGCATCACATTCAAGCTCAAAAGTCTTATTAAAATCAGGAAGTTGGAGTTAAGGAGCATGTGTCAACTTATCTTTCAATACCGAGAAGGCTTCTTCCTGTGCGGTACCCCAAAGAAAAGGCACATCTTTCTTTGTAAGCTCATTGAGAGGTGCAGCAATGGTGCTGAAATCTCTCACAAAACGCCTATAGAATCCAGCGAGGCCAAGAAAACTCCTCACTTGTGTGACCGTTTTGGGTTGCGGCCAACTCTCAATAGCTTCAATCTTGGCTTTATCACTTCAATTCCCTGTGGAGTAACAACATAGCCAAGAAAAGATACTCGGTCGGTGCAAAAGGTGCACTTCCCAAGGTTACCAAACAAACGTGCATCACGTAGAGCCATAAAAACAGCACGTAAATGTTCCAAATGTTCTTCCAAAGATCTGCTATAAATCAATATGTCATCAAAGTAAACTACCACAAATCGTCCAATGAAAGCACGTAAAACTTCGTTCATTAATCTCATGAAAGTACTAGGTGCATTAGTTAACCCAAAAGGCATGACTAACCACTCATATAATCCAAACTTAGTTTTGTATGCTATTTTCCATTCATCTCCCAGTTTCATACGAATTTGATGGTATCCACTACGCAAATCAACTTTGGAGAATATTGTAGAGCCACTCAATTCATCAAGCATATCATCTAGCCTAGGAATAGGATGACGATAACGAATAGTAATATTATTAATGCCTCTACAATCAACACACATACGTGATGTACCATCCTTTTTCGGCACTAGAATAATAGGAACAGCACAAGGACTAAGGGATTCGCGTATATAACCTTTGTCGAGAAGCTCTTGTACTTGACGCATAATCTCCTTCGTCTCCTCTGGATTGGTACGGTATGGTGCACGGTTTGGCAGTGAAGCACCGGGAATTAAGTCAATCTGATGCTCAATCCCTCGAATAGGCGGTAATCCTGGTGGCACGTCTTGTGGAAAGACGTCAGCGAACTCCTGTAAAATGTTAGTGACAGCAGGAGGCAAAGAGGAAGGCACGTCCTCGAATGAAAATAATGCCTCTTTGCACACAAAAGCATAGCAAACAGATTTGCTGAAATCTAGCTCATCAATATCAGATTTGGTGGCAAATAAACATGCACTTTTCAATTTAATTTCAGAAGCAACACTAGATGGTTTATTATTAGGCTTCATTTGTTGCTCAAATTCTTTTGCCACAATCTGATTTTCACTCTTATTCGTCTCCTATTTTGCTTTATTAGCTCTATTAATATCATCTTTCAAAATGGAATCAGGAGTCATAGGAAGCAAAGTAATATTTTTATCCTTATGAACAAGAGTATAGTGATTGTTTCTACCATGGTGTACAGAATTTTTATCAAATTGCCATGGTCTACCAAGTAATAAGGAACATGCTTGCATAGGTACCACATCACAATCAACATAATCAGCATATGTAGAGATACTAAAATGCACACGAACAGTACGTGTTACCTTAACCTTGCCGCTGTTGTTGAACCATTGGATGTAGTAAGGATGTGGATGTGGTCTTGTGGTGAGAGAAAGCTTCTCCACCAGCTCCATGCTAGCCAAGTTGTTGCAGCTCCCTCCGCCTATGATGACGCGCACAGAACGTTCCTTCACAACTCCCTTGGTATGGAACAAATTGTGCCTCTGATTTTGCTCAGCTTGTGTGATCTGCACACTCAAAACACGTTGAGCAACTAAACATTCATACCTGTCAGCGTCTTCAGGAGCCATGTATTGCGTCTCATGATCAGAATCATCTCCACCATGTTCTTCACGTGTAATAAGAGCCAAAGTCTCCTCATCATAGTCACTAGCAGACTCATATCCACCATCCGCGGTAGCAATCATCACACGCGGAGATTTGCATTCTCTCGCATAATGACCTCCTCCCTTACAATGACGACAAATAATATCACTTGTGTGCCCTGTTGATGCCATGGAAGAAGAAGAACGCTGTGCAGGCCCCGCAGGTGCGCTCTTGGCAGATAATTGTGGTTGTGCCTGTTTTCTTGTATCACGGCTGGAGGTGGCACCGGATGGAGATGCTGGTGCAGTTGAAGTAGAAGATGCACGTGGTGTCCATGATGAAGGTCGGCCTGCAGAAAAGTTAGTTCGCCCCACTGCTTGTCGATCCTACACTTCACGTTCAGCTTTACAAGCAAGATGGAATAAACGAGTGATATTAGTATACTCCTTATAGTCTAGAATGGTCTGAATCTCTCTATTTAATCCACCCAGAAAACGTGCAAGCATAGCTTCATTCTCCTCAACAATACCACATCTAATCATGCCAGTTTGTAATTCCTGATAATATTCTTCTACAGAATTTTTCCCTTGTCTTAAACGCTGCAATTTTTGAAGCAATTCACGTTGATAATATGGTGGAACCCAACGCGTACGCATAGCAGTTTTCAAAGCAGCCCAAGTAGTTGGAATAGGATATAATCTACAATGTTCAGACCACCATACACATGCAAAACTAGTGAAAGCACAAACAGCAGCAGCAACTCGTCTCTCCTCAGGACATTGTAAACATGTAAATCGTTGTTCAGTTTCTAACTCCCAAGTAAGATATATATCAGGAACATATCTACCCTCAAATGGTGGAATATTCAATTTCAGTTTAGGAATATGGACATCAGCTCGTACCTGAGGTGGTGGTGCAGGCCTACCATTACGAATATATACCTGAGGTCGACCTGCTGGTGGTGGTACAGGTGGCTGCACGTAGTGCTGATTTTGATCAACCTCATCCTCATAATCTCCCACATAATCATCCTCCTCCGCATCAGCAGCAGGAGCCACATAAGTATCAACAGCAGCACCAACAGTTTGGCCAAACGCAAGAGGAACACGGCTTGCTCGGCGGAGGTCTGTTTCGCGACGTGGAGGTAGTCGTTGTTGTTGTTGTTGGAGAGGTGCGTTAGGTGCAGCGGGTGGTGGTGGTGGAAAACGCGCGAGCAATTCATTAAACTTGTTATCAAGATTTGTTTCGAACGTCTTCTCAAGGCCAGTGATCTTCTCCATGGCCTCTTCAAAATTGTTCAGCACATCTTGCACCTGTTCAGTCATCATTTGCTGAAACTTATCATGAAGCTCCTTGTTCGATAAATTCTCCCAGTCAATCTCGTCGGCTTGTGATCCTGGCATGGTTAGCAGCAATAGAAACACACAAGAATATGATCCTACAGACTACGAACAAGTGGTGGTGGTGGGTGTCACAAACCCGTCAAGCAAAACTCAAATTCTTACCAGTTCTTACCCAGCAGCAGGCAGTGATCGGCAACCGTTGTAGTCAAAACTCTCAAAGCTTGGATAGAGCGATTACCAGGGAGAGTCAAACGCACGACGTAGATGTATGTGGAGCAGGGAAGGCTTATAATTTGGTAGCAAAAAGGGTCAGCAATAATCAATTCAGAGATGCAAAGTTGAATAAACGCTCAACGACGGTACTGTGCTGGTCCTAGGCTAGACTGTGCTAGAGACGCGAGCCTAGAACACCAACAAAATCACGGCGCGGCACGTAAACAAGGGAGGAGCACACTCTGAATTTTTTTTTCTCTTTTTTTGCACTTTTTTTCCTCTTTTTTTTTGCTCTGCAACAAATTTTTTTCGGAAAACTCTACAAATGGTCTAAAAACTGCCTAGCCAGAATTTTCCAGACTTAGTTTTTTTTTGAAATTGGAACTATTTTTCTTCTGCGGATGGCTTGGAAGTTGGGGAGTCCTTCTCTGTCACGACTCGGAGTATCGCGTGATCTGGAAATCGAGAACAATGCAACAATTACTGGACTCGGACTAGGACTGGTGGCGGAGATGAATCTGGTGGAACTCGGACTAGTGGCGAAGATGAATCTGGTGGAACACGGACAGGTGGCGGATATATGTTGCAGGTGAACTCGGATTGGCGTGATGGCGGCGGATATATGGTGGCGTATATGGATTCGGATTGACGGTGAATATGTGGTGGTGGTATATGGCAACAGCGACGATGATGATGCGGTGGTGATATATGGCAGCGGCGACGTGACAACCTGTGAACAGAACTCGAAACTCTAAAAGACTAGACGCTAAGACCAGCAACTGGACACGACGATGCAACCGCAAATTCAACAAAGCAAATACAGAAAAGATTATGCAAGGCTCGGATTGGTTCGGATGGGATGAACTAACCCTAAATTTTTTTGGCTTTTTCGTGGACTATAGGTATGAAGAACAGACTCGATCTAAACTATGAAAAACTGTAAAATCTCACCGAGCAACCTGGAAATCTGATACCACTTGATAGAGGCAAAGGTGTCCCGTCTTTCGATGAGATGATGGATATCTCTTTGGTGGAAGTCGACTTTGACGATCCGACTACGAACGTGCGAGGACGTCGCGCCTTAGCAATCGCTAAACCAACTCCGAGAGGTTATTGACCACGCCGGAGCACGATCAACCTGACCACGAGGGTTTGTTTCCTACGAGCAAACGAAGAACAAGCAAGAAACTAAGATTGCAATCTGGATATTGCGAATATAAGATGAAAGCTTTATTGATCAAGGTGGGGTTCTGTGACGCCTTTGTCTGGTCGTTGAATACAAACGAAGTACGTGAAGTTGCAGCTATGGCGAACTTTTAATCTAAACAAAAACCAAAGTCTAAACGGTGCCCTAAGGGCTGTATATATGGAGGAAGAGAGGGGGAATTTCGTGGCCCTTGGTGGAGGGGTCCGAAATCAACCCTATCTCTTGTTTCCCCACACATACGGACTCTAAAAATAGCCTATACTTATGTATTTCGAAATTACATGGGCCTGGCCCAATAAAAAGGTGACGCAGCACCTATAATAGCCTCTGGACGAAATTTATGAAGTGGCATCTTGTATATTTCGTCCATGGCTTCATGCACCCATTATGGTGGCTTGAAAGTCCTGAAATCATCACTTGTAACTCCGTTCTTGTTCCCCTTGCGCATGGCATCATCTCCATGCTTGTTCTTGCTCCAATGTTCATCCTTCTCCAAGCTAGGCCCTTCATTTGTAAGCAAAACAAATGTATCCAATTTAGGCAGCATCATATTCTCATGAACATTAGAATCATTACCAAGAAACGAAAGTACCTGATAATTTAATTGGCGTGCGCGAGCTCTAGTAATTGGTCCCGTATATGTAGCAGTAGGGGCTGTGGGTGTAACAATGGTATTGATGTCCTCATCATCCTCCCCTTCTTGAAATGAAGTCGTCCTCGACGGAAACTCATCTTCCTCACCCAAATAAGGCTTCAAATCTGCAATGTTAAAAGTGGGACTAACCCCAAAATCTGCAGGCAGCTCAAGTTTATATGCATTATCATTTATTTTCTCTAACACCTTAAAGGGACCATCAGTACGTGGCATTAGCTTTGATTTGCGCAAATCAGGAAATCTATCCTTACGCAAATGTAACCAAACAAGATCTCCAGGTGCAAACACAACATGTTTTCTACCCTTATCTCCAGCAGTCCGGCTGAAGGAAAGTCCCTTCTGGACACGGGACGAAGTCTTCAATCTTGTATCTTCATAGTCCAGGATTCCGGCTGAAGGTATAGTTCGGCTATCCGAACACCCCCTAATCCAGGACTCCCTCAGTAGCCCCTGAACCAGGCTTCAATGACGACGAGTCCGGCGCACAAATTGTCTTTGGCATTGCAAGGCGGGTTCTCCCCCAAATTCCGTGTACTTGTTTGAATAAAGTCCAGTTTCTTGTAGATGTTGCGCTCCTTGGCTTCTACGCCCAATAATGGCCGTTTCCCATGTGTCAGACGAATATGAAAAGTCCAAGTGTTTTTACGTTCACACCCCTAGCCGCGTAAATGAGCTGCCCTATTTAAGGGGATGAGGATTTAGATCCAATCGACACCTTCTCCCCTCCACGAGTGTTCATCAGAGTGCATCCGACAAAGGTCCATTCCACCATGGCCAGCCACCGCAACTCCTCTGCTCGCCCTTCCAGCCCTAAGCCTGGATATTGGGAGAGATGTTCCACCCCGCATAGCGAGCTAGTGATGCTCCAGACCAAGGGATTTCTCCCCCCGGCATATATGGTCCCGGTTCGAGCCGGTCTTGCCGTCTACAATGGCGGAGAGCAAGCAGAGAATGCCCCTGATCCATCCTAAGGAGAGCGGGTGTGCCTTGTCCCTTACTTAATAAGGGGGCTCGGATTTCCCATCCACCCATTTCTCCGGGGGCTGCTGGAGTTCTACGGCCTCCAGCTACATCATCTCACGCCTGCCTCAGTATTGCATATCGCGGGCTTTGTAACCCTCTGCGAGCTGTTCTTCGGTGTTGAAGCTCATTTCGGACTGTGGAAGGAGCTATTTTGCCTCGTGCCCCATTCCAAGAAAGGGTCAATGTATCAAGTGGGCGGAGCCAAAGTGTGGCGCATCGCCGGGACCGGATATCTGTCCGGAACCCCAAAGAAGGCGTCCGAAGATTGGCCCTCGGAATGGTTCTATATAGAAGACGTCCCGCTGCTGGATCCTGTCCGGATTGGCCTCCCAGAATTCGATAGTGCTCCCTTAAAGAAGCGCCTAAGCTGGCGTCCACGGAGCCTTCAAAGGGAAAGTGACAGGGACATCGTTTACCTGATGGGCCGAATAAGATTGTTGGCCCATTCCGGACTAACCATGATCGGAGTTATGGCCGAATGCATCATGCGGGGGGTGCTGCCGCTTCAGTATAGAAGCCACCCCATGTGGGATTTCAACGGGGAAGACGACGCCACCCGCTACGGTCGTAAAGGGCCAGATTCAGTTGCCACTCTATTAAAGATCTTGTCCACTTTGTACAAGGGAGAAGAGGAGGAATTTCTCCGCGTCAACCCACAGGGTGGATTCTCTATGCACAATCCCCCAAGCTAGGTAATTGGCGCACTTACTTGCTCATCCATTTAGTGTTCCCATTGTAAAATATTTAGTCTGATGATTTCAACGCAAGAACTGCGCTGGGCTGTTAAGGAAATAAGCAGCCCGCCTCCACAACCCGAGGACCCAGGACGGTCCCTCGACCCGGCCTCTCACGAGGATCCGGACATATCTGTGGAGCTGATTGATGGAGTGTTCCATCAATTGAGCGAGGACAACGCCTTGGTGGCCATTACGGCCGATTACCCAGGGCTAATCCTGACGCCCCATGTACCTGAGATCGAAGTCCCAGTACCCCGGATAGGGGTCCGTCCACTCGTGTTCAATTTCCTGATTGCAACCGAACTTTGCAGGGGAGGTTTTTGAGGCGGAAGGCCGAACCTGCGGCGACAAGCCAACGAGGGGCCGCAGGGCCTCGTGGGCAGAAAAGAAGTGCAGTCCGGACCGAGGCATTAGCGCAAAGGTATGGCGCGCCCCTCTATCCCAGTTGTTATACCTTTGAGGAACATTTGACACTCGTGCTCTCTTCAAGACAAAGAGACCTCGCCGAACTATATCCGGAGAGGCTGTCAATCGCGTCTCCACCAGCCAGGCTCCAAAGCCTGGTCCGGGGGCGGAAGCGAACGCAAGGCGCGTGCCGGACGTTCCTCCAACGGAGGATGCAGACGGGTTGTCAGCCACCAACTCTGAGGTGGAAAGTGCCATGAACCACAAGCGTCGCCGGACAATTCTTTGCGATGCTTGCTTCTCCCAAGACGCGTTAGATGCCTTCAATTCGGGAGATGCGCACCTCCGTGCCGCTCAAAATGGTCTAGCCAGAGCCACGGAGCAATATGTAAAAGACATACAGGTAAGAAAATTTTGGTAAATATATATGTAGCAGTAGCCCCCGAGACTTGAAACAGTTAGAATAACTGATTTAAGGATCATTTGATATGCAGGTTCTTACAGAAAAGAATTCCCTATTGTCCAAGGAGCTGGAAGAGTGCAAACCCAACTGGAGGCCGCACTAGCCGCGGCAGGGGAGCCTAAGGAGACCCCCTCTGGTAATATACATTTCGAAAGATAAGTATTTTGCGAAGCACGACTTTGGTGCGAATATGACAAATAAAATTGCAGATGGCGCCGGATTGAATCCGGAAAAGCAACACCTCCTACGCCAGCTAAAGGCTGGTGAGAGGGTGCTATTAAAGGTGATGGGGGAGAAGAACATTCTCCAAGATGCCAACACCCGGCTAGGCGTCGAGCTAAAAGATGTTCGTGACCAGCTGTCAAACTCCGTGAAGCAGAATCAGTGGCTTCGGCGCGGCATATTTAGTAAGTGCTTGAACAAACCTTTTGAAAGAAAGTTCGGCGGGAAAGTCGACTAACAGAGCAATGTCCGTAGGTGTGTTAATAGGTCGTCCTGCAGAGGAGATGCCCGGTTCTACGGGTGACCTTCTTCCTGAGCTCTCGCAACTGCTCGATCGAGTTCGGCAGGTGATGCGAGGCGTCGCCCAGGCCCTGTGGCCATCCATCTCCATGCCCGAAGGTCTTGGAGAGCTTGCGGAGACGTTAAAGGGAGCATGGCGGCGCTTCCAATTGTGGAAGATATCGTCCTGCCGTCAAGGCGCTAGGGAGGCCTGGGCCATGGTGAAGACGCGGTACTCAAAGGCTGACCCCAACCACATGGCCGAGGTCGGTCCTATAGGGCCCGATGGGAAGGAGATCCCTGTAAGCTTAGTGTACGGCCAAGTAGAGTTGGCCGCAAAGTATTCCCAGCAGGACTGTAAATTAGACAGCCTGTTAGATGGTATTGAATAGGAATACAATCAGTCAAAATGACTATGTAATTGAATTGACATTTATAATGCCTTCTAGCCGGATTGTAGATCAATTGTCATGGCCGACCTTTTCACTTCAATCTCGGGACCTGACGGTCCAGAGTGTGTCTGAATTCCCATGCTGTTATATAAGAACCGGGGAATGCGTGGAGACCAGGCGTAGGGGTCATTAGTGCGTGAACAGACAAGTGCCCGACTAGTTATGTTATATTACATGGTTAGTAAGAAACATCTTCCAGGGAGAATAGTTCCGTTAGGGGTTCCTTTCCCTGGGGGGCATGCCCTAAAGTGCATGTCCATGCTGCGAAAAGAGACGCAGGAAAAACACCTAGGGGCACATAGATAAAGAAAAAGATCATCTTTAGTTCACCGACCGAATATTCTCTTAAGAACACTAGCTTTTGGCTTCACCCAGTCTGAGGTACACGTCCGGCTGACCCGGCAGTAACAATCGCAGAGGTGCTCCCTTTACCACCTAGCCGAACAATCGGGAACGTAGGGGTAAGCACAGGAGCCAGGCAACCCAGCTTGGCCAAAACTTAAGTCATATCGATGCATATAATGGTGAATAAAAGGTACATGCGGAAGTTTGACACATGTGTTGGGCATGAAGCCCGTATTAAATAAGCTTCTGTTTAAAGAAGCCCCCAGGTTTACTGAGCGTGGATAGCGCATCAATTTATGAGCCTTTAAAGGTTATATGAGAGAGAAAAAGAGAGAAGGAGAGAAATGTAAGACGGAAAGTACATAAAAAATGGGCAGAGTAAGGAGACGAACATAGGATCCGGCGCTAGGCATAGAATCTTTAGAGACGGGTGGCGTTCCATGGGTTCGGCTCGAGTCGGTTATCCGATGCGTTTCACAGGCGGTATGCTCCACCAGTCAGGACTTGGTCAATTATGAAGGGACCTTCCCACTTGGGCTTGAGTTTGTCCTTTTTCTTGTCCGGCAGGCGTAGAACTAATTCGCCAACGTGTAATTTTTGGCCCGTACTTCTCTGCTTTGGTATCTTCGAGCTTGCTGTTGATAGAATGCGGAACGGGCTTTCGCCACGTCACGCTCCTCCTCTAATGCTTCCAAACTGTCCTGCCGATCGAGCTCGGCTTCTCTTTCCTCATACATGCGCACTCGAGGTGAGTCATGAATTATGTCACAAGGCAAAACTGCCTCTGCGTCGTACACCATAAAGAATGGTGTGTATCTGGTGGTGCAATTCAGCGTGGTCTGCAGCCCCCAGAGTATGGAGTTGAGCTCCTCTACCCAGTGTGTGTTAGATTCCTTGAGGGACCGCACTAATCTGGTTTAAGGCCGCTCATGATAAGACCATTTGCGCATTCGACCTGGCTGTTAGTTTGTGGGTGATAGACGGAAGCATAATCGAGCTTTATGCCCATGTTTTTGCACCAGAGTTTTACCTCGTCGGCCGTAAAGTTCGTGCCATTATCAGTGATGATGCTGTGGGGGACGCCGTAACAGTGTACAACCCCGGATATGAAGTCTATCACAGGTCCGGATTCGGCTGTCTTAACAGGCTTGGCTTCTATCCATTTGGTGAACTTATCCACCATGACCAGTAAGTATTTGTGCTTGTGGGTTCTACCTTTAAGGGGTCCAACCATATCAAGCCCCCAGACCGCAAAGGGCCAAGTGATGGGGATAGTTTGGAGGGCGGTGGGTGGCATATGGCTTTGGTTTGCAAAGAGCTGGCAACCGGTGCATCGTTGGACTAAGTCCTGAGCGTCTGCCCAGGTAGTCGGCCAATAAAAGCTTGTATGGAAGGCCTTGCTTACCAGGGACCGGGCTGCAGCGTGATGACCGCCGAGTCCGGCATGGATTTCAGCCAGGAGATTCCGCCCCTCCTCTTCGGAGATGCACCTTTGAAGGACTCCGGTAGTGCTTTTCTTATAAAGCTCTCCCTCGTGGACTCTGTAGGCTTTGGATCACCGCACTATGCAGCGTGCCTCATTTTGGTCCTCGAGGAGTTCCTGCCTAGTAAGGTAGGCGAGGAATGGTTCTGTCCATTGGGCGATGACGGCCACTATTACGTGGGATGAAGGTGTTATTTCAATGGAAGAGCCTCCGAATGTGTCAGAATGTTCAGTGTCGGGCAGTGCGGTTGGGTCTGGGCTGTTATTGTTCGGCTCCCCTTCCCATGCCACGGATGGCTTGAACAGCCTTTCCAAGAAGATGT
>NC_041382.1:352572406-352690450 GCF_002162155.2 Triticum dicoccoides | reverse complement strand
CGCGTTTTGCGCCGATGCGTGCCAGGACATCTGCCGCCTGGTTATTTTCCCGGGCTATATGGTGAAATTCAAGCCCCTCAAACCGAGCTAACATTTTTAGGACGGTGTTGCGGTAAGCTACCATTTTTGGATCCTTGGCATCGAAGTCTCCATTTATTTGGGAGATTGCGAGGTTCGAGTCCCCGCGCACCTCTAGACGTTGGATGCCCATGGATACTGCCATCCGGAGACCATGTAGAAGGGCCTCATATTCGGCTGCATTGTTGGAGCCCGTGTACATAATCTGTAGTACGTATTGAACTATGTCACCTGTGGGGGACGTCAAAACGACGCCAGCCCCCAGTCCGGCCAACATTTTGGATCCGTCGAAATGCATGATCCAATTTGAATATGTGCCGTACTCTTTAGGGAGTTCGGCCTCCGTCCATTCTGCGACGAAGTTGGCCAAAACTTGTGACTTGATGGCTCATCGTGGCTTTTAAGTTATGTCGAACGGGAGGAGCTCGATGGCCCATTTCGCAATCCGGCCCGTTGCGTCACGGTTGTTTATAATATCGTTAAGTGGTACTTCCGAGGCTACTGTTATTGAACACTCTTGAAAGTAGTGTCGTAGCTTCCGGGATGCCATGAATACCGCATACGCAATCTTTTGATAATGCGGGTACCGTGATTTGCAGGGAGTGAGGACAGTGGACACATAATAGACCGGCTTTTGAAGGGGGAATTTGTGTCCGTCCGCTTCTCGTTCGACGACGAGCACTGCGCTTACAACCTGATGTGTTGCTGTGATGTACAATAGCATTGGTTCGCCAGTGTTTGGCGCGGCCAGGACTGGGTTTGTTGCCAGTATGGCTTTTATTTCGTCGAGTCCGGCCCAGGCTACGTCCGTCCATTTGAAGTGTTCGGTGCGCCAAAGGAGGCGGTAAAGGGGAAGGGCCTTTTCTCCCAAGCGGGAGATAAAGCGGCTTAGAGCCGCCACACATCCGGTTAACTTTTGTATTTGTTTGAGGTCCTTTGGGATATCCAGTTGTGACAGAGCTTGGATCTTGGCTGGATTTGCTTCAATTCCTCTACTGGATACAATGAAGCCCAAGAGCTTTCCGGCTGGAACGCCGAAAACACATTTTTCCGGGTTGAGCTTGATGTCGTATGTTCGGAGATTATCAAATGTGAGCCTCAAGTCGTCTACTAGAGATTCAATATGTCTTTTTTTGACGACCACATCATCTACATATGCCTCCACTGTTTTGCCGATCTGGCTTGCCAGACATGTCTGAATCATGTGCTGATATGTTGCGCCGGTGTTTTTGAGCCCGAAGGGCGTCGTGTTGAAGCAGAATGGCCCGTATGGTGTGATAAATGCCGTTGCGGCTTGGTTTGGTTCTACTATCTTGATTTGATGGTAGCCAGAATATGCATCGAGGAAACACAACGAATCGTGTCCTGCGGTAGCATCGATAATTTGATCGATGCGGGGGAGGTGGAGGGATCCTTTGGGCAAGCCTTGCTAAGGTCTTTAAAATCAACACACAGGCGCCAGGATTTGTCCTTATTTGGTACCATCACCAGGTTTGCTAGCCAGTCCGGATGTTTTATATCTCTGATGAATCCGGCCTCCAATAGCTTTGCTAGCTCCTCTCCCATAGCCTGTCTCTTAGGTTCAGAAAAACGCCGAAGAGCCTATTTGACAGGTTTGAATCTGTTTGGATATTTAAGCTGTGCTCGGCCAGCCTGCGTGGGATTCCTGGCATGTCTGAAGGGTGCCAGGCGAAAATGTCCCAGTTCTCTCGTAGGAACTCTCGCAATGCGGCGTCGACTTGGATGGACTTGGAATTTGACTATTTCGCAATGCGGGTTTAACTGTGCCCCGATGGAAGCTGTTTTATTGAGGTCCGTTGGATGGACTTGGAATTTGACTATTTCGTCCGCCGGTTTAAAGGAGGTGGACTTGGATCTTTTGTCAAGTACCACATCGTCCCTATTCACTGTAGAGCGCAGCGCAGTCAGCTCCTCAGCCGCTAGGGCTTCGGATAGTGCCTCGAGGGCCAGTATGGCTGTCTTGTTTTTAGTGGAGAGTGCTATGTCCGGATCACTATTGAGAGTGATGATCCCGTTAGGCCCGGGCATCTTGAGCTTCATGTACCCGTAATGGGGTATTGCTTGGAAGATTGTAAATGCTTCCCGCCCTAGCAAAGCATGATAACCGCTACTGAACGGGGCCACATGGAACGTGAACTCTTCGGACCTGTAATTGCCCGGTGTGCCGTCACATCTAGTGTGATTTTTCCTGTACAGCGCGCTTCCCGACTGGGGATTATTCCTCTAAAGGTTGTGCTGCTTTGCACGATGCGGTTCCAGTCTATTTCCATTTTTTGAAGAGTTTCGTCATAGATGAGGTTCAATCCGCTGCCGCCGTCCATCAGTACCTTGGTAAGACGAAAGCCGTCCACTATTGGACTGAGGACCAATGCAGCTGGTGCTCGGGCTGTTCAGAATTTAGGTTCATCACTGGCGTTAAAGGTAATAGCCGTGTCACTCCATGGGTTTATTGTTGCTACTTGGTAGACATCGGCAAGGCTGCGGAGTGTCCGTTTTCGCATATTATTTGATGCGAAGGTCTTGAAGACTGTTAATCCCGTATTAGTGTCTCTGGGGTGTCTTTCTGTGGCCTCCGGAATTAGGAGGTTTTCGCCAATTTTGGCCACCTGCCGGAGTATCCAACATGCTCTAAGGCTGTGAGTT
This sequence comes from Triticum dicoccoides, assembly GCF_002162155.2. Lineage (NCBI taxonomy): Eukaryota > Viridiplantae > Streptophyta > Magnoliopsida > Poales > Poaceae > Triticum > Triticum dicoccoides. The sequence continues at coordinate 352,687,708 of NC_041382.1, read as the reverse complement.
GGTGTGGCGTCCTCTGTACTATGAATTTTACAGGGTCCATTAAGCCATCCTTCGAATACGGTTCCATGCCCTGTAGAGGGTTTTTTCCTTTTGCTGTTTGACTCGGGTGTCTGGCGATGATGCACCCTTTTATTTCGGACTGGGTTTTCCTTAAGGGCCGGATTGTCCCAAAATTTTGTTTCGGTTTTCCGGGCGCTTTCCATCGCACAGTACTTTCGTACTATGGACGCCAAGTCAGCGAAGCGTGTAATATCACGGCGACTTATGGCGTTGAGTATTCCCTTGTCCGTGCAATTATTGCACAAGAATGAAATTGCGTCTTCCTCGCGGCAGCCCTTTATCCTATTCATAACCAGGAGGAATCTGGCCCAGTAATGATGTACTGTTTCTTCGGGCTCTTGCCTGATTTTGGATAGATCGCTAATGTTCGGGTGGGTGGGTGGAATTAAATCTGAAGCCTTACCCCATCTGAGGCTCAGAGGACGAGGAATTTTCGAACTCGAAAATTTGGATTCCTGGATGTCGTCCAATGAATCCAGTCCGTCGCCTGATTCTAGGTTCAGGTCTTGAGTGATATCCTCCCCTCCGCGGGCATCCAGCTTGGAGGGATCGGGAATCCGGACATAGCGAGTCCTTAAGGTAGATGAAGGGTCGCCGCACTATCCCTCTACCATGGCAACCTGATGGGTGACTTGGGGAGAGTTAATCTCTCTCAGATCGGTTTTAGGCCCAATCTGGTCATAATTCGTAGCGACTCCCAGGGCGGCGAAGCGATCCAAGAGCTCGTTTATGGAGGAAAGCTCTATTGGATTTAACTGCTCGGCAAGTTCTGAGTTGACATGAAGATTGTTTTCGATGGCTCGAGAGGTCATCGTCGGCGCAGAAGCCGAACACGCGGTCATAAGAAAGCCACCTAACCGGAGGGTTTGGCCGACAGCCAAAGCTCCCTTAGCGACAGTGCCGTCTTTAAAGACGGGGCAAGGCATCCTTCCTGATGGCGACGACACAGAGGAACTCTCAATGAAAACACCAATGTCGGTGTCAAAACCGGCGGATCTGAGGTAGGGGGTCCCGAACTGTGCGTCTAGGCATGATGGTAACAGGAGGCAAGGGACACGAAGTTTTACCCAGGTTCGGGCCCTCTCGATGGAGGTAAAACCCTACGTCCTGCTTGATTAATATTGATGATATGGGTAGTACAGGAGTAGATCTACCACAAGATCAGAGAAGCTAAACCATAGAAGCTAGCCTATGGTATGATTGTTGATGTGTATGTTGTCCTACGGACTAAAACGTTCCGGTTTATATAGACATCGGAGAGGGTTAGGGTTACATAGAGTCGGTTACAATGGTAGGAGATCTGAATATCCGTATCGCCAAGCTTGCCTTCCACACCAAGCAAAGTCCCTTCCGGACACAGGACAAAGTCTTCAATCTTGTATCTTCATAGTCCAGGAGTCCGGCTGAAGGTATAGTCCGGCTATCCGAACACCCCCTAATCCAGGACTCCCTCAAACTCTTTTAACCGTTCCTTAGTTATGGATGAGGTGACCCAGTTACGGATGGTGGGTGTCTTTGACGGCATGATGTGCAAGGAACTAAAAAAGAAATAACAACATGTCGGTACAGTTTACGGTCAGGTTAACAATTAAAGGTTGAAGATGTAAAACAAGTAATGGCAGCTTAACTAAGGGCTAATGACATATAAGGAAAAGAAAGCCGGAGCGGTAAGCTGCCATGATAACAGATTTTCTCAGAAAGCAGATTCAGCTAAGTGTTGGCATAAACAAGTTTTACCAAGCTGTCATTATTATTTTGGGTCAAAAGGTCGTTCTGAAAAGAAAAATATTCTAGACCGAAAAATCTAGTACAGATGGGTTCGTCAGCTATAACGAAGCATCTATATAGGAAAAGGGATCTACTGCTATCAAAAATGGACGCAAAACTACTACTGCGCGAGTTATATCTCCTTTTTGGATCAAGAGAGGCTATGGAGGAAGAACTACCAGAAAGGTTCAGGAGGAACAGTGAAGAACACCGATGAACTCGCAAAGCCCTAATGCAGATCTAAAAAGTTTGAGAAGACAAGACTTACGGATGCGGATTTGCTGCGGAGGGTCATCGCCATTTATCTGGACAGTTCAGGGTAATGCAGCGGCCAAGCTCGAGGACGATGATGAGTGTTGCGGCGGCGGCGGAGCTCGAGCGGCAGCGGATATTGCAAGAGGAAGAAGATGAAGAAGAGGGGATAATGAGAAAAACCGGCTGCGTGCCTATTTATAAGGGCAGATGCGAACAGACGGGTGCGAAAATCAAGGGAGGACCAAAATAATGAGTATCCAGCTAAACGAACGCCTCGATTCTCAGAAGACATTAAAAGATAAAAGATCCGTTGAAGATGACATCATAACAGGTTTGTCATGTTTTCAGAAGATGACGTCACGGCGGGTTACAGAGTTCTTTCAAACAAAGGAAGATGGGTTTCGTCTAAGTGTTGAAGATTGACAAAGAACAAAGTTCAAGTCAACCTTTGGGCCTAATGTTGGGGATATGGCTACCAGGTATGACCCGCCCAGGAGGGTCCGGGTCAGCCCTAATGGCGGGTTACATAAGAAGCCCAATATACATTCAAGATGATAGTTTATTAAACATATAGAAGGCCCAAAGGCCTGGGGCCGGCTTAAGTCCCGATATTGTAAACCTTCATATGTAAGGAAAGACTTTTAAAGACATGCATGTAAAGGAAGTCACCGAGCCGGACACGATTATGAGCCGGTGGTGGCTGAGGGGACGAGCCTTAAGCCGGGACTCTGTAGGCCACCAGGTGTCAACCCATGTATATAAGGGGACGAGCCGGTGGCGGCTGAGGGCAAGAAACGACCAAATCGATAACCAAGCCGACGAGTTGAGCCCCTTGGAGATCGAAACTTCAGTAATACCAATCCCAACTAGACGTAGGCTTTTACCTTTATCGTAAGGGGCCGAACTAGTATAAAAACCCTCTCGTGTCCTTTGTCCCGATTAACCCCTTTAAGCTTCGTAGTGTGATGGCCCTACGACTAAGTCCTTACTCTAGGACATCTGCCGTGTCAACTCCACGACAAGTTGTCCATGCATTATTAACGTGGAGACATCTCTTGTTGGGAAGGAAAGTGGACATCTTCACAGATCATAAGAGCCTCAAGTACATCTTCACTCAACCCAACCTCAACCTCAGATAAACTCGCTGGGTCGAAATGATTCAAGAATACAATTCGAGTATTGAATATAGTCCAGGCAAGGCCAATGTCATTGCACACGCTTTGATCAGGAAGGCTTACTGCAACAGCTTAGTTCTCAAGCCCTTTCAACCGGACCTTTTTGAAGCTTTCCGCAAACTTAATCTCCAAGTTGTTCCTCAAGGCTTCCTTGCCAACCTCCAAGTCTCTCCTACTTTGGAAGATCAAATTTGTGAGGCACAACTTCTTGATGCCATGGTGAAGAAGGTGAAAAATGGGATTGCCAAGAGCCAACCCAAGTACAAGTGCTATCGCATTGATGACATAGACACTCTATTCTCTGAGGATCGAATTGTGGTTCCTAAAGGTGATCTACAGAAAGTCATTATGAACGAGGCGCACAATTCCCTTCTATCCATTCATCCTGGTAGTACAAAGATGTACCATGACCTCAAGCAGTCGTATTGGGTGACTCGAATGAAGCGAGAAATTGCTCAATTCGTGAATGAATGTGATGTCTGCAGAAGGGTGAAAGCAGAACACCAATGGCCAGTTGGTCTCTCCAACCTCTTGCTATTCCAGAATGGAAGTTTGACCATATTGAGATGGACTTCATGACTGGATTTCCCAAGTCCAAGCGTCGAAATGATGCTATCTTCATTGTCATCGACAAGCTTACTAAAGTGGCTCATTTCTGGCCAATCAAAGAATCTATCAACAGCTCAGCTAGCAGAGCTATACACCTCTAGGATTGTCTCCTTGCACGGCATTCTGCAATTGATATTTTCAGATCGTGCAAGCATCTTCACTTCTAAGTTCTGGGACTCCTTCGAGAAGGCCATGGGCACCAACATTCGCTTCAGCACAGCCTTCCATCCTCAAACTAGTGGCCAAGTCGAGCAAGTCAATCAAATCCTTGAAGATATGCTCAGGGCTTGTGTCATATCCTTTGGTATGAAGTGGGAAGATTGTCTTCCATATGTCGAGTTCTCCTACAACAACAGTTTCCAAGCGAGTTCGGGAAAGGCCCCATTCAAAATTCTCTATGGCAGAAAGTGTCGTACTCCTCTCAATTGGACAAAGACTGGCGAACGCCAACTTGTTGGCAATGACTTAATCATAGAGGCTGAAGAAATGTGTAAAGTCATCCGTGAAAATCTCAAGGCCGCGCAATCGCGCCAGAAGAGTTACTATGATAGCAAGAACTGTGACTTGGCTTTCGAGATTGGACACCATGTCTACTTCTGCGTCTCTCCAATGAAAGCTACTCGTCGCTTCAGTATCAAAGGGAAGCTTGCCCCTAGATACGTGGTTCCTTTCAAGATCATTGGCAAAAGAGGTGATCTTGCTTATCAACTTGAGCTTTCGTCCAATTTCGCAAATGTGCACGACTTGTTTCACATGTCACAGCTTCGCAAGTGCTTCAACACTCCTGAGCGCACCATCAACTTTGAAGAGATTGATCTCCAAGAAGACATGACTTATCATGAGTATCCCTTTGCTATTCTTGAAGAAACTGAGCGCAAGAGTCACAACAAGTCTATCAAATTCCTGAAAGTGAAGTGGTCACACCATTCCGACCGACAAGCCACCTGGGAACACGAGGATCACCTCCATTTGGAATATCCGGAGTTCTTTCAGTCCTAGATCTCGGGACGAGATCCTTTCGTAGTGGTGGAGTGTTGTAACACCCCCGATCGATGTAACTTGCCATAATTGTAACTCCGACTCTGACATTTTCGGCTTTAAGTTATGATATTTCCCTTCGTGGTTGGGTTTTGTCTTTGTTTTTATTTTTGTTCAGGTCATGCATTTCATATCATGTCATCATGTGCATCTCATTTTGCAGACGTGTTCGTCTCATGCATCCGAGCATTTTCCCTGTTGTCCGTTTTGCAATTCGACACTCCCACGTGCACCGGCGTACCCCTTTTGTCTCTTTTCGTGAGCGGGTGTTAAAGATTCTCGGAATGGACCTAGATTTGCCAAGTGGCCTTGGTACACCACCGGTAGACCACCTGTCAAATTTTGTTCCATTTGGAGTTCGTTTGATGCCCCAACGGTTAACCGGGTAACCACGAATGCCTCTTGTGCGTTGCAACCCAACACCCCTCCAAAACGGCCCAATAACCCATCCAAACCACTCCCATGTCCTCCGTCGTCGGATCACGATCGTGTGGGCGAAAACTACACCTCATTTGGACATTCCTACCTCCTCCTACCTATAAATATGTGCACCCCTCCTCGAAATTCGGGTCCCGAAACTCTAACCTAGACCTCTCCGCCGCCGGAAACGTCCGGTCCAAATCGGACGAATCACCACCGCCGCCCGCACCCAATCGTACGTCGCCACGTGTCCCGCGCCTGCCCCGTCACCGCGTGGCCCGCGAGCCCACGGCCGGCCCTCCCCGGCCCACGCACCCGCCGCCGCCGCCTGGCCGGGTCAGTGCCCCGCGCCGCTGCCTTTCGCTCGCCGCCGCCTCGCCCGTCCGCCACCGTGGTGCGCCGCCACCCGCTCCTCCGCCTCTCTACTCCAGCGTCGCCTCTCCTCGCGGATCCGGTGGCCCCAAGGCGAGATCCGCCGGCCACCTTCCTCCCTGCAACTCCAACCGACGTCCCCGACGAACTCCGGCAAGTCTCCGACGAGCTCGCGCCCACCTCGGTTCGCGTACAAGAAGAACCCTAGATCTGGGAGGTCCTTTTTTTCCTCTAAGTCTTTTCCCGATAACTTTAATGCCCTTGCTCATTGCATCGTATCTCAATGACCGTAGCTCCATTTCATGCATATAAGATATCAAAATGTTCATTGGGAGATGCTCTCAAAATGTTCATTGGGAGATGCTCTTCATTTCATTACATTGTGTCATGCTTGTTTGTGGTCATCTTGATGCCCAAATCATTGATGCTTTATCAGAGTACGATGTTTTGTCATTTTTGTCACATTTGTTGTGTGCATCATATGGGCATGAGCTCTACATGTGTTTTGAACTATGCCATGGCATTTTTTTGATCAATGTGGTGACTAGCACAAGCATGCAAACTAGGCTTCGTGATATTGCTGTTTCCAGGGACGTAGGATTTTTGCTAAGTCCTTGTTCTGCTGTTATTTTCATGCCATCTATACATGGTGCTACAGTGAGATCCATGCTTGTTTTGAGTTTCTTCACTAAGGATGTTTTGAACATATGGTTATGCTCTATCCATCCATGCCCTTGTTTGCAATTATGGAGTGCCCTAGCATGTCTTAATCTTGCTCTACTTTTGCTATAAAATATTCCTGGCAGATTGTTTACATCTTAATCAATTTTCCCATGGTTGTTGTTAGTGATCCAAGCATTCTCTGAACTTGCTCTTACCATGGTTAGCTTCATGAACATGTCATCGTGATGTTTCCATGCTTTGTTTTGTGATGCAAGGCTTTGTGATGAGTGATTTGAGCTCGCAAAGATGCCTTCATAACTCTGTTTATGCCATGCTCTGTTTTCTGCTAAGTCTGAAACTGTTAATAAAACTTGCTATGTTTACATGGGTGCCATCATATCTCAAGTGCCTTTTTGGCTCATGATCAGTAAGGGACTTTTGTTCTATGAATTTAGTAGATTCATTCTATGCCTTGTTTTTCTATGATATTATCCTGTAGCATGTTGTTTGCTTGCTCTGAACATTGCTTCCTGATGTTATTTCTGGCATGTTAGTATTTTCACCAAGTCTGTGAAGCTGATATTTATTGCACTTTTGCCATGCTTGTTTGAACCTACTCTTGTGTGATTTAGCCGTAGCTCATTGTTCATGTTTTGTCAAGAATGTTGAGTACATCACTTCCATGAGCTTTGTTACTATGTTGGAGTGCAGTAGCTTAGTTTCTTGTTGCATTCTAGATGGCCTCATGCTATTAATCGCAGAATTGTGCCATTCTTGTTTTGCTTGCCATTTGCAAACCGTGCATCCGTTTCCGGCGATCTTTATATCGATTTCGACCGAAATCATCTCATCTTTCCAGAGGCACACTTGGTTTGCCAAGTTGATGCCTTGTTCATTCTTTCTCTTCCGAAGCACGCATATCCATTGCGTATCATGTCTTGCATATCATGTCAAGTTTTACATCATGTTGATTGTGCATTGCACGTGATTGATTGTTGGTCCTTTGCTTCTGTTCTTGCTTTTGGTATAGCCGGGAGATGAGTACGTGATTGTGGAACCTCTTGAGTATGCTAACGAGGATCAAGCTTTCATCAACTCTGAGAACTTTGCAGGCAAGATGACCATACCCTCGAAATCACTTCTATCTTTGCTTGCTAGTTGTTCGCTCTATTGCTATGCCGCGTTACCTACCACTTGCTATATCATGCCTCCCATATTGCCATGTCAAGCCTCTAACCCACCTTTCCTAGCAAACCGTTGTTTGGCTGTGTTACCGCTTTTGCTCAGCCCCTCTTATAGCATTGCTAGTTGCAGGTGAAGATGAAGCTTGTTCGATGTTGGAACATGGATATTGTTGGGATATCATTATTATATCTTATTTACTTTAATGCATCTATATACTTGGTAAACGTGGAAGGCTTGGCCTTATTCCTGGTGTTTTGTTCCACTCTTTACGCCCTAGTTTCTTTCATACCGGTGTTGTGTTCCTTGATTTTGCGTTCCTTATGCGGTTGGGTGTTATGGGAACCCCTTGACAGTTCGCTTTGAATAAAACTCCTCCAGCAAGGCCCAACCTTGGTTTTACCATTTGCCTACCTACCACCATATACCTTCCCTTAGGTTCTGCAGACTCAAGGGTCATCTTTATTTTAAACCCCCCAGGCCAGTGCTCCTCTGAATGCAGGTCTGAAACGGGCAGCCTGCGGGGCCACCTTGGGGCAACTCGAGGGTTGGTTTTACTCGTAGTTTGACCTATCCGGTATGCCCTGAGAACGAGATACGTGTGACACCTATCGGAATTTGTCGGCACATCAGGCAGCTTTACTGGTCTTGTTTTACCATGGTCGAAATGTCTTGTAACCGGGATTGTGAGACTGATCGGGTCTTCCCAGGAGAAGGAATATCCTTCGTTGACCGTGAGAGCTTGTTATGGGCTAAGTTGGGACACCCCTGCAGGGTTTTGAACTTTTGAACGCGGTTATGGGCAGATGGGAATTTGTTAATATCCTGTTGTAGAGAACTTGACAGTTAACTTAATTAAAATGAATCAACCGCGTGTGTAGCCATGATGGTCTCTTTTCGGCGGAGTCCGGGTGAGAACACGGTCTCGTGTTATGCTTGAACGTAAGTAGCTTGAGGATCACTTCTTGATCACTGATAGTTTCTCGACCGTGTGTTGCTTCTCTTCTCGCTCTCTTTTGCATAAGTTAGCCACCATATATGCTTAGTGCTTTGCTGCAGCTCCACCTCACTACCTTTTCCTACCCATAAGCTTAAATAGTTTTGATCGCGAGGGTGTGAGATTGCTGAGTCCCCGTGAGTCACAGATACTTCCAAACAGATGCAGGTGCCGATGATGCCAGTGTAGGGGACGCTACCGAACTCAAGTGGGAGTTTGACGAGGATTCGGGCCGTTACCATGTTTCTTTTCCGGATGATCAGTAGAGGGGCCCAGTTGGGACGATCGGGGATCTAGCATTTGGGGTTGTCTTTCTTTATTTTGGTTCCATAGTCGGACCTTTGATTGTACCTTGGATGATGTATGATATATTTATGTATTGTGTGAAGTGGCGATTGTAAGCCGACTCTGTATTCCTTCTTATTCAGTACATGGGATGTGTAAAGATTACCCCTCTTGCGACAGACCTACGATGCGGCTATGCCTCTAAGTCGTGCCCCGACACGTGGGAGATATAGCTGCACTGTGGGTGTTACAGTATACTACTTGACAACCCTCTTGTGTGCATGCATAGGTATTGTCGGAACACTACGGACGACGAGGAGGAGTGCAAGCGTCAAGGAACAACTAAACCATCCGTGAGGGAAGCATGGAAGAGACGATGGAAGAATACGGAGACAGCTCCCAGGACCAGGACATCCGGCCCTGGCCCAGACATCTGACCCCTGGAAGTGTCACCAGCAGCAAGGAGCCAGTGGCCAAGTCTACATGACCCGGACATCCGGCGTCCAGCCCGGACATCCGGCGCGTCCTGAGCCCCCGGACATCCGGCCTCCAGCCCGGAAATCTGGACCCCGCCATTCCAGAGAGCTGCAAGGCTGGACCCTGCTAGCACGTATATTCGGCCCCACCACCCGAACATCCGGTGTCCCGGAAAGGCCCGGACATTCGGCCCGACACCCAGACATCCGGCCCCCTGCCTGCGTGCAACGCATCTGGGTCGTGGCCCATCTACCCCTTCACCCCTTAGACTATATATACTCCCCTCCACCTACGTTTTAGGGTCAGCAAAGTAGTAGCTCATTAGAGATAGAGCTTTGCTCATCAACATCGAATTTACTACACGAGAGAGACCGCGGCCCCTCTTCGGAGAAGATCCCTTGGGCTTCAAGACCCCCCTCTGGGCGGCCCCATCAAGACCTCCTCATGGAGAAGAACCGGCTACCTTTGTATTTTCCTTTATTGACCGTGGATCATGTGGTCTCTTATGTACTCGAGGATCTAGCATATGTGTGACTATTTCTTATTGGTTTTAGTGATTCTCTCGTGTTTCCCCTCGTGATTTCCTTCGTTTTCCCCCTCGTGTTCCTCGTGTTCTTCGCGAGATCCGCTCCTTTCCTCAAAGATCGGCCCCTAGGGTTCCTACCCTACATTAACATCCCTACAAAGTTCAACGGCTAAACGACTCCGATACTATTCAAGTAGAGCATAGAGTGCAAGTCTCCTTCAAAATCGGAGCTTGCGAAGACACTTTGGAGTGTGTTGTTGTTCCAATGACCGTTTGCCACCTTCTTCTTGGTCGACCATGGAAATTTGATAGAGGTGTCATCCACAACGGCTGAACGAACCACTACATCTTCAAGTTGAAAAGAAAGGAGTACGTACTTCCCCCTATGTCTCCAAGCCAAGTGATCGCCGACAAGCAAGCCACCCATCATGGAGAGAATAGTGAGAGAGTGAACCACCAAAAAGAGAGTGAGCGCCACAAGCCCAAATTGAGTGCCTCCACAATGAGAGACAAGAAGAACTTAGTTCTATTTGCCACCAAAAGCGAGATAAGAGGAGTGTGTGAGAACCCATCTAGTGTCCTACACTATGTCCTTTTGTGCAATGACGAGGCACCACAAGATAACACCTCTCACACTCTACCTTTAGTGTTGTCTTCTCTTTTGCAAGAATTCCAATATGTTTTCCCCGATGAGATACCTTCGGTACTACCTCCACTACAAGGCATCGAGCACCGCATTGACCTCATTCCCGGAGCACCTCTTCCAAACAAAGCTCCCTACCGCGTCAACCCCGAAGAAACCAAAGAAATACAAAGGCAAGTAAAACATCTCATAGACCATGGACATGTGCATGAAAGTTTGAGTCCTTCTGCCGTTCTGGTCATTCTTGTGCCAAAAAGAGACGGTAGCTTTCGCATGTGTTCCAATTGTAGACCTATCAATGCTATCACCGTTCGCTATAGGCACCCAATTCCATGCCTTGATGATATGCTTGATGTACTTAGTGGTGCCACTACAGGAAATAGCTAATTTGCCGTCAGGGGGCGTCTTTGCCGTCAGCTTTTTGTTGGGCAGATGGCAAAGAAAGGGTTTGCCGTCATCAGCAAACGGCAAAGAAACACTAACGGCAAAATAGACTTTGCCGTCTGCGAAAAAAACACAGACGGCAAAGAGCTCACTTTGCCATCTGCAAGAAACTAGCCAGATGGCAAAGAATCTTTGCCGTCTGTGTTTATTTTGACAGACGGCAAAGATTCTTTGCCGTCTGTGTTTTTTTGGCAGACGACAAAGTGAGTTATTTGCCATCTGTGTTTTATTCTGCAGACGGCAAAGAAGAAGCACAGCACGCGGATCAATGACATGGCAAGATCTAAGACGTACATCCCCACCCACCAGGCCATCTGGATGCACACCCCACCCACCCACGATACACGCACCCCCAGGCAGCACCCACGCGCCCCACGCCCTGCCTCCCTTATCCCCATCCCGCACCGCACGTCTCTCTCGTTTCTCTCCTCTCTCTCGTTTCTATCCTTGATCCAAATCGAACACGCCAGCTGGCGCCCGCCACCACCTTGACCCCCACCTCCGCTAGCACCTCGTTCCCCGGTCCTGGCCTCGCCGGCCACCACTCCACCCAGCGGCCGCGGCCACTGCCCCCTTCACCCCCAGCGCCACCGGCCACGGCCGCTTGCCCTGTCGCCACCGTAGGCCTGCCGACGCCCGCCACCACCTCGCTGGCAAGCCCCGGCCGCGCAGGCCGTCATCTCGCCCGTCGAACCTGGCCTCGTTGCCCGCTAGCCCCGGCCTAGTCGCTCGTTGCCCCCGGCGGCCTCCGGGCCCTATCGCTCGTCGCCCCCGGTGGCCTTCGGGCCCTGTCGCTCGTCGCCCCCGGCAGCCTCCTTGCCCCGTCGCCCTCGCTGGCCTCCAGCGGCCCCGGCCCCGTCACCCCTGCAGGCCCCACCGGCCTCGACCCCTGGCACCGGCCTCGGCCTCGAGGAGCGGCCGCAGCTCCTCGGGCATCCATGGTGGCATCAGTGTGCTCTGTTTTTGGAGAAAGAAACGAGAACGGAGAGGGGCGCGGCTGCTAGTTGTTGTTTCTCCAGTGACCACGGGCATAGGGGATGTTCGTAGGGGAGGCGTTGGCGTGGATTGAACTCAAAATGGCTGCACGTGCTGGACCTCGGGCTGCTATTGTGAAATATTCTGTGTAAATAGAGTAATGATGTATTCTGTTTTGCCTTGGATCACCAAGTGATGATGTATTCTTTGTAAATATAGTAATTTTGTATTGTGAAATTTGTTCATTCATCGTTGATTCGTCGAACAAAGTGTCGATGGATACTCTGGTGTTCATCTTGGTCCGTTTAGTTCCTTGTAGCCTATGCACTTGGATTGTTGTTCCAGATTATCTTAATAGACACAATTCTTTGTCGTTTGTTATTTTATGAGGCTGGCGGCAAAGGAGCTCTCCTTTGCCATCTGTTACTAAATCGGCTGACAGCAAACGAGCTTTTCTTTGCCGTCTGATATTAAATCGCTTGAGGGCAAAACATCAGTTTGGCTGACGGCAAAGACTTTGCCGTCTTCCTGATAAAAAGCTGACGGCAAAGTACTCTTTGCCGACTTAGTCTTTGCCGTCACTCTTTGCCGTCAGCTAGCTGACGACAAAATCTTTGCCGTATGTATTTCAGCCTTTGCCGTCTGTACTTGCTTGATGGCAAACTGTCTGATTCCTGTAGTGGGTCAATATATTTTCCAAAATGGATCTCAAAAGTCGTTACTATCAAATCCGCATACAAGAGGGTGATGAATGGAAAACCGCTTTCAAAACAATGTTTGACTTGTATGAGTGGTTAGTCATGCCTATGGGTTTATCGGAAGCACCGGGTACTTTCATGTGTCTTATGAATTATGTGTTTCGCCCTTACATTGGTGAGTTTGTTGTGGTCTACTTCGATGATATCCTTGTTTATAGCAAATCTCTTAAAGATCATGTAACCCATGTTCGAACCGTTTTGCAAACTCTTCGAAAAGAGTGTCTTTATACTAACATGGAAAAATGCCTTTTTGGCATTGATAAGCTTGTTTTCTTGGGTTTTGTTGTTTCCTCTAAGGGTGTTCATGTTGATGACTCTAAGATCAATGCTATTAAAATTTGGCCACAACTAACCAACTTGCATCAAGTGCGTAGCTTCCTCGGTTTAGCCGGTTTCTACCGTAGATTTGTGAAGGACTTTAGCACCATTGCTTCACCTTTGCATGCTTTGAGCAAGAAAAATGGGCCTTTTGTTTGGGGACCATCCCAAGATACCGCTTTCAATGAGCTTAAGAATTTTCTTACTCATCCTCCCGTGCTTGCATTACCCAACTTTGACAAGCCCTTTGAGATTCATTCCGATGCTAGTGGTAATGGCATAGGAGGTGTGTTAACGCAAGAGAAGCGCCCCATAGCTTACTTTAGTGAGAAAATTTCTGGAGCGCAACTCAATTACCCCATCTATGACAAAGAGTTATATGCCTTAGTGCGAGTTTTGCATGAATGGGAACACTATCTTCGCCCGCGTTAATTTATCATTCATACCGATCACGAAACGCTTAAATACCTTAAGGTTCAAACTAAGTTGAACAAGCACATGCTAAATGGAGTGAATTCATTGAGTCTTTTCCTTATGTCTTCAAGTACATCAAAGGTAAGGAAAATGTTGTGGAGGACACTCTTTCCTGCATATGCATGCTTGTTAATCAACTTGAATTGGATGTCATTGGCTTTGAGCACATAAAAGACTTGTATGTGCATGATCCCACTTTTGCTATTCCTTATGCGAAATGTTTGACACATACATCTTGGGAACGCTATTACATCAAAGAGGGATATCTTATGAGAGCTAACAAACTTTGCATCCCCGAGTCTTCTCTTCGTTTGTTGCTTTTGCAGGAATCTCATGGAGGAGGACTAATGGGACATTTTGGATGCGACAAGACTTTCGCTACGCTCTCCAAGAACTACTAATGGCCCAAGATGTTTCGCGACGTCAACCGCTTGACCAACCGATGATATACATGTCGCAAAGCTAAGTCTAAAGCCCAATCCCATGGCCTTTACGTGCCTCTCCCAATTCGATATCAACCATGGGAAGATATTAGCATGGATTTTGTACTTGGATTGCCTAGAACTAGAAATGGAAAGGATTCGGTATTTGTTGTTGTGTACTGATTCTCTAAGATGGCACATTTCATTCCTTGCAACAAGATAGGCGATGCGTCACATGTTGCCAATCTCTTTTGTAGGGAAATCTTATGACTACATGGAGTGCCAAAGATGATTGTCTCGGACCGCGACGTGAAGTTCTTGAGTTACTTTTGGAAGACCCTATGCGCCAAGCTCGGACTCAAGCTACTCTTCTCCACGGTGTACCAACCACAAACCGATGGACAAACGGAGGTGACCAACCGCACACTCTCCGCTCTACTCCGAGTGCTAATCAAGAAGAACATCAAGGAGTGGGAGAAGTGTCTACCTATTGCCGAGTTCACCTGCAACCGCGCAAGACACTCAACTACCGGCAAGTCCCCCTTCGAGGTTGTCTGTGGATTCAACCCATTGTCCCCTTTGTTCATTCTCCCTCTACCACTACAAGAGTGCATCAATATGGACGCAAGTGCATGTGTGAACCATCTCAAGAAGGTGCATGAAGATACAAGGCACACAATCGAGCGCCAAGTACAATGACTTGCGACCAAGCTCAACATCAACAAGCACCCCATGGTGTTCAACATTGGAGATCTTGTGTGGCTACACCTTCGCAAGGACCGCTTCCCCAATGATCGCAAGTCCAAACTTAGACCACGAGCGGATGGACCCTACAAGATGCTTGAACGCTACAACAACAACGCCTACAAGATCGACATTCCACGCGACAAGTACTCCATGAGCGACATCTTCAACGTCAAGGATCTCTCGCCCTACCATGGTGATGAGGATTTTGATCCGAGGTCGGATCTTCCCCATGGAAGGGGAGATGATGCGAAGCATCCTATGGTCATCCCCATGGACCTACCATCGTCTCACGAAGTGCCAAGAGGACCTATGACTCGAGCTAGAGCTAGAGCTCTCGAGACCGAGGTGACTTCTCTCCTTTGTGATATTACATATGATCCTCTCGAGACATGGCTACTAGCTAAGTCTGAGATGTTGTGCATGATTAGGTACCAAGAGGACCCTCCCAAAGATGCCCGTGAAGACGAAAAAGTCGCCAAGTCCGCGGATGAAGAGGAACGCCGAAAGGAGAAGAAGGCAGCTCCAGGGCCCGGACATCCGGCCCCGAGCCCGGACATCCGGCCGCTGGTGACATCAACTACAACAGCATTCCAGTCGTCGAGCATCTACAGGCCATGGACATCCGGCCCCAGCCCGGACAAACGGCCTGGCCTGGAAATCAAGCCCCAACGCCCGGATATCCGGACAAGCTGCAAACAGAGGACATAAGAGAATCCCCGTCAGCCCAGACATCCGGCCCCAGCCCCGGACATCCGGCTCCTCCCGAAGGCCCGGACAGCCGGCCCGACGCCCGGATGTCCGGCCCCGTCTGTCTGCGCATAGTAAAGGGCCAAGGCCCATGTACCCTTTCGCCCCCTAAACTATGTATACTCTCCTCCTACCTACGTTTTAGGGTTAGCATTGTGTTAGCTCATTTGTGAGATAGAGCTTCGCTCATCCATTCGGATCTAGTCCACAAGAGAGACCGCGGCCCCTCTTCGGAGAAGATCCCTTTGGATTCAAGACCTCCTTGCGGAGAAGACCATCAAGACCTCCTCACGGAGAAGATCGGTTACCATTTGTATCGTCCCTTGTCGACCGTGGATCTTGTATCTTCTTTTGTGTTCATGGATCTAACACACGTGTGACTTAATCTTGTTGGTTTGACTATTTCTCTTTGTGA
Source organism: Triticum dicoccoides (assembly GCF_002162155.2). Classification (NCBI taxonomy): domain Eukaryota; kingdom Viridiplantae; phylum Streptophyta; class Magnoliopsida; order Poales; family Poaceae; genus Triticum; species Triticum dicoccoides. The sequence continues at coordinate 352,671,939 of NC_041382.1, read as the reverse complement.
CCCTTTGTGATTTCCCCTCGTGTTTCTCCTTGTGTTCGTCATGCTCATCATGGGATCCGCTCCTTTCGCGAAAGATCGCCCCCTAGGGTTTTCACCCTACATCAATTCTACTCTTGCTCATGAGATTGCCCACATGGCATTGTCACATATATTTGGAGATTTTGACATATTTCTTGTGAAGCATGCTTGTCTTACCTCTTTGCACTATCTATCTAGTGCCATGAATATAGCCATTATTGCATCATATTATTCATGCACTTGTGCTACTAATGTTTGTGTGCAAAATAAGAGAACCATCATGATGGATGATATGTTTATCTACCATGCGCATACGTTCTTTGTTTTGTTGTGTGCATGTGTAGGATACTTGGACTTTGTGTCGACTTCCACTTCATGTGAGTCAACCATTCGAGCTCTTGAGAGTGAGCCTCATACATTCGACCACGACTCGCTTCTACACCACCTTTCCTACACTTCGGCAACGTGAAGAATGCACAAGGACACGCCTTCAAGGTGGCATCTTTCTTGAGCATGGATATTGCGGATCATACTACTTGTTTTGCTTGCACCATGAGACTTATTGTTCATCTTGGACCACTTGATTGCACACTTGTTAGAGATCTTACTTCGACTTGTCATTTTCACAATTCCATGCATCATGATATATATGCCTTGTGTGTTGCATCCAATTCTTGGATTACTTGCTCCTCTCATATGTTTGCTTGCAAGTTGCAACAATGTCATCACTTCACATATGCCATGTCCCATTGGTTGCTACATGCTTGCCTTGATTGCCTCACACATGATGAACAATTTATCTTTCCATTGTGTTGAGTGCCACACGATATTCACTACACCCTATGCACATTATGCTTGGATTGTCTTGCACTTGTCCCATGTGTTTAGACACTTCATTTTACGTGGTGTTGTGAATGATTCCTATGCCTACCATCAACCATTTGTCGAGTGATTTATGCATGATTGATATGACCTTGAGGTTGATGCTTCTTCTCTTGATACACATATTTGCATCACTACCTCACATTTACATGCTTGTTTCCATAATATCCTTCTTTGTTCTCAATTTATGTGCTCACATGCCATGTCACAATCCCTTGTCACACCATATGCTATGCTTCATGACGACACTTGTTGGGTGAATCACCTCTTGAATGCTTGGTTTTGTAGTAACGCTAACCACATTTGTTTTCCAAGTGTTTATTATTCTTGCTCCTATTGAAGGAATCACTAGATAGTGCGACATTGGAGAGTGTCCATTTCGACCTTCAAGATGACAAGTACTTGGTGAACGTCCACTTCTACACTGCGAAGCCATCTCTTCCCATGGAGATTTGGTTTTTGATCAAAGGTCGGATCTTTCCCAAGGGGGGGGGGATATGATGCGGAGCATCCTATGGACATCACCATATCAAGAGTCCGTTTGGCGAGTGATACATGTGACATCTACTTAACATACACAAAGGTGAATCATCTCCTTTACACGTGCTCACTTGACCCCTTCGAGGATGGTATACTACTTGACACTTCTCCCATGTGCATGCATAGGTATTGTTGGAGCACTACGAACGATGAGGAGGAGTGCGAGCGCAAGTGTACAACTACACCATCCACGAGGGAAGCATGGAGCGACGACGGAAGAAGACAGAGCTGCAGAGTCTATAGTGGTCGGACGTCCGACGTGCCACCGGACGTCCGACACACTACAGCGCCAAGACGACTGGCGTCCACTAGACATCCGACACACCCAAGACCAGCCACAGACCGAGCCCAGCGACCAGACGACCGACGCCGACCGGACGTCCGGTGCCACCTGTCCCAAGAAGAATCAGCAGATGTCTGACCCGCGCCGGATGTCTGGACCGTCCTGAGCCACCGGACGACCGACCCCCACCGGTCGTCCGGTACCTGCCTGTGCGCAGCCAGTCCTTTGGCCTTGTATCTCTCTCCCACTTACCCCTTCATGGGTTTGACTATAAATAGACCACCTCCACCTCCTTTCTAGGGTTAGCGTTGTGCTAGCTCATATCTGAGATAGTGCTCCGCTCATCCATCTGGATCTACTCCATTGCGAGGGACTGACACCTCTTCGGAGAAGATCCACCTTGGATTCAAGAACCCCTCTTGGGTGGCCCCTTCAAGACCTCCTCATGGAGATGAACCTTACCTTGTATCTTTACTTTTTTTGTTCATGTACCTTGTGGATCTTGTGTGTTTGATTGTCTAGTGGATGTGTGATTGGACTTGTTCTTGAGTGTTTCCCCTTGTGTTTTCTCTCCAATCTTCCCCGTGTTCATCGTGTTCCTCGAGGGAACCCACTCCAATCGCGAAAGATCGGCCTATGTCGGGTTAGCCCCGCATCACGTTTAATCTCTCTCTCTCTCTCTCATGATCTATATCATGGGCTTTGTGATGAGGACATCAATACTGATGCGGAGCATCCCATGATCATCCCCGTGGTTGCATCTACACCTCCAACGACACCACTTGGACCAATGACAAGATCCCGAGCGAAGGCTATCGAAGATAAGGTGAACTCACTCCTCTCCGAACTTCCACTTTCTATGCATGAGACTTGGCTACTACCTCAAACGGAAACCCTATGTGTGATCAGGTGCTTGGAGGAAAACCATAGACCAACTACACTCAACGGACAAGACGGTGAGGACGCCAAGCTCAATGGACCAGAAGAAGGACTGCTCGAAACTCCCAGGCTCCAGACGACCAGTGAGCTACGGACGTCTTACGATCTCCAGGCACCGGACGACCGGCACACCCACACCCTAGCCGAATCTACGGATTTCCGAAGCCCCCCGGACGACCGATGCCCCGGACGTCCGACCCTGACCGGACTTCCGACCAAAGCGCACGCGAGCCGAATCTACGGACGTCCGACGAGCACCGGACGTCGGGACCCTCGCGAGCCTCCGGACGTCCGCACCCTCGCGAGCCTCCGGACGACCGGTAACTCCCAGACGTCTGACGCATGTGTGATGTTTGCGTGTTGGGCCACAACCCATGTACCCCTTCAACCTCTAAGACTATATATATATAGACCTTCTCCTCCTCTTTTCTAGGGTTAGCAAAGGATTAGCTCATATTTGGTGTGAGAGCTTTGCTCATCCACTTGGTTACCTTCTCCTCGGAGATAGCGCCTCCTCGGAGAAGACCCCCCAAGCGGATTCAAGATCCCTTTACGGAGAAGATCGTGCTACTTGTATCGTCCTTAGTTGACTGTGGATCCTTTGATCTCTTATGTACTCGAGGATCTAGCATATGCGTGACTATTTCTTGTTGGTTTAGTGTTTCTCTCGTGTTTTCCCTTGTGTTTCCCCTCGTGTTTCCACTCGCACTCTTCGTGTTCATCGCGGGATCCGCTCCTTTCGTGAAAGATTGGCCCCTAGGGTTCCTACCCTACATAATCTTGGTATCAGAGCCACGCTGATCACGATTTTGGAGCCTCCCCGTTGTGTTTCTATCCTTGTTTTGGTTGATTTTGTTCCTAATTCAAAATATCCCCACAAAAATAGCCCCAATTGTTTTTGTGATTTGTTGGTGTGATGAAATTTTGTTGGATTTTATCCGTGGATTTGCTTTTCCTTGAGTGGATCTAACTTTTCCCTTTCGTCTCCACCTTTCCCATCCACGAAATCGCCCAGATTCAACGAATTTCGTCCTCCACTTCACGAACCCTAGTTGTTCTTCCCGTGCCCGATTTTCGCCCAGGCACCGGACGTCCGTCGACCGTATGACTGTAAACCCTCGGACGTCCGGCGTTCCCTGACGAAACCGAATTTTTTCAGTTTGGTCTCCACCACTGCCACACCTCCGCATACGCACTGCCACCACCTCTACACCATAACCACATCCGCATAGCACCTCCATTGCTTACCCGTTTCGCACTCTGACTCGTTATGCAACTTTGTGCTTTGAGAATTTCAGTTGTGGTTCTGTGTCCTATTGTGTTTCAGCTATTTAGGTACGGTTTGACATCAACATCACCGCCGTTCATCTTCACCACGGACGCGTCATCGACAACAACCACAACACCATTTTGACACCATACCGTAAGCAAGAACGGTAACATCATCTTGGTATTGGATACATCATTCTTGCCATTACATTGATAGCCATCATAGCCATTCTCCTTTGCATCGCTTACCCATCGAGACTAGCCGTTGAGTATTGCCGGCAACGTGACTTGTGCACATTAGTGATCATACATCCCATAGCATACATGATATAGGGTGGAACCCTATACGGCTGATATTTCACGAAAGGTGCGGATCCCCGCGATGAACACGAAGAACACGAGGGGGGAAACGAGGGGAAACATGAGGGAAACACTAAAACCAACAAGAATGATCACACATGTGCTAGATCCTCGAAACATAAAGAGATACAAGATCCAAATCCAACAAAGGATGATACATTGGGTAACCGGTTCTTCTTCGTGAGGAGGTCTTGATGGGGCCGCCCAAGAGGGGGGTCCTGAATCCAACGTGGATCTTCTCCAAAGAGGGGCCACGGTCTCTCTCGTGGAGTAGATCCAATATGGATGAGCGAAGCTCTATCTCTCAAATGAGCTATCACAATGCTAACCCTAAAACGTAGGTGGAGGGCGAGTATATATAGTCTAAGGGGTGAAGGGGTACATGGGCCTCAGCCTCGATGCACTACACGCAGGCAGGGAAGGCCGTACGTTCATGCGTCGGGCCAGATGTCCGGGCATTCGCGGAGGGCCGGATGTCCGGGCTGGAGGGGCCGGATGTCCGGGCTGGCTGGGTTGGTCTTGTTGCTCTCGGGTTCGGCGGTGTTTGGATTTCCGGGGCCGAGGCCGGATGTCCGGGACTTGGCGAGGCACCGGATGTCCGGGGCTGGCGCCGAATGTCCGGCCGCTGATGTTGTTGGCTGCCTATTGGGGCAGCCCCTGCGCGTCTGCCCATGCACCGGATGTCCGGCCACTGTAGCTTCAGCAACTCCGTCTTCTTCGGTCGTTGCTTCCAGGATTCCCTTGCGGATGGTGTAGTTGTTCCTTGGCGCTTGCACTCCTCCTCGTCATCTGTGAAGCTCCAACAATACCTATGCATGCACACGGGAGAAGTGCCAAGTAGTATACCATCCTCGAAGGGGTCAACTGAGCACGTGTAAAGGAGATGATTCACCTTTGAGTATGTGAAGTAGATGTCGCACATGTCACTCGCTGAACAGACTCTTGACATGGTGATGTCCATAGGATGCTCCGCATCAATACATATATCATTGGTGCATATCTTGGTATCATCTCTTGTGTCACAAGGTTGTCATCGCATACACAATTGCTATCTTGCTTCGTGAAGCATTGCATGAGAAAAGAGCTCAAACAACAAAGATCCAAACAAGCTTTTAAGCAAAAAGGGAAAGATAAGCAAAGAGCTTTTAAGCAACAACCATAGCATCGTACAACATTAAGATTGTCATGCTAGATCATCTTGGATCATATCATCGAAACACCATACGTAGATCATAATTGGGACAGAAGTTGTTGCATTTTTTCTTAGTAGGTTGTGCACAAGTCTTCGTATCCGCCTATTCTGCAATCGTGCTAGTGCCTCTCTAGTGTTGTGCCACAAGAGCATTTTCTTGGATTCCACATTTTGGCTCTTCCTTGGTTGCATGACCCCACTTATCTCTTTGCGTGTGTGTTTCCGTGTACCTTATATGTAACATCCCAAATTTTCAATTCAGAATGTTATACATAGGTCATCCATGCATATCATATTTTATTGCATTTCGTGTTGTGATCCTCGAAATTCTAAGCAACTCAAGGACCCACAGAGAGAGTTGGGTATTTCACGTTTTTCATATTAGATTTTTTTTTCATATATCGAAACAAGGATCATTTGGTTTTAATTATTTTTCCTCTTCGAAAATATTTCATATTAAAGTATATGACTTATCCAAAATGAATGAAATATTGGAAGGAAAATACTAAAATCAAATAAATAATTTAATTGCAATTTTATTTGCATTAGTTACAATCCTCAAACACTGCATGATTAGGATGTGATTATCTTGTGTGTACTAGGAAGTAGATGATGAGGTAGAACCTATTCCCTGTTTTATTATCAAACCCTTGGGAGCTACTTCTACGTTATGCTTATATTGCCATGCTATGCTCGTAGACGTGGTTTGGGTTTGAGTGTATCCATGACAGATGTGAGTTGTTAATTAATGGTTCAACTTAAGGTGGCAACTTTAATACACATCTGGGTGGATTGCTTGTGGGCACCTGGAGAATCCAGTGTTGTCCTAGGATATCCCGGAGTACCCATGTGATCATCCTACGGTTTGCCACCCAGTCTCAAAGGGATCATAATATTATTCATGCTAGAAACTTCAATGTGCAGCCACAAGCCATTATGGGCTCTGGCATAGTTGAGTATGTTGTGTGACCTCTTTTAGTGGTAGGCTAGCAGATGTAGATGGAAAGTAGGTGTAACTGTCTATCCAGAGTAAAGAGTTAATGCTTTTGAAAGACTCTGTCTAGGTCATCCGTTTCTCAAACACCATGTAGTGCGAGAAATCCAACGGAGGAGATTGAGTCTTCTGGGGAAAAGTGCGCAAACCTCTGCAGAGTGTACAAACTAATCATGGTTAGCCGTGTCCCCGGTTATGGACAACTTGAGTATCTCGTACTTGAATTATTGGTTTGATCTCATCACTCTAAATTAATTTGTTATGATGTTAATGACTACTTTAATTGGGATTTGAGTTGGAGGAACCTTCTCAATGATATTTCAACCACCATGATAGTTAAATAAAATATATTCATTTGTTGTAGGAAAAAACTGGCTTGTCGCAAAACATTATGACCATAGAGCCTCCACCAGCCATATATGCATGTAGTGATAGGATTTATCTGTTCATTCCTCTACTGTGTTATATTTCCAGCATATTCCATGTGTTGAACTGTTACGGGCTGCAACATATCATGTTGCAGACTTTTCAGAAAAGGTGTAAGGTGCGCTAGGTCGTTGTCATGCACTCATCTATGCCATTGGAGTTGACAGACTCACTTTATCTTCCAAGCCTTCGCTGTTATCTTATTTAGATGGCCTTAAGCCATATTTATTGTATTAAGTTCTCTCTTGAGACATTCAATGTAATAAGTGTGTGATTGCTACTCTGTTATAAATCCATTCAAGTACTGTGTGTGTCAGCATTACCGATCCAGGGGTGACACTGAAGCACAGAGACTTGACCGTCTGAGGTCGGGTCGCTACAAGATGGTATCAGAGCACATGCTGAATGTAGGACACAACCACTAAGATGAGCCATAGGTCACTCTTCTCTACTCATTTCTGACTCCTCTCCATTTTCAACCAGTTAGGATGGCGGACTCAAGGAACAAGTTTGCACAAATGGATGAAGACACACCTTTTGGACAACACTTGAAGGAAGTCACTCGGTACTAGAACATCGGAATACAAAGCTTCACCGGGACCTACAGCGTCACTTTACCGGAAGAGGAGAGTTGGATGATTCAAGTTCAAGTTCTAGGAAGGACATTCACGCCAGTCACTAAGCCCATAGAGTTTTCCTTTGATGCACCCACCTGGAGTCTAGGCAAGAGCATGGCAGCCCACATTGCTATGGGACGAATTGGAGAAGTCTACAAACAGGAGCTGAAGGACACTATCTATCAGATATGTGGGCAACGAGATGAGCAATGGGAGATGATCAGCACCAGGAAGGACAGGTCCATTGTAGCTTTCATCCAAGAGTTAAACCAGCACATTCGTTGACAGGAGAACCAGATGTGCGCGAGCATGATAGATTTCAAGAAGGCGATGACCAGGATCACAGAGCTAGAAGACGAACTCAAGTATACACGCGATGGATATGAGGAGGAAATGATGATACTCGTGGAGAAGAATGATGACCTGACAAGGAAGCTAGGAGTTTTTATGGGAGACCCCATGCCAGGAGGAGAAGATGATGAAGCTAAGGAAATTCGTTCTGAAGACTACATCATTATCGATGACACTGACTCCGACCCCGCGATAGTGATAATGATTATGAAGACGAAGCTAGAGTGGATATCACGGAGTCTTCCAGTGATCAAAATTTCTAGAAGACCACCATATGATTAGTAGTATTTCCCCATGTATATAGTAGTAGTCGAGAACTTTTGTCATGATAGTTCTAGACTGATTGTATGCCCTTGCTTGAATTGATTTGGTGTGATATGATTGTGTTTGTCTCATGTGCTGGGTAGTGCTTTCTCAGTAGACCTCATTCTATTCTAATCTCTCCCCTCTAAACCCATCAGATGCCTCCGAGACATGATACAGGATTTGTCTTCCCACCGGAGATCACTCAGTTGATCCAGCAGCAGAATGCCGTGATGTAGATATTAGTCCGGAACCAAGGCAACAACAACAAACCTAAACCACCACCCACAGTGGACAACTTAGCTCGCTTTCTAAGGTTGCAGCCGCCGGTGTTTTCTAGTAGCACCGAGCCAATAGTTGCTGATAACTGGCTGTGCAGGATTGGAAGGGAGTTGACCACCGCAGGTTGCACAGATGCTGAGAAGGTGTGTTTTGCCGCACATCAATTGGATGGACCCGCGGCCACATGGTGGGAGAATTACACGACCACTTTCCCTATAGCCAATGTCACTTGGGATGAGTTTCAGCAAGCTTTTCGCACAGCCCATGTCTCAACTGGAGCTATGAGCATGAAGAAGCGTGAGTTTCGCAACTTGCGTTAGGGAAATCGTAATATGGCTTAGTACGTAGATGAGTTTAGTAAGCTATCTCGCTATGCCCCAGATGATGTGGCCATGGATGTCGCGAAGCAGGAGAAGTTTATGGAAGGGCTGAATGATGAGATGAGCATGCAGTTGATGATGGCAACATTTAACAACTACCAGGAGCTGGTAGACAAGGCTCTTATGATTGAAGGGAAGCAGCAGCAGATAGAGAGCCGCAAAAGGAAGTATGGACAAGGGAAGTACAATTCTGGAGCTCAGCAGAAGCCCCATTTCACCCCGAACTCGGGAGGATTTACCCATAACCATGGAGGCCATACCCACAATGGAGGAAGTTTGCATAACCAAAGTGGCCCCAAGAATGGGAATGGGAATGGAGCAGGCAACAATCAGAACAACTCTAATCTAGCCACACTTGCCAAGAAGGACCTAAGTCACATTACTTGTTTCAAGTGCGGGAAGACTGGACACTATGCCACTGAGTGCCCTGAAGTGAAGAATGGGAATGGCAATGGCAATGGAAGCTCTGGGAAGAAGCGCAACCCTTTCAATAGGGGATAAATGAATCACGTGAATGTGGAGGAGGTTGAAGAGCAGCCTGATGCAGTTGTCGGTAAGTTTTTGATTAGGTCATTTACTACAATTGTTCTCTTTGATACTGGTGCATCGCATTCATACATTTCAAGGGGATTCGTGGATAAATATAAGTTGCCCACTAAAGTACTTAGGACACCTATGTTAGTAAGCTCACCAGGAGCAGAGTATATGTCAAGTCAAGGATGTTTTCAGATGCCATTGAGCATTGGAAGCTTTGTTTTCCCCTCAGACCTGATAATTTTGGAGTCACAAGGATTGGATGTGATACTAGGAATGGATTGGCTATCGATGTATGGGGGAAACATCGATTGCACTAGTAAGTCGATTTTACTCATCACCCCGGAGGGAAAAAGGATCAGGTACGCATCCAGGCATGCGCCGAAGAGGACCCAAGTAAATTCTCTCATGGGAGTTGTTCAAGAAGAAGTGCATGTAGTGAAGGATTACCAAAATGTATTTCCAAAGGAGCTACCAGGCATGCCGCCAGATCGAGACATCGAGTTTCTAGTAGAACTGTTGCCAGGCACCGGACCGATATCGAAGAGACCGTACCGGATGCCCGCAAATGATCTGGAAGAGATCAAGAAGCAGATTAAGGAGTTATTGGAGAAAGGTTACATTCAATGAAGTTCATCGCCATGGGGAGCCCCAGTTCTCTTGGTTGAGAAGAAGGATGGATCCTTAAGAATGATTGTTGATTATCGAGCCTTGAATGAGGTGACTTTCAAGAACAAGTACCCACTGCCGATGATCAATGATTTGTTTGACCAGCTACACGGAGCTAACGTGTTTTCGAAGATCGACTTGCGATCAGGATACCACCAGCTGAAGATCTAGGAAAAGAATAAACCTAAGACAGCTTTCACCATACGGTACGGGCTATTTGAGTATACGGTTATGTCACTTGGACTGACTAACGCCCCTACCTATTTCATGAGTATGATGAATAAGGTTTTCATGGAATTCTTGGATAAGTTTGTCGTGGTGTTCATTGATGATATCTTGGTATACTCAAAGAATGAAGAAGAACACGAGGAGCATTTACGTTTGGTCTTGAGAAACTCAGGGAACATCAGTTATATGCCAAGTTCAGCAAATGTGCATTTTGGCTGAAGGAAGTTGGATTTCTTGGACATGTTATATCAGGAGAAGGTATAGCAGTGGATACTACCAGGGTTCAGTCAGTCACCGAGTGGTTGGCACCCACCTCAGTTGGAGAGATCCGCAGTTTTCTTGGACTCGCGGCATACTATCGGAGATTCATTGAGATTTTTTCCAAGATTGCGAAGCCTATGACGGTGTTGTTGAAGAAGGATACCAAGTTCCATTGGACTGAAGAATGTGAAGCAAGTTTCCAGGAGTTGAAGAAACGCTTGGTTACAGCCCAGTGCTAATTTTGCCGGATATACGCAAGGATTTCCAAGGGTATTGGGCCGCATCTCATTTAGGACTTGGAGGAGTACTTATGCAAGACGGAAGAGTTGTTTCATATGCCTCACGTCAGCTTTGACCACATGACTTGAATTATTCCACGCATGATTTTGAGTTAGTAGCCGTAGTGCATGCACTCAAGACCTGGAGACATTTTCTCATTGGAAACCGTTGTGATGTGTACAAGGAACATAAGAGTTTGAAGTACATTTTTACACAGAAGGAGCTGAATCTCAGGCAGAGGAGATGGTTGGAGCTCATAAAGGATTATGATGTGAAGTTGCACTATCATCAAGGCAAGGACAATGTCGTAGCAGACGCTTTAAGCCAGAAGAGTTATGACAATACGCTCGTGAGCGGAGTATTACCAAAGGGGTTGGTCGAAGATCTCAGGGAGCTTGGTTTGGAGATAGTTCCTAGAGGTTTTGTAGCATCATTGGAGGTTCAGTCAACATTATTGGGAAAGATTCGAGAAGCTCAGAAGGATGACAAAGAAATTGCCGAGATAAAGGAGAAGATGAGTGAAGTAAAAGCCAAAGGTTTTCGTGAGGATGTGCACGACATCTTGTGGTTTGAGAACCGTGTATATGTGCCCAATAATGCCGAGATCAGGAAGTTGATACTACAGGAACCTCATGACTCGCCATACTCGATACACCCCGGAAACACCAAGATGTATTTAGATTTGAAGGAGCATTTCTGGTGGACTAGAATGAAGAAGGATATTGCCGAGTATGTAGCCGTATGTGATGTATGTCAGAGAGTGAAGGCAGAACATCAGAAGCCAACAAGATTACTGCAGCCTATGCCGATACCCGAATGGAAGTGGGACAAGCTTGGCATGGATTTAATCACCGGTTTACCCAGGACCAGATCGGGTTAGCTCACTTTATCCAAGTGAAAACCACTTATACAAGCGCAAAGTTGGCCAAGATATATATGACCAGGATCGTATATCTGCACGGAGTTTCGAGGACCATCGTATTAGATAGGGGAACACAATTTACTTCAAAGTTTTGGCACCAGCTGCACCAGACATTGGGTACCAGGCTGGAGTTCAGTACAACATTTCATCTGCAGACAAATGGACAGAACGATAGAGTCAATCAGATTCTGGAGGACATGTTGAGAGCTTGTGCGCTAGATTATGGATCAAGTTGGGATGAAAATTTTCCCTACGCTGAGTTCTCATAAAATAGCTACCAAGCCAGTTTGAAGATGGCACCTTTCGAAGCTTTGTATGGAAGGAGGTGCAGAACACCGTTAATGTGGGATGAACTCGGAGACCCTCAGTTATTTGGACCGGATTTGATTAAAGAGTCAGAAGAGAATGTTAAGCATATTCGAGGCAGACTAAAGGTACCTCAGTCTAGACAGAAGAGCTATGCAGACTCAAAACGCAAGGAGGTAGTCTATGAAATCGGAGACAAAGCATATCTACGAGTGTCACCTGTCACCTCTGCGAGGAGTTAAATGTTTTGGAGTTAAGGGAAAGTTATCCCCGAGATTTGTAGGCCCATACCGTGTTTTGGAACGCATGGGAGAAGTAGCCCACAAGTTGGAGTTAACCGAAGGGCTGTCAGGAGTTCATGATGTGTTTCACGTTTCCCAGTTGAAAAAGTGCCATGCAGAGATGGCTGATATTCCTCTGAGAGATACAGTGCCCCTGGAAGAAATTCAGTTGGATAGTGATTTGACCTATGAGGAGAAACCTGTCAAAATTCTTGAGTTTGCTAGTCGAGTAACTCGCAGCAAAGTTATCCAGTTTTGCAAAGTTCAGTGGAGCCACCATACTGAGGATGAAGCCACCTGGGAGCGAGAGGATGATCTACGCAAAGACCACCCACACCTATTTCTAGCCAACCTGAATCTCGAGGACGAGATTCATCTAAAGGGGGGTAGGTTTGTAACATCCCAAATTTTCAATTTTGAATGTTATACATAGGTCATCCATGCATATCATATTTTATTGCATTTCGTGTTGCGATCCTCGAAATTCTAAGAAACTCAAGGACCCATGGAAAGAGTTGGGGATTTCACATTTTTCATATTTGAATTTTTTTTCAAATATCAAAACAAGGATCATTTGGTTTTAACTATTTTTCCTCTCCAAAAATATTTCATATTAAAATATATGAGAGGAGATAATATGGCTTCTCCAAAATGAATGAAATATTGGAAGAAAAATACTAAAATCAAATGAATAATTTTATTGGAATTTTATTTCAATTTTATTTGCATTAGTTACAATCCTCAAACACTACATGATTAGGATGTGATTAACTTGTGGGTACTGGGAAGTAGATGATGAGGTAGAACCTATTACATGTTTAATTATCAAACCCTTAGGAGTTACTTCTACATTATGCTTATATTGCCATGCTATGCTTGTAGACGTGGTTTGGGTTTGAGTGTATCCATGACAGATGTGAGTTGTTAATTAATGCTTCAACTTACGGTGGCAACTTTAATACACATCTGGGTGGATTAATTGTGGGCACCTGGAGAATCCAGTGTTGTCCTAGGATATCCTGGAGTACCCGTGTGATCATCCTACGGTCCGCCGCCCAAGCTCAAAGGGATCATAAGATTATTCATGCTAGAAACTTCCATGTGCAGCCACAAGCCATTATGGGCTCTGGCATAGTTGAGTATGTCTTGTGACCTCTTTCAGTCATAGGCTAGCAGATGTAGAGGGAAAGTAGGTGTAACTGTCTACCTAGAGTAAAGAGTTAATTCTTCTGAAAGACTGTGTCTCGGTCATCCGTTTATCAAACACCATGTAGTGCAAGAAATCTAATGGAGGAGATCGAGTCTTGTGGGGAAAAGTGCGCAAACCTCTGCAGAGTGTACAAACTAATCATGGTTTGCCGTGTCCCCAGTTATGGACAACTTGAATATCTCGTACTTGAATTATTGGTTTGATCTCATCACTCTAATTTAATTTGTTGGGATTTTAATTACTACTTTAATTAGGATTTTAGTTGGAGGAACCTTCTCAATGATGTTTCAACCACCATGATAGTTAAATAAAATTTATTCCTTTGTTGTAGGGAAAAACTGGCTTTTCGCAAAACATTACAACCATAGAGCCTCCACCAGCCATATATGCATGTAGTGATAGCATTTATCTGTTCATTGCTCTATCGTGTTATATTGCCAGCATATTCCATGTGCTGACACGTTACGGGTTGCAACATATCATGTTGCATACTTTTCACATGAGTAAGGTGCGCTAGGTCGTTGTCATGCACTCAGCTATGCCGTTGGAGTTGATGGACTCACTTTATCTTCCAAGCCTTCCGTTGTTATCTTATTTAGATGGCCTTAAGCCATATTTATTGTATTAAGTTCTCTCTTGAGACATTCGATGTAATAAGTGTGTGATTGCTACTCTGTTATAAATCCATTCAAGTACTGTGTGTGGTAGCATTACCGATCTAGGGATGACACTAAAGCACAGAGACTTGACCGTCTGAGGTCGGGTCGCTACATTGTATTGCTTGGTCTACTTGTTGCATTGCAAATTGCAAATCTTTTCCAACATTATTGAAGCTCACTAACAATTGCATAAAATTTTGTGCCACCATCCTAACCGAGCTCCACCATAAGCTTTTACTTGTGTAGGTGTGAGAAACCGACAAGAATTGGTACCAATTGTGCTATTTCCTTGTTCCACATTGGAGTGATCATTGATCCACCTTCAACTTCGGTCAAGGTACATTTGGTATACATTCTTATCTTTCTCCCACTCACATATTTCTCTTGGAATGATGGATAGGCCAAGTGCTTCTACCAACCCACTCTTCATTGGGCAAGACGACGACATGAACTCCTACATCATAAAGAGCCACCTCTTTGGTGCACAACGTGCTTTACATCAAGAGCAACAAGCAATGAGTGAACACATCGACAACCTCGCCAACGACTTGCATTGAACCTCATCGAGCTAGTGCATCAAGCTACCAAACTGGAACGCCAAGTGCAAGATGATTACTTCTATGCCAAGTTCTCATCCAAGTCATAGGGTTTCTCCAACCCCAAGCTTCAATGACTCCAACACCGCCTTCGTCAACAAAGCCTTCTACAAGCTAGACAAGTCGAGTTATAAGAAAGCTTCGTCAACCCCAAGTCATCTTTCTACAACGAGCAACTTCAAGACGAGAGCTTCATCATCATCTACCCCAACCGATGAGACCGTCAAGATGAGTTCCTTCAAATGCTTCACATGCGGAGGCCGAGGCCACAAGTCCTATGAGTGCACCACCAAGCAGACCATGATCCTCAAGGACGACTGTACTTATGACTCGATGAGTGAAGGAGAAATGGAAGCCCTTGAGCAAGTGCCATACACCGGCAAGTGAACGAAGAAGACACCTAACAAGTCTTTTGTGATGAAGATTTAAGTCCCGCTCTTGTTGTATCCAAGGTCTTGACTCTCCAACATCACCAAGAAGAGAACCAAAGATGCCACATCTTTCATACCAAGGCCGGCATCAATGGAAGGTCCGTCAAGGTCATCACCGATGGAGGGAGTTTTCAGAACTTAGCAAGTGAAGAACTTTGCTCCAAGATCCAATTGCCCAAGACAAAGCACCCACATCCCTACAAAGTTCAATGGCTTAGAGACTCCGACACTATCCAAGTCGAGCATCGAGTACAAGTTTCCTTCAAAATTGGCGCCTACGAAGACACTTTGGAGTGTGACGTTGTTCCAATGACTGTTTTCCACCTTCTTCTTGGACGCCCAGGGCAATTTGATAGAGGTGTCATCCACAACGGCTGAACGAACCACTACATCTTCAAGATGGATGGAAAGGAGTATGTACTTCGCCCTATGTCTCCAAGCCAACTGATCACCGACAATCAAGCCACCCATCATGGAGAGAATAGTGAGAGAGCGAGCCACCAAAAAGAGAGTGAGCGCCACAAGCCCAAATCGAGTGCCTCCACGATGAGCGAAAAGGAGAACCTAGTTCTATTTGCAACTGAACGTGAGATAAAAGAAGTGTGTGAGAACCCATCTAGTGTGATACACTACATCCTTTTGTGCAAGGATGACACACCACAAGCTAACACCTCTCACACTCTACCTTTAGTGTTGTCTTCTCTTTTACAGGAATTCCAAGATGTTTTCCCCGACAAGCTACCTCCAGGACTACCTCCACTAGGAGGCATCGAGCACCGCATCGACCTCATCCCCGGAGCACCTCTTCCGAACAAAGCTCCCTACCGCGTCAACCCCGAAGAAAACAAAGAAATACAAAGGCAAGTAAAACATCTCATAGACCATGGACATGTGCGTGAAAGTTTGATTCCTTGTGTCGTTCCTGTCATTCTTGTGCCAAAACGAGACAGTAGCTTTCACATGAGTTCCGATTGTAGACCTATCAATGCTATCATCATTCGCTATCGGTATCCCATTCCACGCCTTGATGAACTTAGTGGTGCCACTATATTTTCCGAGATTGCTATTAAAAGTGGTTACTATCAAGTCCGCATACAAGAGGGTGATGAAGGGAAAACCGCTTTCAAAACATAGTTTGGTTTGTATGACTGGTTAGTCATGCCTATGGGTTTATCGGAAGCACCAGGTCCTTTCATGCGTCTTATGAATCATGTCTTTCGCCCTTACATTGGTGAGTTTGTTATGGTCTACTTCGATGATATCCTTGTTTATAGGAAATCTCTTAAAGATCATGTCACCCATGTCCGAACCGTTTTGCAAACTCTTCAAAAAGCGCGTCTCTATGCTAACATGGAAAAGTGCCTTTTTGGCGTTGATAAGCCCGTTTTCTTGGGTTTTGTTGTTTCCCCTAAGGGTGTTCATGTTGATGACTCTAAGATCAATGCTATCAAAACTTGGCCACAACCAACCAATTTGCAACAAGTGCGTAGCTTCCTTGGTTTAGCCGGTTTCTACTGTAGATTCGTGAAGGACTTTAGCACCATTGCTTCACCTTTGCATGCTTTGAGCAAGAAAACTGCGCCTTTTGTTTGGGGACCATCCCAAGACACCGCTTTCAATGAGCTTAAGAATTTGCTTACTCATGCTCCCATGCTTGCATTACCCAACTTCGACAAACCCTTTGAGATTCATTGTGATGCTAGCAGTAATGGCATAGGAGGTGTGTTAACGCAAGAGAAGTGCCCCATAGCTTACTTTATTGAGAAACTTTCCGGAGCACAACTCAATTACCCCATATATGACAAAGAGTTATATTCTTTACCGCTAGCATTGGTCCAAGAAAGCATATAACTCTTTGTCATAGATGGGGTAATTGAGTTGCGCTGCGGAAAGTTTGTCACTAAAGTAAGCTACGTGGCGCTTCTCTTGCGTTAACACACCTCCTATGCCATTACCACTAGCATCACAATGAATCTCAAAGGGTTTTTAAAAGTTGGGTAATGCAAGCACGGGAGCATGAGTAAGCAAATTCTTAAGCTCATTGAAAGCGGTATCTTGCGATGGTCCCCAAACAAAGGGTGCATTCTTCTTGCTCGAAGAATGCAAAGTTGAACCAATGGTGCTAAAGTCCTTCACAAATCTACGGTAGAAACCGGCAAAACCAAGGAAGATACGCACTTTTTGCAAGTTGGTTGGTTGTGGCCAAGTTTAAATAGCATTTATCCTAGAGTCATCAACATGAACACCCTTAGAGGAAACAACAAAACCCAAGAAAATGAGCTTATCAACGCCAAAAAGGCACTTTTCCATGTTAGCATAGAGACGCTCTTTTCGAAGAGTTTGCAAAACGGTTCGGACATGGGTGACATGATCTTTAAGAGATTTGCTATAAACAAGGATATCATTGAAGTGGACCACAACAAACTCGCCAATGTAACGGCGAAAGACATGATTCATAAGATGCATAAAAGTACCAGGTGCTTCTGATAGACCCATAGGCATGACAAACCACTCATACAAACCAAACATTGTTTTGAAAGCGGTTTTCCATTCATCACCCTCTTGTATGCGGATTTGATAGTAACCACTTTCAAGATCAATTTTAGAAAATATAGTGGCACCACTAAGTTCATCAAGCATATCGTCAAGGCGTGGAATGGGATACCTATAGCGAACGGTGATAGCATTTATAGGTCTACAATCGGAGCACATGCAAAAGCTACCATCTCTTTTTGGCGAAAGAATGACCGGAACGGCAGAAGGACTCAATCTTTCACGCACATGTCCTTGGTCTATGAGATGTTTTACTTGCCTTTGTATTTCTTTGGTTTCTTCTGGCTTGACGCGGCAGGAGCTTTGTTCGAAAGAGGTTCTCTGGGCATGAGGTCGATGCGGTGCTCAATGCCTCGTAATGGAGGTAGTCCCGGAGGTAGCTTGTCGGGGAAAACATCTTGGAACTCCTGCAAAATAGAATACTACACTAAAGGTAGATCATGAGAGTTGTTAGCTTTTGGTGCCTCGTCCTTGCAAAAAGGGACGTAGTGTAGTACACTTGTTGGGTTCTCACACACTTCTCTTATCTCACTTTTGGTGGCAAATAGAACTAAGTTCGTCTTTTCTCTCATCGTGGAGGACCTCGATTTGGGCTTGTGGCGCTCACTCTCTTTTGGGTGGTTCGCTCTCTCACTATTCTCTCCATGATGGGTGGCTTGCTTGTCGGTGATCACTTGGCTTGGAGACATAGGGCGAAGT
The DNA here is from genome assembly GCF_002162155.2 of Triticum dicoccoides. Classification (NCBI taxonomy): domain Eukaryota; kingdom Viridiplantae; phylum Streptophyta; class Magnoliopsida; order Poales; family Poaceae; genus Triticum; species Triticum dicoccoides. The sequence continues at coordinate 352,653,475 of NC_041382.1, read as the reverse complement.
ACATTCTCCTTTCCTTTCATCTTGAAGATGTAGTGGTTCATTCGGCCTTCGTGGATGACACCTCTATCGAATTGCCATGGTCGACCAAGAAGAAGTGGCAAACGGTCATTGGAACGACATCACACTCCAAAGAGTCTTTGTAAGTGCCGATTTTGAAGGAGACTTGCACTCTATGCTCGACTTGAATAGTGCCGAAGTCGCTTAGCCATTTAACTTTGTAGGGATGTGGGTGCTTCGTCTTGGGAAATTGGAGCTTGGAGCAAAGTTCTTCACTTGCTAAGTTATGACAACTCCCTCCATCGATGATGACCTTGACGGACCTTCCATTGATGCCGGCCGTGGTATGAAAGATATGGCATCTTTGGTCTTCTTCTTTGTGATGTTGAAGAGTCAAGACCTTGGAGACAACTACAGCGGGACTTGAATCTTCATCGCAAAAGACTTGTTCATCCTCATCGTTCACTTGCCGGTGCATGGTGACTTTCTCAAGTGCTTCCGTTTCTCCTTCGCTCAAGGAGTCGTATGTACCATCGTCGTTGAGGATCATGGTTCGCTTGTTGGTACACTCAAAGGACTTGTGGCCTCGGCCTCCGCATGTGAAGCATTTGAAGGAACTGGTCTTGACGATCTAATCGGTTGGGGTAGATGATGATGAAGCTCTCGGCTTGAAGTTGCTCGTAGTAGGATGACTTGGAGTAGTCGAAGTTTTCTTGTAACTCGGCTTGTTGACATTTCTTGTAGAAGGCTTGGTTGAGGTAGACGGTGGTGGAGTCATTGAAGCTTGGGTGTAGGAGAAACCATAGGACTTGGATGAGAACTTGGCATACTTGAAGTCTTCTTGCACTTGACGTTCCGCTTTGGTAGCTTGATGCACTAGCTAGATGAGGTTCGAGTATGGTTGGAAGTCAGCGATCTTCTTGATAGGATGATTGAATCCATTGAAGAAACGTGCCATAGTTTGCTCATCATCTTCAGTGACATTGGCTCGTATCATGGCAATCTCCATTTCCTTGTAGTAGGTAGGCATGAAGCGTGCTCTCATGACATCCTTCATTTGTGCCCAAGTAGTGATGGGTGGTTCACCTCTTGGCTCACGACACTCAGTGACATGTTCCCACCAAATGAGGACATAGTCTTGGAACTCAAGGGATGCCATCACAATCTTCGTCTCTTCCTCATAGTTGTGCAAACGGAAGATTTTGTTGACCTTCAATGCCCATGAAAGGTACTCTTCGAGATCATTGCTTCCATTGAACTTGGGCATGGTGATCTTTAGCTTGCCGTAGCATTGCTCTTCATTATGTTCGGGACGGGGATGATGATGTCCTTGATGAGGAGGATCGTCTCTCACAATTTGCTCTTGCCGTGGAGGATTTCCATTGTCTTCTTGTTCTTGTTGAACTTGATGTTCTTGGCGAGCTTGTGGAGGAACTTGTCGAGCTTGACGTTGAACGCGAGTTTGATATCTTTGTTCGTGAATTATTTTTGAAGTGCTTCTTCATGTTCACAAGCTCGTTGTCCTTAGTTGGCTACGGCTCGACTTGAATCTCAGAGGGCACGTTGCGCCTCAATTGCTTGAGCTTCACGTAGTTGTTGTTCTTGGCGTTGTGCCTCGGCATCTTGTGCATCTTGGTGTAGACGCGCTCGCTCTTCCTCTTTGTGTTGGCTTTGTCATTGCCATTCTCATGCTTGCGCAAAGGTAGCTTGGTTTTGATGGTGTCGGTATTCTTGAGAGTCATTGTCGCATAGAGGATTGAGGCTTGCATGACCATTGTTGCGCGCGACACATCGAAGAGTGTTCGATGTCGGTGTACTTGAGCCGGAGTGGGTGAAGTCGGAGTGTCGACTTGAGCGGCTCCGTCTTGCTGAGGACGAAGTGGAAGAAGAGCGGTTGAGCAACACAGAGTGAATATCGTCCATTCTTGCATCATTCTCTTGTTTGTGATCGTCGATCTTGTGGTCGAAGTATTCTCTTGTACGTTGCTCGGAGAGTCAGAAGTCGGTGGCGAGGTTGTCGATGCGTTCACTCATTGCTTGTTGCTCTTGATGCAAAGCACGTTGTGCACCAAAGAGGTGGCTCTTTGTGACGTAGGAGTTCATGTCGTCGTCTTGCCCGATGAAGAGTGGATTGGTAGAAATACTGATGTAGGGTAGAACCCTAATCCCCCGATCATTCATGAAAGGAGTGGATCCCGTGACGAACACGAAGAACACAAGGGGGAAACGAGGGGAAACACAAGGGAAAACACGGGAGAATCACTAAACCAACAAAAGATAGTCACACATGTGCTAGACCCTCGAATACATAAGAGTTCACACGGTACACGATCAACTAGGGACGATACAATGGTAGTCGGTGTTCTCCGTGAGGAGGTCTTGATGTTCTTCTCCACGAGGAGGTCTTGAATCCAAAGGGTTTTTCTCCGAAGAGGCCGCGGTCTCTCTCGAGGAGTATATCCGATGTGGATGAGCAATGCTCTATCTCTCAAATGAGCTAAACCAATGCTAACCCTAGCTAGAAGGAATAGGAGGTCTATATATAGTCTTAGTGCAAAAGAGGGGGGCGAAGGGGTACATGGGTTGCGGCCCAACACGAAACATCACACAGGTCGTCGTACGTCCGGGAGTCATCGGTCGTCCGGAGGCTCCCAAGGGTCTGGACGTCCAGTGCCTGTCGGACATCCGTAGATTTGGCTCGGGTGGTCTTCGGTCGGATGTTCGGTCGGGGTTGGACGTCCGGGCGTCGGTCATTCGAGGGGCGTCGGAAGTCCGTAGTTTTGGCTCGGGTGTGGATGCGTCGGATGTCCGGAGCCTGGAGATCATCGGACGTCCGGTCCTGGCCGGTCGTCCGGAGCCTGTAGATTCTTCTTCATCACTTCTTCTTCTCCATTTTCACGTCCATCTTCCTCTTCTTCTGCTCCTTGCTCCTTAGCTTCTCCATGGTACCTGAGTATGCACAATGTGTCCGTATGAGGTAGTAGCCATGTCTCATGTGCATCAAAGTGGAAATGTGAGAGGAGAGATGTCACCTCGGTTTCAAGAGCTCTTGCACGTGCTCGTGCCATGGGTCCGCTAGGCACTTGGTGACACGATGGTAGGTCCATGGGGATGACCTTGGAATGCTCCGCATCATCTCCCCTCCCTTGGGGAAGATCCGTCCTTGGATCAAATTCTTCATCACCATGGTAGGGAGAGAGATATTTGACGTTGAAGATGTCGTTCACGGAGTACTTGTCGCATGGAATGTCGATCATGTAGGCATTGTCGTTGTAGCTGGCAAGGACCTTAAAGGGTCCATCCACTCGTGGTCGAAGCTTGGACTTGCTTTCTTGTGGAAAGCGGTCCTTGCGAAGGTGTAGCCACACGAGGTCACCAATGTTGAAGACCATGGGGTGCTTGTTGATGTTGAGTTTGGTCGCAAGTCGTTGTACTTGGCGCTTGATAGTATGTCTTGTATCTTCATGCACCTTATTGAGATGAGTCACACGTGCACTTGCGTCCAAATTGATGCGCTCTTGGAGTGGTAGAGGAAGAATGTCCAATGGTGACAATGGGTTGAATCCGTAGATGACCTTGAAGGGGGACTTGCCGGTTGTTGACTGTTTAGCTCGGTTGTAGGAGAACTCGGTGATAGGTAGGCACTCTTCCCACTCCTTGATGTTATTCTTGGTGAATAATCGAAGTAGAGCGGAGAGTGTGTGGTTGGTCACCTCCGTTTGGCCATCGGTTTGAGGATGGTAAGCCGTGGAGAAGAGTAGCTTGATTCCGAGCTTGGTGCATAGGGTCTTCCAAAAGTAGCTTAGGAAGTTGACGTCGCGGTCCGAGACGATCATCTTTGGCACTCCGTGTAGATGCAATATGTCCCTACAAAAGAGGTTTGCAATATGTTAAGCATCGTCTATCTTGTTACAAGGAACGAAATGTGCCATCTTGGAGAAACGCTCCACAACAACAAATACCGAATCCTTTCCATTTCTAGTTCTAGGCAATCCAAGTACGAAATCCATGCTAATGTCTTCCCATGGTTGATATGGAATAGGGATAGGCATGTAAAGACCATGAGATTGAGATTTGGACTTAGCTTTGCGACGTGTAGAGCATCGGTTGGTGAAGCGGTTGACGTCGCGAAACATCTTGGGCCAATAACAGTTCTTCGAGAGCATGGCGAAAGTCTTGTCGCGTCCAAAATGTCCCATTAAGCCTCCTCCAATAGATTTGTCAGGACCGGGTTTTCGGGATATTAATTTCCCAAAAAAGCGGCCCTTGTGCTCACCAGCCCCAGGATTACTGTTAGCTGATGAGACACCAACTTGTTACAGAAACTCCAAGAAAAATACAAAGTATGTAGTACTAGACGATTCTGGCCTATGAGTACAACAATTGGTTTGCTAGTGGCTGTAGGCGGAAGCGATTTGCGGGTCATCAGCGTCTATGGGACTCCATTTCCCACAAGAACAGCTGACCAGGATAACTCCTATCTTCGTGAGGCTGCTATCTCCAATGCGTAGGTTCCAGGGCTGTCATCGCAATGCTCCTCTCCACGCAAGAAATCTGGCCAGGACAATAGCCAGGTACAAGCCAGTGAGTACTTTGAATGTACTCGCAAATATTAAGAACACAGGTATAATATACTCACTGATAATCATGCTTTAAAATATTCTATGATCACTCCGTCAGTTATGAAATAAGGCTCATGATGCACGCAAGTAGATCATTTAAATAAAACATGAGTAAACAAAGAGGGTGTAGAAATGAAAAGCACCGATCGGGTGTCTCAAGCGACGCCTCGAAAGGATAATAATATGAAGCATGCCTCAGTCGGGCGTCTGAGCGACACCACATAAAGGGCTTATAATTAAACGAAATAACAAACATGGCACAGTCGGGCGTCTGTGTGACACCACATAAAGGGCTTATAAGTAAAAGAAATAACAAAACATGCCACAGTTGGGCGTCTGAGCGACACCACATAAAGGGCTTATATTTAAACGAAATAACAAACATGCCACAGTCGGGCGTCTGTGCGACACCACACAAAGGGCTTATAAGTAAATGAAATAACAAAACATGCCACAGTCAGGCGTCTGAGCGACACTACATAAAGGGCTTATGTATAAAAATAATCATAGTGAATATCCAGGAGGTAGAACCGTCCCAGGGATACTCAATAATTCAAATAACATAAATGGTTAGTCCATAATAATAATAATCATAATCATCATACATCACAAGTCATGATCAATATTCTGGTTTAATAGTTTCTCCTCCGAAGACCGACACTAAGACCGACACTTGGCCCATCCCAGACTGTAGTCCTTAACCATGGACACGGCTATTCGATTAGGTTTAATATCTATGTAGAGGGTGTACTCTTTACCCACGAGTAACGAATTCCTTTAGTCCATCGGGACTAATTCCGTCTACGGTCTTTTAATTGAAAACACCCTAACCGCACACACCAGCCAAACTCACCGGTGTCTAGAATCACCCTTGACACCTGTTAAGCAAAACTCTAAGTGGGGAGGCTACAACCTCGACTTAGCATGGGATCACAAAAATTTATACCGCGCGCAAACTGGGGGAGCTACCCCCTTGGGCTACAACCGAAAACACCCATGCCCCCGGACTGGATTACTGGCTTTAATCCAGGGCCATGGAACCCTCATCGCGGTCTCTCTGTATGGTTTGTGCTAGACAGGGGTTGACAACTTACTGAACCATACCCTACCCATGGCAGGGACAAGTGGTAGTACGAAACAAGTATGGGGGTTACCGGAACAAGACTCGATCTATGGTCGACTCAGGAGGCTTAGGTATTCCCTGCATGATTAGCATAACCAGTATATTTCAATCCAACGGACAGAATCACCACTCAGCATACCTCATCAGGCTATACCAGACACAACGGTCTCGACGAGGAACTGGAAACAAGCATCGTGTCTACCCAAGACAGAGGCTTTCCCGGTTTCCTTCCGGTAGGCATGAATGCTATATGAGGGTGACCACTATCACAACATATCAATGTTCAAGAGCACGGTATCATTAACATGCACTTACGAGTAGGATCATATCACCCTAATAAATAATGGAAATTTCGAGACATGGTGGTGTTGCAACCAAGTCAAACCACATACGGCAGTATTATGTCAGGGTTCAGAATGCTTGCCTTCAGGGAGTGGAGAGGTGAGGTGCACTCCGATACTTTTTGAAAGCTCTCTTCTCTCTCTCCAAACTCCTATTTTCGAAAATATGCAAACCACACATACTTTAAAAACAGTACAAAAAGTTGTCCTAATTATTTTTGAAATAAATCTTAAAATAAACTAGGTGAAATTTGAGAGAAGTAGGAAAAAGAATCAATTCATTTGGACTTATATTTAAAAAGTTATAGCGAGTCAAAGTTTTGGTCAAATTCTGTTTTTAAATTAAAACAGAAAAAGAAAACGTTTCAGACAGAATACGTCTTCGAAGCAGGGGAGACGTTCTCGGGGGTTTGCGCTTCCACTTATGCCAGCATGGACGGGCGCGTGGGTCACTGACAGTGGGTCCACGGGGCCCACTGGTGAGGTTTGACCAGTCGCCCCCTCCCTCCTTTTCCTCTGCACGAGCGGGGGCAGGATTCCGGTGATCGTCGCTTGCAAACGGAGGCTCCTCGAGGGCATCCGAGGCCAGGGATGGATCCGCCACTCCTAGGAGGTCCTACCGGTGGTCGACTGGCCAGCGGGGACGGAGGGAGCCGCCGGCGGCGAGCTCCGCGGCGGAGGAAGCTTCGGGCATGATTGGGGAATTGGGCTACTGTGGGTTTTGATCGCGTTTGAGGGGTCGGGCAGCTCCGCATGGTCGAGGGGAATCGCATGGTGGCACTGGTTGGACGGGAGGGGCTCGGGTTGCTACTGAATGGAACGGAGGGCGGCGGCGGCTGTACTGGCTGGAGATGGGGAAGAAGACCTTCCCTGGTCGATTGACTGCTACGGGGGTGCTAGGTGGGGTGGCTTGAGGTCTCCTGAGGTTTCAGAGAGGCTCGGGGCTCCTTAAATAGGCGGTCGGGGTCGGTTCCGATGATGGTCGTGGATAAGAACACCGGCGACCGTCATTCTGTTGCAGCAGGGGGACTTGGCGGCGACGAGCGCTTGCAGACAAGGTTGCAGATGAGCTTGAGCTGTTCAAGGGAGCAGCTGGCGAGCGCTGGTGGCTCGGGCGGCGCTGTCCACGGCAGAAGCTGCTGTGGCCGCCCGCTAGCCGCCGTTGCCGACCTGACGGCAGCGCTGTTGGGCACCAGGGGGGCTTGGCTGGTTCCTGCGAGCGGATGAGGTCGGGGGTGTGGCTCTGCAGGCGAGCAAGGGCCGGGGCGTGACGCGGCGACCCGAGCGCACGCACGTGCAAAACGCGCGCTCTGGGCGCGCCCAGAGCACGCACGCTACATGCTCGACAATATGCCAAGGCATGCTAGGGGGCTCCAAACCACAAGGGAGTTAGCAGGGTGAGGCAATAGGCTAGGTCAAGTCCATGGGACAAGCTGGTTTGCTCAGGGGGATCAAGTTCACAATGTAAACTTGAAATCATGCCAAATCTGGTTGTGCACACAGGGTGTTTGAAAAAATGCCAAAGGCATCTAGGCAATTCTTGGGGTGGCCTAAATTTCCAGATTGGGGTCTCTTTAGTTGCTACAGAGGGTGGTGAGGTTAGTTTGACAAAATCAGAAACTTGTTAGTGCAAGTTTTGCAAAACATCAGTTTTGGACAGAAAGAAAAAGGCATGGTTTCATGCACTAAAAATTCTCCAATGGGTCCACTCTTCTGGACTTAAGGGTTTTGTAGCATGGGCTATAAGCAGGAGAAAGCTCAAGAGTACTAGAGCAAATTTAACTAGGGTTGCAGTAGAAAAAGCCAAACTGGACCAGAAAGCAAAAGAGGTTGATTCACTCAAATTTTTCAACGAACATAAAAGGGTTTTTGCATAAAGTATAATAATATACTTCCATTAACATCCCAAAATTTTGGTGGAGGCTTTAAAGAAATATTTAATTAGGTTGCAGTGTAAAAATGCTCACTGGACCAGATTTTAAAACTTGGTGTAGAGCTCAAAATATTAACTGAATGAATTTTATTTTTCCATAAAAGTGATTCAAAAACATCACATGACATCTCCAAATTTTGGTTGGAATTTTAGATAAATATATCAAGAGGTTGCAGTGCAAATTGGGTCCTCAAACTTTAAAAAAATCATTTCAAGCAATAAATCTCAGGGAGAATTAGATATGCAATTAAATCCACTTTTAAGAGAAATGGTTTTTCTCGAGGGAGAAAACAAGTCCAGTAATATATTTGGAAACTTTCACTTGGGATAAAACTCCATAAAAATCCAAGAAAGGATGGTACTGAAATCAAAGAAAACCCAGAAAAATGAAAAGTTTAATTTTCCTGGCAAAATTTTAATTAGTAAAAGAAGGTTAAAATTTTGGGGTGTCACAACACTACCCCCCTTAAGAAAAATCTCGTCCTCGAGATTTGTTAAAAGTTGTTTTAAGAAAATATATGCAATAAGATGTGGCTACAGTGAGAGGGCAATAAGTGGTGTAAAACCACAGTGTGGAACACTGGCGCTGCGTGGAAAAATCTACGGTTAGGGGGAAAACGAGAGATTTCTATGTTGGATACAGTAAATTTAGAATAAATTCTAAATTTAAAATACGCTAGTCGTACCCGAGAGCACAGTGCTCTCCCTAGCCGACAGGTGGACCCGGGGCCCACTATCAGCCTCTTCTTCTTCCTCTGGCTCTCTCTTGTTCCTCTCTCCCGCGTGTTCTCCACCGGCGACGTCTTGTGCGTAGGGCATCTAGGCCGTACCTGCGGTAGTGCGCGGCGTGCTAGCTGCCGGTGCAGCGTGCACTCACCTCGCGGGCCAGCGTGCTGTCAGCACTGCTCGCGGATTTGCCTCCAAACACCGGCGATCGTGCGACAAGCGGCGCTGGTGGACTTCGCCCACCGTACACCGAGCTCGAGCTATAAAATGGCCGAGGTGTTCCTCTCTTCTTCCTCACATCTAGCCTCGCTTCTCCTTCTCCTTCTTCCTCCTCCAATTCCGTTTACAGAAGCTCGGTTGAGGCTCTAATGGCGGAGGCGATGCCAGACTGGTACGTGATCCTAGTGTGTGGAGGGCTGGTGGCATTGCTGGGGCTCTCCGTGCTCCTATGTGCGATGATCCTCGATGAGCATCGTGATGCTGCCGCTCGAGTGCTGGCTCTCCGCGGTGGCGGTGATCACGAGGAGTAGGTGTGGTGTCGGGTGCTAACGGTCGTCGGTGTGCGAGAGGTAACTTGTACCCGGATGAATATCCACTAATCTCTCCTTCAGAGACTATCTGGGTTAGGGGGGTGATTAGCCAGATGCAACACGGTTACGTGGTGTTGCAAGTAATGTATGTGTTCGAGTGGTTGTGGTTGTGAGTCTGTTGCCGTGGTGCTGCGTGAATAAAGATCCATGTCGTGAGGAGATATATGTCGTAGCAACTCAGGGAAAAGAAATCTCACTCCAGGATTTTTCGCGAGAGAAAATTAGTTAATCAAAATTTACAGCAGCAAAAGTTACTCAACAATAATTGAAACCAAATATTTATCTCATCGCACTAGTTTTAGAATAACCCACATGAGATACAACACTTAGCTAAATGCTGGAATAAAAGAACAAGGCAGTGACGTCTAGAATGAAAATGGCAACTGGACGGGGTCCCGAGAAAACTTCTCTGGTACTGGGGCGCACTCTTCTTCTATCGGGGGAAGCGGATTGATCAGTCGATGAACGCGTCTCTCCTGGCCGGGCCTTAGTGGTCTGCCGATGGCGATCTGAGGATTTAAATCAGCAAGGCTCTGGAGATAACCCATCACTCGCTGGGTCAAACGCTCTTGAGCGATGACATACTGGACAAGGTTGGCCAGTACTGGGTCCCTCTCAATTCTTCCACCGGGGAAGGATGCTACTTCTCTGGGTGCTGCACGGCTCGGAAAGTAATAATACCCTCGTTCGCTGGCATAGGGTACCGCAAATCGAAGGCGAACAATCGCTTTGTGTGCAGCCACTTCTATGGCCATCTGCGGAGTTGGCATAGATTTCCCAAGGAAGGAGACTTCCGTTGGGTCTTGATTTGAGTCTACGGGAGGGATGTGCACTACTGCCCAATATTTCGAGGCGGATGAGGTGATCCTCGACTTGAGCAACTCGTACTAGGGTGGCTAGGTAGAACCCATGGTACTGCAGGTAAAGTCCCACAATATTTTAACAAAGCTACCCGGGGTTGCATCTAGGGTTCTCAGATAAATGCTAGGGCTCGGCATGGCAAGAAATGGTTGTGAGGGTTGCGCACAAGATGAGGGGTACTCGACAAGGTCACAAGTGGGTTATTTATATAGCCTCCAGGCTGGGTTATTCACCGCGGTGAGGGGCACTAGCTTGCTGGTTCTACTCTCATGGGGGTCGCAGTCAAAGCCACAGATACACACATATCCCAAAATTGGTGTGTTACTGTGGGTGCCGTCGGGGTTGGTTTTGTAGCTATGCCCGGAATTAAAATGCAGCCGTACACCAACGCACTCATGCATGGCCACTATTCAAAATAGGGATGCACAAGCAGGTAGCATTCCAATATGGCGACACATGATCACACAATTACAGGGCGTGGGGCATACTATGACTTGGTACTACTCGAGTGACTTAGTCCACCTCGTTTATATCTAAGTGGGCGTGCCTTGCGGATGTCGAGGCTTCTCCATTGGCCTCACCATCGGGATTGGCTGGAGGGGGTTGAGGAACTGCAGGGTCGGGGTAGCGATGATGACCATCACGGGGATTGTTGGCCACAATCCCGTTGGAGTGTGTTCCCAAAAGGCGACGAAGCACTTCTGGGGTAATCAAAGCACCTTGGTTGATGGCTGGGGCTGACCTCAAGGTCTCGATCGGTTGTCCGAACAGCATGACTGGATTGTCGGTGTCGGGCTCATCTTCTCTTCTCGCTGGGGCTCTGCGGATTAGTTCTCCACGAGCTGCGATCAGATCAAGGGTGATTTGATCGAACAGTCCCTCTAGTGCACTTACATAGCGCACCAGATGCAATAATGCAGGGTCCGTCTCGTGGTCTCAGTTGGCAACTTGGGGTGGTTTACCATACCTGTCACGGCTGGGGTAGTAGTAGAATTAGCGACAGTTAACTCTGGGTGACAAGTGCCGGAGTTGAACTATAGCTTCTTGAGTAGCTAGTTGGATGGCTTGTGGCTCAAAGGAAGTTGTCCTTCCGGTGAACCTGTAGGGGCGTTCTGGTGATAGGCCCCTACCATAGACGTGCACAGTGGCCCAAAATTGACGGCTCTCACCGCTCATGGACCCTTGGTACACAACATATTCTGGGGGCTCTTCTAACGCGAAGGCACGACGGGTGAGGTTTGCTAGCACGGTCACTAAACCTCCAAGGTTGGTTGCTGTAGTCTCATTGTGAACAATGGGGCCAGGCATTTAGCTTGGTTTGGGGTTAGATGCTGTGCTGTGCTGGGTTGAGGCTAGCGTGCCCTTTTATAGCAAAAGGGGACGGAGTCTTCCTTCGCACGCTTGCGAAAAAGACTATTCAGGGGCCGGTCACTGGCGTGTGATCGACAGGCTAGGTGGGTAGGTTGGGCACCGACTGCCAAAAAGGTGACGGGCTCAGTGTGTGGCTATCTTGCATGGGAAGCTTGGCCGGGGTTTGGTTAGGGTCTGGTGGGTTGATTTACCTAGGTTTATCGACCTAGCTAAGATAGTATTAGCCAATGGTCAGCCTGGCTCTGATACCAAGTTTGTTAGGACCGGGTTTTCGGGATATTAATTTCCCAAAAAAGCGGCCCTTGTGCTCACCAGCCCCAGGATTACTGTTACCTGATGAGACATCAACTTGTTACAGAAACTCCATGGAAAATACAAAATATGTAGTACAAGACCATTCTAGCCTATGAGTACAACAATTGGTTTGCTAGTGGCTGTAGGCGGAAGCGATTTGTAGGTCATCAGCGTCTATGGGACTCCATTTCCCACAGGAACAGCTGACCAGGATAACTCCTATCTTTGCGAGGCTGCTATCTCCAATGCGTAGGTTCCGGGGCTGTCATCGCAACGCTCCTCTCCATGCAAGAAATCTGGCCAAGACAATAGCCAGGGACAAGCCAGTGAGTACTTTGAATGTACCTGCAAACATTAAGAACACAGCTATAATATAGTCACTGGTAATCATGCTTTAAAATATTCTATGATCACTTCGTCAGTTATGAAATAAGGTTCATGATGCACGCAAGTAGATCATTTAAATAAAACATGACTAAACAAACAGGGTGTAGAAATGAAAAGCACCGATCGGGTGTCTGAAGCGACGCCTCAAAAGGATAATAATATGAAGCATGCCTCAGTCGGGCGTCTGAGCGGCACCACATAAAGGGCTTATAATTAGACGAAATAACAAACATGCCACAGTCGGGCGTCTGTGCGACACCACATAAAGGGCTTATAAGTAAAAGAAATAACAAAACATGCCACAGTCGGGCGTCTGAGCGACACCACATAAAGGGCTTATAATTAAACGAAATAACAAACATGCCACAGTCGGGCGTCTGTGCGACACCACATAAAGGGCTTCTAAGTAAATGAAATAACAAAACATGCCACAGTCGGGCGTCTGAGCGACACCACATAAAGGGCTTATGTATAAAAATAATCATAGTGAATATCCAGGAGGTAGAACCGTCCCAAGGATACTCAATAATTCAAATAACATAGATGGTTAGTCCATAATAATAATAATCATAATCATCATACATCACAAGTCATGATCAATATTCCGGTTTAATAGTTTCTCCTCGAAAGACCGACACTAAGACCGACACTTGACCCATCCCAGACTGTAGTCCTTAACCATGGACACGGCTATTCGAATAGGTTTAATATCTCTGTAGAGGGTGTACTCTTTACCCACGAGTAATGAATTCCTTTAGTCCATCGGGACTAATTCCGTCTATGGTCTTTTAATTGAAAACACCCTAACCGCACACACCAGCCAAACTCACCGGTGTCTGGAATCACCCTTGACACCTGTTAAGCAAAACTCTAAGTGGGGAGGCTACAACCTTGACTTAGCATGGGATCACAAAAATTTATACCACGCGCAAACTAGGGGAGCTACCCCCTTCGGCTACAATCGAAAACACCCATGCCCCTGGACCGGATGACTGGCTTTAATCCAGGGCCATGGAACCCTCATCGCGGTCTCTCTGTACGGTGTGTGCTAGACAGGGGTTGACAACTTAATGAACCGTACCCTACCCATGGCAGGGACAAGTGGTAGTACGAAACAAGTATGGGGGTTACCGGAACAAGACTCGATCTATGGTCGACTCAAGAGGCTTAGGTATTCCCTGCATGATTAGCATAACCAATATATTTCAATCCAACGGACAGAATCACCACTCAACATACCTCATCATGCTATGCCAGACACAACGGTCTCGACGAGGAACTGGAGACAAGCATCGTGTCTACCCAAGATAGAGGCTTTCCCGGTTTCCTTCCGGTAGGCATGAAGGCTATATGAGGGTGACAACTATCACAACATATCAATGTTCAAGAGCACGGTATCATTAACATGCACTTACGAGTAGGATCATATCACCCTAATAAATAATGGAAATTTCGAGAGATGGTGGTGTTGCAACCAAGTCAAACCACACAAGGCAGTATTATGCCAGGGTTCAGAATGCTTGCCTTCAAGGAGTGTAGAGGTGAGGTGCACTCCAATACTTTTTGAAAGCTCTCTTCTCTCTCTCCAAACTCCTATTTTCGAAAATATGCAAACAACACATACTTTAAAAAATGTACAAAAAGTTGTCCTAATTATTTTTGAAATAAATATTAAAATAAACTAGGTGAAATTTGAGAGAGGTAGGAAAAAGAATAAATTCATTTGGACTTGTATTTAAAAAGTTATAGCCAGTCAAAGTTTTGTTCAAATTCTGTTTTTAAATTAAAACAGAACGTTTCAGACAGAATACGTCTTCGAAACAGGGGAGACATACTCGGGGGTTTGCGCTTCCACTTACGCCAGCATGGACGGGCGCCTAGGTCACTGACAGTGGGTCCACGGGGCCCATTGGTGAGGTTTGACCAGTCGCCCCTCCCTCCTTTTCCTCTGCACAAGCGGGGGCGGGATTCCGGTGATCGTCGCCGGCGAACGGAGGCTCCTCGAGGGCATCCGAGGCCAGGGATGGATCCGCCACTCCTAGGCGGTCCTACCGGTGGTTGACTGGCCGGCGGGGACGGAGGGAGCCGCCGGCGGCGAGCTCCGCGGCGGAGGAAGCTTCGGGCATGATTGGGGAATGGGGCTACAGTGGGTTTTGATCGCATTTGAGGGGTCGGGCAGCTCCGCACGGTCGAGGGGAATTGCATGGTGGCACTGGTTGGACGGGAGGGGCTCGGGTTGCTACTGAATGGACCGAAGGGCGGCGGCGGCTGTACTGGCCGGAGATGGGGTAGAAGACCTTCCCTGGTCGATTGACTGCTACGGGGATGCTAGGTGGGGTGGCTTGAGGTCGCCTGAGGTTTCGGAGAGGCTCGGGGCTCCTTAAATAGGCGGTCGGGGTCGGTTGCGACGATGGTCGTGGATAAGAACGTCGGCGACTGTCATTCTGTTGCAGCAGGGGGACTTGGCGGCGACGGGCGCTTGCGAACAAGGCTGCGGATGAGCTTGAGTTGTTCAAGGGGGCAGCTGGCGAGCGCTGGTGGCTCGGGCGGCGCCGTTCATGGTAGAAGCTGTTGTGGCCGCCCGCTAGCCGCCGTTGCCGACCTGACGGCGGCGCTGTTGGGCGCCAGGGGGGCTTGGCTGGTTCCTACGAGCGGATGAGGTCGGGGGTGCGGCCCTGCAGGCGAGCAAGGGCCGGGGCGCGACGCGGCGACCCGAGCGCACGCACGTGCAGAACACGCGCTCTGGGCGCGCCCAGAGCACGCACGCTACATGCTCGACAATATGCCAAGGCATGCTAGGGGGCTCCAAACCACAAGGGAGTTAGCAGGGTGAGGCAATAGGCTAGGTCAAGTCCATGGGACAAGCTGGTTTGCTCAGGGGATCAAGTTCACAATGTAAACTTGAAATCATGCCAAATCTGGTTGTGCACACAGGGTGTTTGACAAAATGCCAAAGGCATCTAGGCAATTCTTGGGGTGGCCTAAATTTCCAGATTGGGGTCTCTTTAGTTGCTACAGAGGGTGGTGAGGTTAGTTTGACAAAATCAGAAACTTGTTAGTGCAAGTTTTGCAAAACTTCAGTTTTGGACAGAAAGAAAAAGGCATGGTTGCATGCAGTAAAAATTCTCCAATGGGTCCACTCTTCTGGACTTAAGGGTTTTGTAGCATGGGCTATAAGCAGGAGAAAGCTCAAGAGTACTAGAGCAAATTTAACTAGGGTTGCAGTAGAAAAAGCCAAACAGGACTAGAAAGCAAAAGAGGTTGATTCACTTAAATTTTTCAACGAACATAAAAGGGTTTTTGCATAAAGTATAATAATATACTTCCATTAACATCCCAAAATTTTGGTGGAGCCTTTAAAGAAATATTTAATTAGGTTGTAGTGTAAAAATGCTCACTGGACCAGATTTCAAAACTTGGTGTAGAGCTCAAAATATTAACTGAATGAATTATATTTTTCCATAAAAGTGATTCAAAAACATCACATGACATCTCCAAATTTTGGTTGGAATTTTAGATAAATATATCAAGAGGTTACAGTGCAAATTGGGTCGTGAAACTTAAAAAAAATCATTTCAAGGAATAAATCTCAGGGAGAATTAGTTACGCAATTAAATCCACTTTTAAGAGAAATGTTTTTCTCGAGGGAGAAAACAAGTCCAGTAATATATTTGGAAACTTTCACTTGGGATAAAACTCCATAAAAATTCAAGAAAGGATGGTACTGAAATCAAAGAAAACCTAGAAAAATGAAAATTTAATTTTCCTGGCAAAATTTTAATTAGTAAAACAAGGTTAAAATTTTGGGGTGTCACAACACTACCCCCCTTAAGAAAAATCTCGTCATCGAGATTTTATAAAAGCTGTTTTAAGAAGATATATGCAATAAGATGTGGCTACAGTGAGAGGGCAATAAGTGGTGTAAAACCACAGTGTGGAACACTGGCGCTGCGTGGAAAATCTACGGTTAGGGGGAAAACGAGATATTTGTACGTTGGATACAGTAAATTTAGAATAAATTCTAAATTTAAAATACGTTGGTCGTACCCGAGAGCATAGTGATCTCCCTGGCCGACAGGTGGACCCGAGGCCCACTGTCAGCCTCTTCTTCTTCCTCTGGCTCTCTCTTCTTCCTCTCTCCCGTGCGTTCTCCACCGGCGACGTCTTGCGCGTAGGGCATCTAGGCCGTACCTGCAGTAGTGCGCGGCGTGCTAGCTGCCGGTGTAGCGTGCAGCGTGCACTGACCTCGCGGGCCAGCGTGCTGTCGGCACTGCTCGCGGATTCGCCTCCGAACACCGGCGATCGTGCGACAAGCGGCGCTGGTGGACTTCGCCCACCGTACACCGAGCTCGAGCTATAAAACGGCCGAGCTTTTCCTCTCTTCTTACTCACATCTGGCCTCGCTTCTCCTTCTCCTTATTCCTCCTCCAATTCTGTTTACAGAAGCTCGGTTGAGGCTCTAATGGCGGAGGCGATGCCGGACTGGTACGTGATCCTGGTGTGCGGAGGGCTGGCAGCATTGCTGGGGCTCTCCGTGCTCCTGTGTGCGATGATCCTCGATGAGCGTCGTGATGCTGCCGCTCGAGTGCTAGCTCTCCGCGGTGGCGGTGATCACGAGGAGTAGGTGTGGTGTCGGGTGCTAACGGTCTTTGGTGTGCGAGAGGTAACTTGTACCCGGATGAATATCCACTAATCTCTCCTTCAGAGACTGTGGTGGGTTAGGGCGATGATTAGCCAGATGCAACACAGTTACGTGGTGTTGCAAGTAGTGTATGTGTTCGAGTGGTTGTGGTTGTGAGTCTGTTGCCGTGGTTCTGTGTGAATAAAGATCCATGTCGTGAGGAGATATATGTCGTAGCAACTCAGGGAAAAGAAATCTCACTCCAGGATTTTTCGCGAGAGAAAATTAGTTAATCAAAATTTACAGCAGCAAAAGTTACTCAACAATAATTGAAACCAAATATTTATCTCATCGCACTAGTTTTAGAATAACCCGCATGAGATACAACACTTAGCTAAATTCTGGAATAAAAGAACAAGGCAGTGACGTCTAGAATGAAAATGGCAACTGGACGGGGTCCCGAGAAAACGTCTCTGGTACTGGGGCGCACTCTTCTTCTATCGGGCGAAGTGGATAGATCAATCGATGAACGCGTCTCTCCTGGCCGGGCCTTAGTGGTCTACCGATGACGATCTGAGGATTTAAATCAGCGTGGCTCTGGAGATAACCCATCACTCGCTAGGTCAAATGCTCTTGAGCGATGACATACTGGACAAGGTTGGCCAGTACTGGGTCCCTCTCAATTCTTCCACCAGGGAAGGATGCTACTTCTCCGGGTGCTGCACGTCTCGGAAAGTAATAATACCCTCGTTCGCTGGCATAGGGTACCGCGAATCGAAGGTGAACAATCGCTTCGTGTGCAGCCACTTCTATGGCCATCTGCGGAGTTGGCATAGGTTTCCCCAGGAAGGAGACTTCCGTTGGGTCTTGATTTGAGTCTACAGGAGGGATGTGCACTACTGCCCAATATTTCGAGGCGGATGAGGTGATCCTCGACTTGAGCAACTCGTACTAGGGTGGCTGGGTAGAACCCATGGTACTGCAGGTAAAGTCCCATAATATTTTAACAAAGCTACCCGGGGTTGCATCTGGGGTTCTCAGATAAATGCTAGGGCTCGGCATGGCAAGAAATGGTTGTGAGGGTTGCGCACAAGATGAGGGGTACTCAACAAGGTCACAAGGTGGTTATTTATATAGCCTCGAGGCTGGGTTATTCACCGCGGTGAGGGGCACTAGCTTGCTGGTTCTACTCTCATGGGGGTCGGGGTCAAAGCCACAGATACACAAATATCCCAAAAGTGACGTGTTACTGTGGGTGCCGTCGGGGTTGGTTTTGGTAGCTACGCCCGGCATTAAAATGCAGCCGTACACCAATGCACTCATGCATGGCCACTATTCGAAGTAGGGATGCACAAGCAGGTAGCATTCCAATATGGCGACACATGATCACACAATTACAGGGCGTGGGGCATACTATGACTTGGTACTACTCGAGTGACTTAGTCCACCTCGTTTATACCTAAGCAGGCGTGCCTTGCGGATGTCGAGGCTTCTCCATTGGCCTCACCGTCGGGATTGGCTGGAGGGGGTTGAGGAACTGCAGGGTCGGGGTAGCGATGATGACCATCGCGGGGATTGTTGGCCACAATCCCGTTGGAGTGTGTTCCCAAAAGGCGACGAAGCACTTCTGGGTCATCAAAGCACCTTGGTTGATGGCTGGGCCTGACCTCAAGGTCTCGATCGGTTGTCCGAACAGCACGACTGGATTGTCAGCGTCGGGCTTATCTTCTCTTCTCGCTGGGGCTCTGTGGATCAGTTCTCCACGAGCAGCGATCAGATCAAGGGTGATTTGATCGAACAGTCCCTCTAGTGCACTTACATAGCGCACCAGATGCAATAATGCAGGGTCCGTCTCGTGGTCTCCATTGGCAACTTGGGGTGGTCTACCATACCCGTCATGGCTGGGGTAGTAGTAGAATGAGTGACAGTTAACTCTGGGTGACAAGTGCCGGAGTTGAACTATAGCTTCTTGAGCAGCTAGTTGGATGGCTTGTGGCTCAAAGGAAGTTGTCCTTCCGGTGAACCTGTAGGGGCGTTCTGGTGATAGGCCCCTACCATAGACGTGCACAGTGGCCCAAAATTGACGGCTCTCACCGCTCATGGACCCTTGGTACACAACATATTCTGGGGGCTCTTCTAACGCGAAGGCACGACGGGTGAGGTTTGCTAGCACGGTCACGAAACCTCCAAGGTTGGTTGCTGTGGTCTCATTGTGAACAATGGGGCCAGGCATTTAGCTTGGTTTGGGGTTAGATGCTATGCTGTGCTGGGTTGAGGCTAGCGTGCCCTTTTATAGCAAAAGGGGACGGAGACTTCCTTCGCACGCTTGCGAAAAAGACTATTCAGGGGCCGGTCACTGGCGCGTGATCGACAGGCTAGGTGGGTAGGTTGGGCACAGACTGCCAAAAAGGTGTCGGGCTCACTGTGTGGCTATCTTGCATGGGAAGCTTGGCCGGGGTTTGGTTAGGGTCTGGTGGGTTGGTTTACCTTGGTTTATCGACCTCGCTAAGATAGGATTAGCCAATGGTCAGCCTAGCTCTGATACCAAGTTTGTCAGGACCGGGTTTTCGGGATATTAATTTCCCAAAAAAAGCGGCCCTTGTGCTCACCAGCCCCAGGATTACTGTTAGCTGATGAGACACCAACTTGTTACAGAAACTCCATGGAAAATACAAAATATGTAGTATAAGACCATTCTGGCCTCTGAGTACAACAATTGGTTTGCTAGTGGCTGTAGGTGGAAGCTATTTGTGGGTCATCAGCGTCTATGGGACTTCATTTCCCACAGGAACAGCTGACCAGGATAACTCCTATCTTTGCGAGGCTGCTATCTCCAATGCATAGGTTCCGGGGCTGTCATCGCAACGCTCCTCTCCATGCAAGAAATCTGGCCAAGACAATAGCCAAGGACAAGCCAGTGAGTACTTTGAATGTACTCGCAAACATTAAGAACACAGGTATAATATAGTCACTGATAATCATGCTTTAAAATATTCTATGATCACTTCGTCAGTTATGAAATAAGGTTCAGGATGCACGCAAGTAGATCATTTAAATAAAACATGAGTAAACAAACAGGGTGTAGAAATGAAAAGCACCGATCGGGTGTCTGAAGTGACGCCTCGAAAGGATAATAATATGAAGCATGCCTCAGTCGGGTGTCTGAGCGACACCACATAAAGGGCTTATAATTAAACAAAATAGCAAACATGCCACAGTCGGGCGTCTGTGCGACACCACATAAAGGGTTTATAAGTAAAAGAAATAACAAAACATGCCACAGTCGAGCATCTGAGCGACACCACATAAAGGGCTTATAATTAAACGAAATAACAAACATGCCACAGTCGGGCGTCTATGCGACACCACATAAAGGGCTTATAAGTAAATGAAATAACAAAACATGCCACAGTCGGGCGTCTGAGCGACACCACATAAAGGGCTTATGTATAAAAATTATCATAGTGAATATCCAGGAGGTAGAACCGTCCCAGGGATACTCAATAATTCAAATAACATAAATGGTTAGTCCATAATAATAAAAATCATAATCATCATACATCACAAGTCATGATCAATATTCTGGTTTAATAGTTTCTCCTCCGAAGACCGACACTAAGACCGACACTTGACCCATCCCAGACTGTAGTCCTTAACCATGGACACGGCTATTCGAATAGGTTTAATATCTCTGCAGAGGGTGTACTCTTTACCGACGAGTAACGAATTCATTTAGTCCATCGGGACTAATTCCGTCTACGGTCTTTTAATTGAAAACACCCTAACCGCACACCAGCCAAACTCACCGGTGTCTGGAATCACCCTTGACACCTGTTAAGCAAAACTCTAAGTGGGGAGGATACAACCTCGACTTAGCATGGGATCACAAAAATTTATACCGCGTGCAAACTGGGGGAGCTACCCCCTTCGGCTACAACCGAAAACACCCATGCCCCGGACCGGATGACTGGCTTTAATCCAGGGCCATGGAACCCTCATTGTGGTCTCTCTGTACGGTGTGTGCTAGACAGGGGTTGACAACTTACTGAACCGTACCCTACCCATGGCAGGGACAAGTGGTAGTATGAAACAAGTATGGGGGTTACCGGAACAAGACTCGATCTATGGTCGACTCAGGAGCTTAGGTATTCCCTGCATGATTAGCATAACCAATATATTTCAATCCAACGGACAAAATCACCACTCATCATACCTCATCATGCTATACCGGACACAACGGTCTCGACGAGGAACTGGAGACAAGCATCGTGTCTACCCAAGACAGAGGCTTTCCCGGTTTCCTTCCGGTAGGCATGAAGGCTATATGAGGGTGACCACTATCACAACATATCAACGTTCAAGAGCACGGTATCTTTAACATGCACTTACGAGTAGGATCATATCACCCTAATAAATAGTGGAAATTTCGAGACATGGTGGTGTTGCAACCAAGTCAAACCACACACGGCAGTATTATGCCAGGGTTCAGAATGCTTGCCTTCAAGGAGTGGAGAGGTGAGGTGCAATCCAATACTTATTGAAAGCTCTTTTCTCTCTCTCCAAACTCCTATTTTCGAAAATATGCAAACAACACATACTTTAAAAACAGTACAAAAAGTTGTCCTAATTATTTTTGAAATAAATCTTAAAATAAACTAGGTGAAATTTGAGAGAGGTAGGAAAAAGAATCAATTCATTTGGACTTATATTTAAAAAGTTATAGCCAGTCAAAGTTTTGGTCAAATTCTGTTTTTAAATTAAAACAGAAAAAGAAAACGTTTCAGACAGAATACGTCTTCGAAGCAGGGGAGACGAACTCGGGGGTTTGCGCTTCCACTTATGCTAGCGTGGACAGGCGCGTGGGTCACTGACAGTGGGTCCACGGGGCCCACTGGTCAGGTTTGACCAGTCGCCCCCTCCCTCCTTTTCCTCTGCACGAGCGGGGGCGGGATTCCGGTGATCGTCGCCGGCGAACGGAGGCTCCTCGAGGGCATCCGAGTCCAGGGATGGATCCGCCACTCCTAGGCGGTCCTACCGGTGGTCGACTGGCCGGCGGGGACGGAGGGAGCCGCCGGCGGCGAGCTCCGCGGCGGAGGAAGCTTCGGCCATGATAGGGGAATTGGGCTATGGTGGGTTTTGACCGCGTTTGAGGGGTCGGGCAGCTCCGCACGGTCGAGGGGAATCACATGGTGGCACTGGTTGGACGGGAGGGGCTCGGGTTGCTACTGAATGGATCGGAGGGTGGCGGTGGCTCTACTGGCCGGAGATGGGGAAGAAGACCTTCCCTGGTCGAGTGATTGCTACGGGGGTGCTAGGTGGGGTGGCTTGAGGTCTCCTGAGGTTTCGGAGAGGCTCGGGGCTCCTTAAATAGGCGGTCGGGGTCGGTTCCGACAATGGTCGTGGATAAGAATGCCGGCGACCATCATTCTGTTGCAGCAGGGGACGTGGCAGCGACGAGCGTTGCGGACAAGGCTGCGGATGAGCTTTAGCTGTTCAAGGGGGCAGCTGGCGAGCGCTGGTGGCTCGGGCGGCGCAGTCCACGGCAGAAGCTGCTGTGGTCGCCCGCTAGCCGCCGTTGCCGACCTGACGGCGGCGCTGTTGGGCACCAGGGGGCTTGGCTGGTTCCTGCGAGCGGATGAGGTCGGGGGTGCGGCTCTACAGGCGAGCAAGGGCCGGGGCGCGACGCGGCGACCCGAGCGCACGCACGTGCAAAACGCGCGCATTGGGCGCGCCCAGAGCATGCACGCTATGTGCTCGACAATATGCCAAGGCATGCTAGGGGGCTCCAAACCACAAGGGAATTAGCAGGGTGAGGCAATAGGCTAGGTCAAGTCCATGGGACAAGCTGGTTTGGTCAGGGGATCAAGTTCACAATGTAAACTTGAAATCATGCCAAATCTGGTTGTGCACACAGGGTGTTTGACAAAATGCCAAAGGCATCTAGGGAATTCTTGGGGTGGCCCAAATTTCCAGATTGGGGTCTCTTTAGTTGCTACAGAGGGTGGTGAGGTTAGTTTGACAAAATCAGAAACTTGTTAGTGCAAGTTTTGCAAAGCATTAGTTTTGGACAGAAAGAAAAAGGCATGGTTGCATGCACTAAAAATTCTCCAATGGGTCCACTCTTTTGTACTTAAGGGTTCTGTAGCATGGGCTATAAGCAGGAGAAAGCTCAAGAGTACTAGAGCAAATTTAACTAGGGTTGCAGTAGAAAAAGCTAAACTGGACCAGAAAGCAAAAGAGGTTGATTCAATCATATTTTTCAAAGAACATAAAAGGGTTTTTGCATAAAGTATAATAATATACTTCCATTAACATACCAAAATTTTGGTGGAGGCTTTAAAGAAATATTTAATTAGGTTGCAGTGTAAAAATGCTCACTGGACCAGATTTTAAAACTTGGTGTAGAGCTCAAAATATTAAGTGAATGAATTATATTTTTCCATAAAAGTGATTCAAAAACATCACATGACATCTCCAAATTTTGGTTGGAATTTTAGATAAATATATCAAGAGGTTGCAGTGCAAATTGGGTGCTGAAACTTTAAAAAATCATTTCAAGGAATAAATCTCAGGGAGAACTAGTTATGCAATTAAATCCACTTTTAAGAGAAATGTTTTTCTCGAGGGAGAAAACAATTCCAGTAATATATTTGGAAACTTTCACTTGGGATAGAACTCCATAAAAATCCAAGAAAGGATGGTACTGAAATCAAAGAAAACCCAGAAAAATGAAAAGTTTAATTTTCCTGGCAACATTTTAATTAGTAAAACAAGGTTAAAATTTTGGGGTGTCACAAGATTCCTGCAAAAGCAACAAACGAAGAGAAGACTCGGGGATGCAAAGCTTGTTAGCTCTCATAAGATATTCATGATGTAGGGTAGGAACCCTAGGGGCCGATCTTTCACGAAAGGAGCGGATCCCATGATGAGCACGAAGAACACGAGGAGGGAAATGAGGGAAATCACAGGGGGAAACACTATAGGGACACTCAAACTAACAAGAACAAGTCACAAAAGTGCTGGATCCTCGAATATATACGAGAAGATACACGATCCAAAGTCAACAACGGACGATACACGGTAACCGGTCTTCTCCGTGAGGAGGTCTTGATGTTCTTCCCTAAAGAGGGGTCTTGAATCCAAAGGGATCTTCTCCGAAGAGGCCACGGTCTCTCTCGTGGAGTAGATCCAACGTGGATGAGCATTGCACTCTCTCTCAAATGAGCTAAACCAGTGCTAACCCTAGAAAGGAGGAGGGAGAGGTCTATTTATAGTCTAAGTGCAAATGGGGGCGAAAGTAGGGGTACATGGGCCTCGGCACCGAATCTGGACACAGCCAGGTACCAGACGTCCGCTGGTGGCCAGTCGTCCGGTGTCTCAGGAGCGGCCGGTCGTCCGGTGTCCTCCGGCCGTCCGCTGGTTCTGCTCTATGATGGGGGTGCTGGACGTCCGCTAGCTCCGGACTTCCGTTGATGGTGGCTCGGGTGCGGTTCCGGCACGAGGCCGGACGTCCGCTCTTTTGCCTAGGGTTCAGGGGCACCGGTCATTCGGTCTGGACCTGACGTCCGCTCGTTTGGCTCGGATGCAGGTGCGCTGGTCGTCCGGTCAGGACCGGACGTTCGCCGATGCTTGATGCTCCGGACGTCCGTTCCTGGCTGGTCGTTCGGTGGCTGGGACTTTTACTGCAGCTCCTCTTCTTCGTCTCCGTCTTCACGTCCATCTTCCTCTTCTTCATGTCCTAGCTCCTTAGATTCTCCATGATACCTGAGCATGCATAATGTGTCCATATGAGGTAGTAGCCATGTCTCGTGTGCATCAAAGTGGAATTGTGAGAGGAGAGATGTCACATAGGTTTCAAGAGCTCTTGCACGTGCTCGTGTCATGGGTCCAAGAGGTGTCATAGGAGATGTAGTTGGATCCATGGCGATGGCCTTGGGATGCTCCGCATCAATGTCCCCTCCCTTGGGGAAGATCCGTCCTCGGATCTAAATCTACATCACCATGGAAGGGAGAGAGATATTTGACGTTGAAGATGTCACTCACGTTGTACTTGTCGCGCGAAAGGTCGATCATGTAAGCATTATCGTTGTAGCGTGCAAGCACCTTGAAGGGTCCATCCGCTCGTGGTCGAAGTTTGGACTTTCGTTCTTGTGGAAAGCAATCCTTGCGAAGATGTGGCAACACGAGATCACCAATGTTGAAGACCATATGTTGCTTGTTGAAGTTGAGCTTGGACGCAAGGCATTGAAATTGGCGCTCGATGGTGTTTCTTGTATCTTCTTGCACCTTCTTGAGATGTGTCACATGTGCACTTGCGTCCAAATTGATGCGCTCTTGAAGTGGTAGAGGGAGAATGTCCAAAGGGTACAAAGGGTTGAACCCGTAGACAGCCTCAAAGGGGGACTTGTCGGTTGTTGAGTGTCTTGCACGGTTGTAGGCGAACTCGACGATAGGTAGGCACTCCTCGCACTCCTTGATGTTCTTTTTGATGAGTACTCGAAGTAGAGTGGAGAGTGTGCGGTTGGTAACTTCCATTTGGCCGTCGGTTTGTGGATGATATGCCGTAGAGAAGAGCGGCTTGATTCCGAGCTTGGCGCATTGGGTCTTCCAAAAGTAGCTAAGGAACTTGACGTCGCGGTCCGAGACGATACTCTTTGGCACTCCATGTAGACGCAATATGTCCCTACAAAAGAGATTATCAACATGTGAAGCATCGTCTATCTTGTTGGAAGGAATGAAATGTGCCATTTTAAAGAAGCGGTCCACAACGACAAATACCGAATCCTTCCAATTTCTAGTCCTAGGCAAACCAAGTACAAAGTCCATGCTAATATCTTCCCATGGTTTGTATGGAATTCGTAGAGGCATATAAAGGCAATGGGATTGAGCTTTGGACTTAGCTTTGTGATAGGTAGAGCATCGGTTGGTGAAGCGGTTGATGTCGCGAAACATCTAGGGCCAAAAGTAGTTCTTTGAGAGCGTGGCGAACGTCTTGTCTCGTCCAAAATGTCCCATTAAGCCTCCTTCATGAGATTCCTACAAAAGCAACAAACGAAGAGAAGACTCGGGGATGCAAAGTTTGTTAGCTCTCATAAGATATCCATCTTTGATGTAATGGTGTTCCCAAGAATTATGCATCAAACACTTGGCATAAGGAGTAGCAAAAGTAGGGTCATGCTCATAAAAGTCTTTGATATGCTCAAAACCAATGACATCAAATTCAAGTTGAGTAACAAGCATGCATATGCGGGAAAGGGCATCCGCTACAATGTTTTCCTTACCTTTGGTGTACTTGATGACATAAGGAAAAGACTCAATAAATTCACTCCATTTAGCATGACACTTGTTCAACTTGGTTTGGCCCTTAAGATACTTGAGAGTTTCACGATCGGTATGAATCATAAACTCATGGGGACGAAGGTAATGTTCCCATTCATGTAGGACTCACACTAAAGCATATAGCTCTTTGTCATAGATGTGGTAATTAAGTTGCGCTCCAGAAAGTTTCTCACTAAAGTAAGTTATGGGGCGCTTCTCTTGTGTTAACACACCTCCAATGCCATTACCGCTAGCATCACAATGAATCTCAAAGGGTTTGTCAAAGTTGGGTAATGCAAGCACGGGAGCATGAGTAAGCAAATTCTTAAGCTCATTGAAAGCGCTATCTTGGGATGGTCCCCAAACAAATGGCGCATTCTTCTTGCTCAAAGCATGCAAAGGCGAAGCAATGGTGCTAAAATCCTTCACAAAGCGACGATAGAAACCCGCAAGGCCAAGAAAACTACGCACTTGATGCAAATTGGTTGGTTGTGGCCAAGTCTTAATAGCATTGATTTTGGACTCATCAACATGAACACCCTTAGAGGAAACAACAAAACCCAAGAAAACGAGCTTGTCAACGCCAAAAAGGCATTTCTCCATATTTGCATAGAGAGGCTCTTTTCGAAGAGTTTGCAAATGGTTCGAACATGGGTGACATGATCTCAAAGAGATTTGCTATAAACAAGGATATCATCAAAGTAGACCACAACAAACACACCGATGTAAGGGAGAAAGACATGATTCATAAGGCGCATAAAAGTACCTGGTGCTTCCGAAAGACCCATAGGCATGACTAACCACTCATAAAAGCCAAACTTGGTTTTGAAAGCGGTTTTCCATTCATCACCCTCTTGTATGCGGATTTGATAGTAACCACTCTTAAGATCAATTTTGGAAAATATAGTAGCACCGCTAAGCTCATCAAGCATATCATCAAGGCGTGGAATGGGATACCTATAGCGAACGGTGATAGCATTGATAGGTCTACAATCGGTGCACATGCGAAAGCTATCGTCTCATTTTGGCACAAGAATGACCGGCACAACACAAGGGCTCAAACTTTCACGCACATGTCCATGGTCTATGAGATGTTTTACTTGCCTTTGTATTTCTTTGGTTTCTTCGGGGTTGACCGGTAGGGAGCTTTGTTCGGAAGCGGTGCTCCGGGGATGAGGTCGATGCAGTGCTCAATGCCTCATAGTGGAGGTAGTCCCGGAGGTAGCTCATCGGGGAAAACATCGTGAAATTCCTGCAAAAGAGAATACAACACTAGAGGAAGAGTGTGAGAAGTGTTAGTTTGTGGTGCACTGTCCTTGCACACAATGACGTAGTGTAGGACACTAGATGGGTTCTCACACACTCCTCTTATCGCACTTTTGGTGGAAAATAGGGCTAAGTTCCTCTTTTCGCTCATCGTGGAGGTGTTCGATTTGGGCTTGTGGCGCTCACTCTCTTTTTGGTAGATCGCTCTCTCACTAGGATCTCCATGATGGGTGGCTTGCTTGTTAGCGATCACTTGTCTTGGCAACATTGGATGGAGGACGTACTCCTTGCCCTTCATCTTGAAGGTGTAGTGGTTCGTTCGGCCGTTGTGCATGACTCCTCTATCAAATTGCCATGGGCGTCCAAGGAGAAGATGGCAAATGGTCATGGGAACGACGTCGCAATCCAAGGTGTCTTCATAGGCGCCAATTTTGAAGGAGGCTTGTACTCGATGCTCGACTTGGATAGTGCCGGAGTCGCTAAGCCATTGCACTTTGTATGGATGAGGATGCTTCGTCCTGGGCAAGTGGATCTTGGAGCAAAGTTCTTCACTTGCGGTATTATGACAACTCCCTCCATCGATGAGGACCTTGACGGATCTTCCATTGATGCCGGCCTTGGTGTGGAATATGTGGCATCTTTGGTCTTCTTCTTGGTGATGTTGGAGAGTCAAGACCTTGTAGACAACAAGGGCGGGATTTGAATCATCATCACAAAAGACTTGTTCCTCTTCATCGTTCACTTGTCGGTGCATGGTGACTAGCTCAAGAGCGTCCATTTCTACTTCACTCATCGAGTCGTATGTCCCTTCGTCGTTGAGGATCATGGTTCGCTTGTTGGTGGACTCGTAGGACTTGTGGCCTCAGCCTCCGCATGTGAACCATTTGAAGGAACTCGTCTTGATGGTCTCATTGTTTGGAGTGGATGATGATGAAGCCCTCGGCTTGAAGTTTCTTGTAGTATGAGGATGACTTGGAGTTGATGAAGCTTTCTTGGAACTCGACTTGTCGATGTTGTTAGTAGAAGGCTTGGTAGACGGTGTTGGAGTCGTTGAAGCTTGGTTGTTGGAGAAGCCGTATGACTTGGATGAGAACTTGGCATACTTGAAATCTTCTTGCACTTAGCTTTCCAAGTTGGTATCTTGATGCACTATCTCGATGAGGTTCGAGTATGGATGGAAATCGGCGATCTTCTTGATAGGATGGTTGAGTCCGTTCAAGAAACGTGCCATTGTTTGCTCATCATCTTCCATGACATTAGCTCATATCATGGCAATCTCCATCTCATTGTAGTACTCTTAAACGCTCTTGGTTCCTTGCTTGAGTAGTTGGAGTTTCTTGAAGAGGTCGTGGTTGTAGTAGGTAGGCACAAAGCGTGCTCTCATGACATCCTTCATTTGCGCCCAAGTAGTGATGGGTGGTTCACCTTTGGTATCTCGGTGCTCGATAACTTGTTCCCACCAAATGAGGACATAGTCTTGGAACTCAAGGGATGCCATCGCGATCTTCTTCTCTTCGTCGTGGTTGTGCAAACAGAAGATCTTGTCAACTTTCAATGCCCATGAAAGGTACTCTTCGGTATAGTTGCTTCCGTTGAACTTGGGCATGGTGAAGTTGAGCTTTCCGTAGCGTTTCTCTTCATTGTGCTGGGGTCGGGGATGATGACGTCCATGTTGTTGATGGTGGTCAAGCTCGTGTCGCTCTTGGTGAGGAGGGTTGTCAACCTCATGTTGCTCTTGTCGTGGAGGAGGGTTGTCAACTTCATGTTGCTCTTGTCGTGGAGGAGGGTTGTCAACATCATGTTGCTCTTGTCGTGGAGGATGTCAAATGTTTTCATGCTCTTGATGAACATGGTGTTCTTGGCAAGCTTGTTGAGGATCTTGTCGAGCTCGAGAAGGAACTTGAGGAACATGACGGTGCATGTGAGCTTGATGTCGTCGTTCCTGAATTGCTTCGCAAAGTGCTTCTTCTTGTTCACGAGCTTGTCGACCTCGGTAGGCTACGGTTCGACTTGAATCTCGTAGAGCTTGTTGCGCTGCAAGTGCTTGAGCCCGCGGAGTTGTTGATCTTGTCGTTGTCCCTCGACATCTTGTGCAACTTGGTGTAGACGCGCTCGCTCTTCCTCTTCAAGTTGGCGATTTCGTTGCCGTTCTCGTTCTAGCGCAAAAGCCTCTTGCGTTTGACATCATCGATGCTCTTGAGAGTCAGTGTTGCGCACGGCACGACGTAGAGTGTTCGATGTTGGTGTACTTGAGCCGGAGAGGGTGAAGTCGGAGTGTCGACTTGAGCGAGTCCTTCTTGTTGAGGATGAAGTGGAAGAAGAGCGGTTGAGCAACAAAGCGCGAATCTTGTTCATCCTTGCGTCATTCTCTTGCATGTGATCGTTGAGCTTGTGGTCGAAGTAGTCCCTTGTACGTTGCTCGGAGAGTCGCAAGTCGGCAGCGAGGTTGTCGATGCGTTCACTCATAGCTTGTTGCTCTTGATACAAAGCACTTTGTGCACCAAAGAGGTGACTCTTGGTGACGAAGGACTTCATGTCGTTGTCTTGCTCCATGAAGAGTGGGTTGGTAGAAGTACTTGGCCTATCCATCATTCCAAGACAAATGTGAGTGGTAGAAAGAGAAGAACGAATACCAAATGTACCTTGACTGAAGTTGAAAGTGGATTGATGATCACTCCAATGTAGGACAAGGAAATAGCACAATTGGTACTAGATCTTATCAGTTTCTCACACCTACACAAGTAAAAGCTTATGGTGGAGCTTGGTTAGGATGGTGGCACAAAATTTGATGCAATTGTAAGTGAGCTTCAATAATGTCGGAAAAGATTCGCAAGATGCAATATAACAAGTAGACCAAGCATATAAGGTACACGGAAACACACACGCAAAAAGATAAGTGGGGTTGGGCAACCAAGGATGATCCAAAATGTGGGAACCACGAAAATGCTATTGTTGCACAACACCAGAGAGACGCTAGCACGATTGCACAATAGGCGGATACAAGAACTTGTGCACAACCTACTTAGCAGAAATGCAACGACTTCTATCCCAAGTATGCTCTATGCAAGGTGTTCCTATGATATGATCCAAGATGATCTAGTATGAAAATCTTAATGTCGTATGATGCGATGGTTCTTGCTTAAAAGCTCTTTGCTTATCTTTCCTTTTTGCTTAAAAGCTTGTTTGGCTCTTTGATGTTTGAGCTCTTTTCTCATGCAATGCTTGACGAACCAAGATAGCAATTGTGTATGCGATGACAACTTTGTGACATAAGAGATGATACCAATATATGCAACGATGATGTATGTATTCTATGGGAAGTATGATCACTAATGTGCACAAGTCTCATTGCCGACAATACTCAATGGCTAGTCTCGATGGGTAAGCAAGGAAAAGGAGTAAGGCTATGATGTCTATCAATGTAATGGAAAGAGTGATATGTCCAATACCAAGACGAGGTTACCGGTCTTGCTTCCGGTATGGTGTCAAAATTGTTGACCGAAATACCAAGATGTAGTCGAAGTGGTCATTGTTGTTGATGACGCGTCCATGGTGAAGATGAGCGGCGGTGATGTTGATGTCGAACCGTACCTAGATAGCCGGAACACAGAAGGATACGGAACCGCAACTCAAATTCTCAAAGCCCGAAGTAGCAAACGTGTCGGAGAGCAAAATGGTAAATCAATGGTGGTGGTAATGTGGGGTGGTGCTAATGGGGATGGTGTATAGTGGTAGGAGTGCGTATGCGGATATGTGGGGCGATGGTGGTGACTAGGATGAAAAATAATCAGTTTCGTCAGGGAACTCCGGACGTCCAGTGGGGGAGAGGTCGTCCGGTCGTCGGACGTCCGGTGGCGATCGGACGTCCGGTGCCTGGACACTGTTCGGGCTTGGGAAGAACTGCACGTGGGCGAGGTCGGTGATGTGAAAATCATCGATTGCGGGCGATTTCGTGGATAGAAAGGGTGGAGACAAGGGGGAAAAGCTAGATCCACTCAACACAAAGCAAATCCACGGATACAAACCAACAAAATCTCAAAACACCAACAAATCACAAAAAAATTGGGGCTACTTTTGTGGGGAATTTTCGAATTAGGACGAAAAGCAACAAAAACAAGGCTAGAAACACAACGGGGAGGCTCTGAAATCGTGATCAACGTGGCTCTAATACCAAGATGATGTAGGGTAGGAACCCTAGGGGCCGATCTTTCATGAAAGGAGCGGATCCCGTGATGAACACGAAGAACACGAGGAGGGAAACGAGGGAAATCACAAGGGGAAACACAAGAGGAACACTCAAACTAAGAAGAACAAGTCACAAAAGTGCTAGATCCTTGAATACATAAAAGAAGATACACGATCCAAAGTCAACAACGGACGATACACGGTAACCGGTCTTCTCCGTGAGGAGGTCTTGATGTTCTTCCCTAAAGAGGGGTCTTGAATCCAAAGGGATCTTCTCCGAAGAGGTCGCGGTCTCTCTCGTGGTGTAGATCCGATGTGGATGAGCAATGCTCTATCTCTCAAATGAGCTAAACCAATGCTAACCCTAGAAAGGAGGAGGGAGAGGTCTACTTATAGTCTAAGTGCAAATGGGGGGCGAAAGTAGGGGTACATGGGCCTCGGGCCCGAATCTGGACGCAGCCAGGTACCGGACATCCGCTGGTGGCCGGTCGTCCCGTGTCTCAGGAGCAGCCGGTCGTCCGGTGTCCTTCGGACGTCCGCTAGTTCTGCTCTGTGATGAGGGTGTCGGACGTCCGGTAGCTCCGGACTTCCACTGATGGTGGCTCGGGTGCAGTCGCGCCGATCGTTCGGTCGGGGCTGGTGATACGTCTCTAACATATCTATAATTTTTGATTGCTCCATGCTATATTATTTACTGTTTTGAATGTTTATGGGCTTTATTATACACTTTTATATCATTTTTGGGACTAACCTATTAACCCAGAGCCAAGAGCCAGTTTCTGTTTTTACCCTATTTTAGGGTTTCGAAGAAAAGGAAAACCAAACAGAGTCCAATTGACCTGAAACTTCACGGAACTCATTTTTGGAAGGAAAGAAGCCCAGAAGACTTGGAGTGGACGTCGGGGGATCTGCGAGGAGGTCACGAGGCAGGGGGATGCGCCCTCCACCCTCGTAAGCCCCACGTGGCCCCCCTGACGTACTTCTTCCGCCTATACATATACCCTAAAAACATCCGTGAGCACGATAGATCTGGAGTTCCGCCGCCAGAAGCCTCTGTAGCCACTGAAAGCCAATCTAGACCCGTTCCGGCACCCTGTCGGAGGGGACAATCCCTCTCCGGTGGCCATCTTCCTGATCCCATCTTCTTAAGGTGTTATTCGAGTACGAACTCTAGGGCTGTTTGTGACACTTATAGGAATAGCCCAACGGATTGATTGGAAAGAATAACTTTGAGGTGGTTTCGTACCCTACCATAATCTCTTTGTTCGTTCTCCGCTATTAATGACTTTGGAGTGACTCTTTGTTGCATGTTGAGGGATAGTTATATGATCCAATTATGTTATTATTGTTGAGAGGACTTGCACTAGTGAAAGTATGAACCCTAGGCCTTGTTTCCTAGCATTGCAATACCGTTTACGCTCACTTTTATCATTAGTTACCTTGCTGTTTTTATATTTTCAGATTACAAATACCCATATCTACTATCCATCTTGTTTCACCATCTCTTCGCCGAACTAGTGCACCTATACAATTTACCATTGTATTGGGTGTGTTGGGGACACAAGAGACTCTTTGTTATTTGGTTGCAGGGTTGCTTGAGAGAGACCATCTTCATCCTACGCCTCCTACGGACTGATAAACCTTAGGTCACCCACTTGAGGGAAATTTGCTACTGTCCTACAAACCTCTGCACTTGGAGGCCCAACAACGTCTACAAAAAGAAGGTTGTGTAGTAGACATCAGTTGGACGTCCGGTCTGGTGCAGGGGCACTAGTCGTCCGGTCTGGACTGGATGTCCACTCGTTTGGCTCGGATGGAGGTGCGCTAGTCGTCCGGTCTAGACCGGACGTTCGCTGATGCTTCAGGATCCGGACGTCCATTCCCGGTCGGTCGTCCGGTGGCTGGGACTTTTCCTGCAGCTCCTCTTCTTCGTCTCCGTCTTCACGTCCATCTTCCTCTTCTTCCTGTCCTTGCTCCTTAGCTTCTCCATGATACCTGAGCATGCATAATGTGTCCATATGAGGTAGTAGCCATGTCTCGTGTGCATCGAAGTGGAATTGTGAGAGGAGAGATGGCACCTCGGTTTCAATAGCTCTTGCACGTGCTCGTGTCATGGGTCCAAGAGGTGTCGTAGGAGATGTAGTTGGGTCCATGGGGATGGCCTTGGGATGCTCCGCATCAATTCATCTTTGATGTAATAGCGATCCCAAGAGGTGTGCGTCAAACACTTGGCATAAGGAGTAGCAAAAGTAGGATCATACTCATACAAGTCTTCTATATGCTCAAAGCCAATGACATCCAATTCAAGTTGAGTAACAAGCATGCATATGAGGGAAAGGGCATCCTCCAAAATGTTTTCCTTACCTTTCATGTACTTGATGACATAAGGAAAAGACTCAATAAATTCACTCCATTTAGCATGACGCTTGTTCAACTTGGTTTGGCCTTAAGATACTTGAGCGTTTCATGATCGGTATGAATGATAAACTCATGAGGGCGAATATAGTGTTCCCATTCATGCAAAACACGGACTAAAGCATATAGCTCTTTGTCATATATGGGGTAATTGAGTAGCGCGCCGGAGAGTTTCTCACTAAAGTATTCTATTGGTCGCTTCTCTTATGTTAACACACCTCCTATGCCATTACTGCTAGCATCGCAAAGAATCTCAAAGGGTTTGTCAAAGTTGGGTAATGCAAGCACAGGAGCATGAGTAAGCAAATTCTTAAGCTCATTGAAAGCGGTATCTTGGGATGGTCCCCAGACAAAAGGTGCATTCTTCTTGCTCAAAGCATGCAAAGGCGAAGCAATGGTGCTAAATTCTTTCAAAAAGCGATGACAGAAATCCGCAAGGCCAAGAAAGCTACGCACTTGTTGCAAGTTGGTTGCTTGAGGCCAAGTCTTAATTGCATTGATCTTGGACTCGTCTACATGAACACCCTTAGAGGAAACAACAGAACCCAAGAAAACGAGCTTGGCAACGCCAAAAAGGCATTTCTCCATATCAGCATAGAGACGATCTTTTCAAAGAGTTTGTAAAACGGTTCGGACATGGGTGACATGCTCTTTGAGAGACTTGCTAAAAACAAGGATATCATCGAAGTAGACCATAACAAACACACAAATGTAAGGGCGAAAGACATGATTCATAAGACGCATAAAAGTACCCAGTGCTTCTGATAGAACCATAGGCATGACTAACCACTCATACAAGCCAAACATGGTTTTGAAAGCGGTTTTCCATTCATCACCCTCTTGGATGTTGTCGAATGTGGGGTTCCAGCAAACCCTTAAGGTTCGAACACTGGGGTGCACGTGAAGTCTTTTCCTCCCACCGATCTATGCCCTAGCTCGCTAAGATCTTGCGGACGAACTCGGTGAACTCGCAACACAGAAAGACACAAGATTTATACTTGTTCGGGCCACCGTTGTGGTGTAATACCATACTCCAATGTGGTAGTGGTGGATTGTCTCTTGGGATGATGATGAACAATACAAGGGGAAGAACAGCCTCCCGAGGTTGAGGTGTTCTTGTGCTTGGCTAACTTGTGTGGGTGAGAGTGATCTCTCTCCTCTCCCTCTATCCATGGTGGTGGCTAGTCCTACTTATAGAGGCCCTGGTCCTCTTCCCAAATATTGAGCAGGAAGGGAGCCAACAACGGCGGGCTAATTTGAAGGGGACAGCTAGTACAAGCTATCCTGACAAAAGTGGTATTCGCGTGCCAAAGGCTCTGGTGGTGACACCATCTTGGGCACCACGATCACCTCCGTCTTGCCGTCCTTCTGGTCCTGGCCTTGTTGCAGCGATATGGCAACCTTTGCCTGATGCCTCGCTACTCCTCGCCTGCGCAAACCTCCTTAGCAGCAAAGAGGAAACAAGGACGCTGCGCGCGCTGGCGCCCACCTGACGCCCGCCTGATGTTGATCGTCATGGCTCACGTCACGAGAGCCTCGTGAGGTTTGCCTCGCCTGGATATCTCCGCTCCTCGTGAGCCTGCCCGACTAGGCCACTCTAGAGGAGGTCTTGTGTCGTCCGCCTCGCAAGGTGTGGCCCCTCGTGAGGGTCTTGGATGCCTTGTTGATGAAGATGGGTCGTACGGCCTGCTGGCTTAGCCACGCCGCAGGCTGCAGGCAGGCAAGCCTGGGAACCCGCGTTCCCAAGACGCCGACAGTAGCCCCCGGGCCCAAGGTGCGCTCAGGCTTGGCTTCGCGGTGAAGCCAAGGGCCAAGTACAGAGCGTCACAGGCCCCAAAAGCCTGCGGCCTCGGTTCACGCGTGGCGGTTGATTGGATGTGGGCGTCTCTGCTTCCCCATGCTGCCTTTGAATCCGCCTGGCTGTGCGGCCCCCGCCTCTTACACAGTTATTCTTCATTCGCCATGCCTGGATCTTCCAATCTCCCTGCTTCCTCGAGGCCCTGCTCCGTCCTCCCAATCTGACTTGCGCTCCACCTGCTTCACCGCCATGTCGCCGAAACAAACCAAGAAGGGGAAGAAACCTGTGTCCTCGCCAACTGCGCCTCCATCCTTTGATCCGGCGCTCAGGCGGCCCCGGGTGCTCAACGATGAAGCCATGGACAAGGTGCGCCCCATGCTTGCCTCCAGTTTCAATGAGTGGGGAGCGACGGCAGCTTGGCCCACGTCTCGCGCTCGCATGGCTCGGGCAGTCACCGAGGTTCCGATCTTCATTGAGGCCCTCTGGGCTGGCCTGATTCCTCCCTTCTCCGCCTTCTTCAACGCGGTGCTCGAGCACTATCAAATCCCCATGCTCCATCTCGACCCTCAATCTGTGACCCTTCTTGCCGTCTTCGCCTTCTTGTGCGAGGCGATGGTGGGCATCGCTCCTTCCGTGGCACTCCTCTGCCACTTCTTCTTGTTGCATCTCACCGGTCCCCGGTAGAGCTCGGGGTGCGTGGGCTTACAGGTCGTGGCTGCGACAGCTGGTGCGGGGATCGACTTCGAGCTTCCTTCATCCACGAGCGAGTTCCGTACACGATGGATGTTTGTTGACGCTGGTGTGCTCAACCCTCTACTCCAAGCTTCGGTGGGGCCTGCTATTCCAAACTCCGGCTGGGGTCATCATAAGCTCACGAGCCCCTGCCTTGCCCCCGTCTGGGCCAGGCTGAGGTGGTTGAAGGACCTCGTCATGACTGCGCCCATGGTGGTGAGGGAGTACGTCAGGCGTCGAGTCGCTCCACTTCAGCGCCACTCCCGCCCGATGTGGGACTTGCTCTGCAGCCAGGACAACATGAGGTTTCAGGAGGAGGGGCTTCCTCTTGCAGTGTGGCAAACAGTGCTCACGGTCCTATCAGGTGTCCCTCTACCGGATGAGATGCCCAAGAACAGCTGTCTGTTGTACTGCTGCGAGAACAAAGTCACATTTGCCGCGAGCATGCCTTCCACTTATGAGTGGGGGCTGCGCCCAATCCGCTTGATGGGGCCCCGCGAGAACCCCATCATCGTGGTCACCCTCCTTGCCGCCGGTGCCGAGCTCACCGCAGGTGGCGGCGCAGGAGGGCGAGCTGCGACGGGGGCCAGCGGCTTGAATGCTGAGGAGCACATGTCGAGTGGTGATCCGGGGGTGTAGTCCTCGGGGGCCTACGACCCTCCTCCTGAGGTGTAGATTGCTGAGGAGATGCAGCAAGTGGCTCCCGATGCTGTGGCTCCAGGAGCCTCGGGAGGTCGCAGTGATAAGGCGCTGGGCTGTTCGTCACGACCGGGCTCCCCTGAAGGCATCCCTCTTAGTTCTTCTTCGGCTCCGCCGTGCACCGGCCGTCACGTCCAGCGCTTCGGTCGTCTTTGTGTGGACTTCAAGGAGCTCCCAAGAGGAAGGGGTCCGCCAGCGGCAGCAATATCTTCGGGCCGTTGAAGCGTCGGAAGTACATCGCCATTGACGCGTAAGAATCTTATTGCCATGGCTCTTGTGTGTGGTATTCTTATTTTGATATCTGTCCTTTAGGGCTCCTTCTGTCGACGCTGTTGCGTCTTCCGAGAGGCTACCTCCTCCTTCATCAACTCCCCCATTGGCCTTGAGCGTTCCTGGCCTACCTGCCACCCCTGGTGCAAGGTCGGTTGGGGGAGCGTCCCCGCCTTCATGGCGCGCTGAGTCCTTGGCTTGGCCGCCCTCCCCCACGGTCTGGTGTGGAGCTCGGCGGGCGTGCCCAAGACTTCTCCTTTGCTCATTAACAGCTGCTGGCTGACCTCGATCTTCAGTTCCACTTCAAGCGGCGAGCCCCGATCAGCTTGGGCTCCTCACTTGGACGGGCTGACGCCAGGCGTGGCACCAGCCCCCAGCCCCCCGCCAGGAGGTAGCGCGCCACTTGATGCTCCCCCCACTGCCCCCGAGGTAGA
Organism: Triticum dicoccoides; assembly: GCF_002162155.2. Taxonomy (NCBI): domain Eukaryota; kingdom Viridiplantae; phylum Streptophyta; class Magnoliopsida; order Poales; family Poaceae; genus Triticum; species Triticum dicoccoides. The sequence continues at coordinate 352,615,492 of NC_041382.1, read as the reverse complement.
GGACAACGCGGGTCGAGCATTCGAGCTCGAGTGCGGGCGGAGCATAGTTCGTCATGAGTTTTTCCAGGAGGCGATGGGCGCGACGAGCCGCCTCGGTGAAGAGCTCGCTGGTGTCGATTCGCGTCTTGAGGCTGAAGGTCTCCGGCCGGTGGAGGAGCGACGCAAGCTGAGGGTGGCCATCAGCGCAAGCTGAGGTTGGCCATCAACCTCGGTTGCTATCAGCGCGACCTCGAGAATGCGAAGGCCGAGGCATCCCACAAGATCGCCCATGAAGCCCGCTCAGGAGCCTTGGAAGAGGCTCGTGAGGCCGATCGCCGTCGCGAGGCTGCAGGGGAGCGCACGTGGGGGCTCCAGGCCAAGAGCGCGTCCCTTGAGCACAAGGTGGAGGCACGCGGGGCCGCTCTTGCATCATTGAGGGGGACGCCCGCGGAGGAAGAGGAGGTCCGGAAGCGCGAGGAGGCGTTGGCCCTGGAAGCTGTGGAGCGCAGCCTCGAGCTCGAGCAAACTGGAGACCAGGGAGCGTCAAGTTGGTCAAGCAGAAGACGTCGTCGGGGCCCGCAAGGCCGGAGTCGAGCAGGAGATCAATCGCTGGGTGGTCAAGGTTTGCGTAGATTTGGAGGGCAGGTACGACTCGAAGCTGAAACTCGCGGGTCTGGAGGATGCGGGAAGGGCCGCCGCCCTCAGGCCTAGGTTGGATGAGGCCGAGAGGCGTGCGGAGGCCACAGCCGCCACCCTGGTTACGGCGCATGCGGATTTGGCCTCCGCCCGTGCCGAGCTACTCTCTCTTCGGAACCGAGTTGATGATGTTGAGGCCGTCGCACGACAAAACAAGGAGGAAGTGCTTCAGCGCCAAACGCTGGAGCGCGAGCATGCTCCTATGCTTCAGGACCTCCGGAACAGGTCCAACACCGCCCTGGGTTACATCTGCGACAAGAACGCCCTGGCCCCTCACTCGAATGAGTATGCCAGCCAACTGACCTTCTTCACCGAGGTGGTGATGCACCTGGAGGCTCGATCTTCCAGGGCTCGCCAGCTTGTGGAGGAAAGGGGGCATGGTCTGCTTGAGCGCGCTTTCTCCCGTGTCTTCAACCACCTTCTGAATGCCGACCCCTACTTGGACTTCGACGCCGCCATTGCCCCCGTACCCACGACCGTCCGGGGCGACCTGGCTCGTTGGGTAGAGGACCATGTGGACGCATTGGTCAGGGCCTTCACCTTGGAGGATGACGCGGTGGTGGTCGTCGCAGACGAAGACGACACCGACGACGGTGGAGATGACATCGACGAAGACGATGTTGACGCGAGCGACGCGTCCGCTGGTGATGTAGCGAGTGATGTTTCGGGCTGATCCCATGTTCTCCTGTCGTTTCATCCTACATGCAAAACTCGGGCGTGTCCCTTGGAAGGCTCGTAAGAGCATTTTGAGAGGGGGAGCCCCTCATGTAAGCAAATTGTAGTTTTTACTTTCCTATGCGATGTGGGTATGTGTCCTCGTGAACTCGTGAAGCCGGGGTGAGCATCCCGTCGTGGTTTAGCTTAGTCAGGGCCAGCTCCGGGCTGGGTCGTGAAGCGACGAGCTTCTGAGAATCCTGTGGAGCTTATCGCCCCGTCTGAGGGGGGCCCTCAAGAGGTGAGCGCCAGCCGCAACGCTGGCGCATGCTTGACGAGCGTGCGCTTTGCGCGGTCCGGCTCGCGAGGAGCTTGCGAGGGAAAGGCGATGGACATGAGTCCCAAACCAAACGAGATCCAGAAGGTGAGAAATGGCTCAAACAAGAAAAGGCACCCCCGCGCGCATCGATAAAAAATTCAGCTTCAACTTAAATCTAGATCCAAAAAGCAAAGCCACAGAAAGAGAGATCCAAAGCAAAAGGCCGCGTCCGGCACCTAGCCTAGTCTTCAGGTCTTCAAGTCTTCTCACCAGTGCGGAGCTAAGTGCTGCCACTAGGCGTGGGAGGGAGCCCCAGGGCCTGAGGCCGGCGCTCCTGAGACTCCGAGGCGTGTACAGCCCAAACTCATTATTACGTGAGAGTGTCACGGGCGGCGAGCTTCACAGGCACTGGGCCTTCTTCACAGGTACCGGCCTTGCTTCATATTGCCAGACGAGGGCCCCACCTTGCGCCACCCTTGACCTCCTTTGAGCCGACCGGTCACCAGGACGACACAAAAAGAGGTAAAAGGGGACGCCAGCGGTTCCCTCGGTGACCACGGGTCCTCTGCCGGGGGAAGGGTCGTCGAAGCCTCCCCGGAAGAGGGCCTACCTCCGGGTAACCCCTGGCCTTGCACGCTTTGGGGAGGGGCCTGGCTCCCGACCCCTCTCCTACAGCCCCCAACACGATCCTCCCGCTGCAGGGGGGCCGTCGAGCTGGGGCCGCCTACCGCTATGGTGACCTGCTCCTCCTGCGACTCAAGGTTAGCGTAAGCTTGCTCCTGAGGGATTAGGGGTACCCTATAGCGGTCGTTGCACACGCGGTCATGGTGGTTCCTCGACAGCTCCTGGAAAACATTGACTCCTAGCGTCCCTTCTTCCCAATCTTCTCCAACAAACGAGCCGGGGTCATTCTCCGGCGTGTACTCCTAGTCCGTCATGCCGGGCATGTAGGCTTCTGGGGCTGTTACCCCGAACACCTCATCGTGGTGCCCCACACTCCATGTCGCCCGGCCCAACGTGACGTCCTGGGGGTGATAGCATGGCATCCCACTTGGGCCATGGAAGGCGACGCTTGTCCCCATGCTTGTTGCAGGAGGTACGGGGGTGGTAGAGCCCCCGGCACCGCCGGCCGTGCTGGTGTTGACGAAGCCCCCTGGCGCGCCTGATGGTGCGTGGTGGCGGTGTGGCCCGCCGAGAATCGCCATAGCGGTCTGAGGAGGAAGCTGATGGCAGAAGGGCGGGGCTCCCGAGGCCGTCGTGTCCAGCAGCTCGGCGACGCATTCCAGTAGTGTGTCCCGGCCGCTTTCCATCAGCTGGCACCGTAGCAGCTCCCTTGCCATGTTGAGTGCTGCCTGCGTGTTTGCCTGTTCCCGCCGTGAGTGCGGCGCCGTTGCCGCGGCGTGGCTTGCGGCTCTGGCAGTGGCTCGCACTTGCCGCGGAGTGAGGGTAGATGACGCCCCGCCGCGTCGCCCCCGCCCCGCTGGATTGGACGGCGCTCGTGCCGCCTGGAGCGCGGGGTTAAGGTCTTCATATGCGGGCGGCACCGACCGAGCTGGCCAGGCTGCCTAGCGGTTGGAGTCATCTCTTGGGTCGTCGGACATCGCGGCCGCGGAGCACCTACAAGTCGGTTGTCGGAGAAGAAGCTCCGGCGCACCCCTACCTAGCGCGCAAAATGTCGGATGTGGGGTTCCAGCAAACCCTTAAGGTTCGAACACTGGGGTGCACGTGAAGTCTTTTCCTCCCACCGATCTATGCCCTAGCTCGCTAAGATCTTGCGGACGAACTCGACGAATTCGCAATACGAAAAGACACAAGAGTTATAGTGGTTCGGGCCACCATTGTGGTGTAATATCCTACTCCAGTGTGGTGGGGGTGGATTGCCTCTTGGGGTGATGTGAACAATACAAGGGGAAGAACAGCATCCTAAGGTTGAGGTGTTCTTGTGCTTGACTAACTTGTGTGGGTGAGAGTGATCTCTCTCCTCTCCCTCTATCCAAGGTGGTGGCTAGTCCTACTTATATAGGCCCTGGTCCTCTTCCCAAATATTGAGCGGGAAGGGAGCCAACAACGGCAGGTTAATTTGAAGGGGGGCAGCTAGTACAAGCTATCCTGACAAAAGTGGTCTTCGCGTGCCAAAGGCTCTGGTGGTGACGCCGTCTTGGGCTCCATGATGACCTCCGTCTTGCCGTCCTTCTGGTCCTGGCCTTGTTGCACCGATATGGCAACCTTTGCCTGATGCCTCAGTACTCCGCGCCTGCACAGGCTCCTTAGCACCAAAGAGGAAACAAGGACGCTGCACGCACTGGCGCCCTCCTGATGTCGATCGTCATGGCTCACGTCACGAGAGCCTTGTGAGGTTTGCCTTGCCTTGATATCTCCGCTCCTTGTGAGCCTGCCCAACTAGGCCACTCCAGAGGAGGTCTTGTGTTGTCCGTTTCGTGAGGCTTGGCCCCTCGCGATGGTCGTGGATGCCTTATTGATGAAGATGGGCCATACAGCCTGCTGGCTTAGCCACGCTGCGGGCCTCAGGCAGGCAAGCCTGGGGACCTCCGTTCCCAGGACGCCGACAGATGCGGATTTGATAGTAACCACTTTTAAGATCAATTTTTGAAAAGATAGTGGCACCACTAAGTTCATCAAGCATATCATCAAGGCATGGAATGGGATACCTATAACGAACGGTGATAGCATTGATAGGTCTACAATCGGAGCACATGCGAAAGCTACCATCTCATTTTGGCACAAGAATGACCGGGACAGCACAAGGGCTCAAAATTTCACGCACATGTCCATGGTCTATGAGATGCTTTACTTCCCTTTGCATTTCTTTGGTTTCTTCGGGGTTGATGCGGTAGGGAGCTTTGTTCGAAAGTGGTGCTCCGGGGATGAGGTTGATGCGGTGCTCGATGCCGCGTAGTGGAGGTAGTCCCAGAGGTAGCTCGTCAGGTAAAACATCGTGAAATTCCTGCAAAAGAGAAGACAATACTAGAGGAAGAGTGTGAGAGGTGTTAGCTTGTGGTGCATTGTTCTTGCACAAAAGGACATAGTGTAGGACACTAGATGGGTTCTCACACACTCCTCTTATCTCACTTTTGGTGGCAAATAGGATTAAGTTCTTCTTGTCGCTCATTGTGGAGGCGCTTGATTTGGGCTTGTGGTGCTCACTCTCTTTTTGGTGGCTCGCTCTCTCACTATTATCTCCACGATGGGTGGCTTGCTTGTCGGCGATCACTTGGCTTGGCGACATTGGACGAAGTACGTACTCCTTCCCTTTCATCTTGAAGATGTAGTGGTTCGTTCGGCTGTTGTGGATGACTCATCTATCAAATTGCCATGGGTGTCCAAGGAGAAGGTGTCAAACGGTCATTGAACGACGTCGCACTCTAAGGTGTCTTCGTAGGCGCCAATTTTGAAGGAGACTTGTACTCGATGCTTGACTTGGATAGTGCCGGAGTCGCTAAGCCATTGCACTTTGTATGGATGTGGGTGCTTCGTCTTGGGCAATTGGAGCTTGGAGCAAAGTTCTTCACTTGCGACATTATGACAACTCCCTCCATCGATGATGAGCTTGACGGAGGGTCCATTGATGCCGGCCTTGGTGTGGAATATGTGGCATCTTTGGTCTTCTTCTTGGTGATGTTGGAGAGTCAAGACCTTGGAGACAACAAGAGCGGGACTTGAATCTTCATCGCAAAAGACTCGTTCCTCTTCATCGTTCACTTGCTAGTGCATGACGACTTGCTCAAGAGTGTCCATTTCTCCTTCACTCATTGAGTCGTAGGTTCCGTCGTTGTTGAGGATCATGGTCCGCTTGTTGGTGCACTCATAGGACTTGTGGCGTCGGCCTCCGCAAGTGAAGCATTTGAAGGAACTTGTCTTGACGGTCTCATCGGTGGGGGTTGAGGATGATGAAGCTCTCGGCTTGAAGTTTCTTGTAGTAGGAGGATGACTTGGAGTTGACGAAGCTTTCTTGGAACTCGACTTGTCGACGTTGCTTGTAGATGGCTTGATAGAAGGTGTTGGAGTCGTTGAAGCTTGGTTGTTGCAGAAGCGATAGGACTTGGATGAGAACTTGGCATACTTGTAATCGTCTTGCACTTGACGTTCCGCTTTGTAGCTTGATGCACTAGCTCGATGAGGTTCGAGTGTGGTTGGAAGTCGGTGATCTTCTTGATAGGATGGTTGAGTCCATTCATGAAACGTGCCATAGTTTGCTCATCGTCTTCTGTGACATTGGCTCATATCATGGCAATCTCCATCTCCTTGTAGTACTCTTCAACGCTCTTGGTTCCTTGCTTGAGTAGTTGGAGTTTCTTGAAGAGGTCGCAGTTGTAGTAGGTAGGCACAAAGCGTGCTCTCATGACATCCTTCATTTGTGCCCAAGTAGTGATGGGTGGTTCACCTCTTGCCTCTCGGTGCTCGATGACTTGTTCCCACCAAATGAGGACATAGTCTTGGAACTCAAGGGATGCCATTGCGATCTTCTTCTATTCTTCATAGTTGTGCAAACGGAAGATTTTGTCGACCTTGAATGCCCATGAAAGGTACTCCTCGGGATCGTTGCTTCCATTGAACTTGGGCATGGTGAACTTGAGCTTGCCGTAGCATCGCTCTTCATTGTGTTGGAGTAGGGGATGATTATGCCCATGTTGTTGATGATTGTCAAGCTCGTGACGCTCTTGGTGAGGAGGGTTGTCAACCTCATGTTGCTCTTGTCGTGGATGAATTCCATTGTCTTCATGCTCTTGATGAACTTGATGTTCTTGGCGAGCTTGTGGAGGGGCTTGTCGAGATCGAGGAGGAACTTGACGATGCATGCGAGCTTGAAATCTTCGTTCTTGAACTTCTTCGCGAAGTGATTCCTCTTGTTCACGAGCTTGTCAGCCTCGGTTGGCTACGGCTCGACTTGAATCTTGGAGGGTGTGTTGCGCCTCAAGTGCTTGAGCTTCACGGAGTTGTTGTTCTCAGCGTTTTGCTTCGACATCTTGTGCAACTTGGTGTATACGCGCTCGCTCTTCCTCTTCATGTTGGCGTTGTCGTTGCTGTTCTCATGCTAGCGCCAAAGCCTCTTGGGTTTGACGTTGTCGGTGCTCTTGAGATTCGGTGTCGCGTAGAGGATTGAGGCTTGCTTGACGATCGTTGCGCGCGACACGGCATAGAGTGTTCGATGTCGGTGTACTTGAGCCGGAGAGGGTGAAGTCGGAGTGTCGACTGGAGCGGGTCCTTGATGAAGACGAAGTGGAAGAAGAGCGGTTGAGCAACAAAGCTTGAATCTCGTCCATCCTTGCGTCATTCTCTTGCTTGTGATCGTCGAGCTTGTGGTCGAAGTAGTCCCTTGTACGTTGCTCGGAGAGTCGCAAGTCGGCGGCGAGGTTGTCTATGCGTTCACTCATTGCTTGCTGCTCTTGATGCAAAGCACGTTGTGCACCGAAGAGGTGGCTCTTGGTGACGTAAGAGTTCATGTCGTCGTCGTGCTCAATGAAGAGTGGGTTTGTAGAAGTACTTGGCCTATCCATCATTCCATTACAAATGTGAGTGGTAGAAAGAGAAGAACGAATACCAAATGTACCTTGACCGAAGTAGAAAGTGGATCGATGATCACTCCCATGTAGGACAAGGAAATAGCACAATTGGTACTAGCTCTTGTCGGTTTCTCACACCTACACAAGTAAAATTTTATGGTGTAGCTTGGGCAGGATGGTGCATAAAATTTGATGCAATTGTAAGTGAGCTTCAATAATGTTGGAAAAGATTCGCAAGATTCCAATGTAACAAGTAGACCAAGCAATGTAGTTTACACAGAAACACACACGCAAAGAGATAAATGGGGTTGGGCAACCAAGGATGAGCCAAAATGTGGAATCCATAAAAATGCTCTTGTTGCACAACACTACAGAGACGCTAGCACGATTGCACAATAGGCGGATATAAAGACTTGTGCACAACCTACTAAGCAAAAATGCAACGACTTCTATCCCAAATATGCTCTATGCAAGGTGTTTCTATGATATGATCCAAGATGATCTAGTATGACAATCTTAATGTTGTATGATGCTATGGTTCTTGCTTAAAAGCTCTTTGCTTATCTTTTCTTTTTTCTTAAAAGTTTTTTTGGCTCTTTGTTGTTTGAGCTCTTTTCTCATGCAATGCTTGACGAACCAAGATAGCAATTGTGTATGCGATGACAACTTTGTGACACAAGAGATGATACCAATATATGTAGCAATGATGTATCTATGCTATGGGAAGTATGATCACTAATGTGCACAAGTCTCGTTGCCGGCAATACTCAATGGCTAGTCTCGTTTGGTAAGCAATGCAAAGGAGTAAGGCTATGATGGCTATCAATGTAATGGCAAGAATGATGTATCACGATACCAAGATGAGGTTACCATTCTTGCTTACGGTATGGTGTCAAAATGGTGGACCGAATACCAAGATGTAGTCGAGGTGGTCATTGTGAATGACGCGTCCATGGCAAAGATGAGCGGCGGTGATGTTGATGTTGAACCGTACCTAGATAGCCGAAACACAAAAGGATACGGAATGACAACTCAAATTCTCAAAGCTAGAAGAGGCAACACGTGTCAGAGTGTGAAACGGGTGAGCAAGGTTGGTGGTATGCGGAAGTGGTGATGGTGTATAGGTGGTAGGAGTGCGAACGCTGAAATATGGGGCGGTGGTGGTGCAAAACAGAAGAAAAAAATATCAGTTTCGTCAGGGTTCGTCGGATGTCCGAGTTGGGCCGGTCGTCCGATTGTCGGACGTCCGGTGCCAGGGCAAAATTTGGGTGTAGGGGTTCGTGGTGGAGATGTGGAAATTCTTCCAATCCGGAGGATTTTGTGGATGGAAGTGTGGAGACAAGGGGGAAAAGCTAGATCCACTCAAAACAAAGGAAATCCACAGATCAAATCCAACAAAATTTCAACACACCAACAAATCACAAAAAAAATTGGGGCTATTTTTGTGGGGAATTTTCGAATTTGGGACAAAAACAACAAAAACTAGACTAGCAACACAACGTGGAGGCTCCGAAATCGTGATCAACTTGGCTCATGATACCAAGATGATGTAGGGTAGAACCCAAATCGCCCGATCTTTCATGAAAGGAGCGGATCCCGCGATGAACACGAAGAACACAAGGGGGAAACAAAGGGGAAACACAAGAGAAAACACGTGAGAATCACTAAACCAACACAAGATAGTCACACATGTGCTAGATCCTCGGATACATAAGAGTTCACACGGTACACGATCAACTAGGGACGATACAAGGGAAGCCGGTCTTCTCCGTGAGGAGGTCTTGATGTTCTTCTCCGTGAGGAGGTCTTGAATCCAAAGGGATCTTCTCCGAAGAGGCCGCGGTCTCTCTCGAGGAGTAGATCCAATGTGGATGAGCAATGCTCTATCTCTCAAATGAGATAAACCAATGCTAAGCCTAGCTAGAAGGAATATGAGGTCTATATATAGTCTTAGTGCAAAAGAGGGGGCGAAGGGGTACATGGGTTGCGGCCCAACACGAAACATCACACAGGCGTCGGACATCCGGGAGTCACGGGTCATACGGAGGCTCGCGAGGGTCCAGACGTCCGGTGCCTGTCGGACGTCCATAGATTTGGCTCGGGTGGTCTTCGGTCGGACGTCCGGTTAGGGTCGGACATCTGAGGGGTGTCGGAAATCCTTAGTTTTGGCTCGGGTGTGGAAGCGTCGGACGTCCGGTCTGGGTCGGACGTCCGGAGCCTGGAGATCGTCGGACGTCCGGTCCTGGCCGGTTGTCCGGAGCCTGTAGCTTCTTCTTCATCACTTCTTCTTCTCTGTCTTCACGTCCATCTTCCTCTTCTTCTTCTCCTTGTTCCTTAGCTTCTCCATGTTACCTGAGTATGCACAATGTGTCCGTATGAGGTAGTAGCCATGTCTCATGTGCATCAAAGTGGAAATGTGAGAGGAGAGATGTCACCTCGGTTTCAAGAGCTCTTGCATGTGCTCATGTCATGGGTCTGCTAGGCACTTGGTGAGACGATGGTAGGTCCATGGGGATGACCTTGGGCTACTCCGCATCAAGTACTTGGCCTATCCATCATTCCAAAAGAAATATGTGAGTGGGAGAAAGAGAAGAACGTATACCAAATGTACCTTGACCAAAGTTGAATGTGGATCAATGATCACTCCAATGTGGAATAAGGAAATAGCACAATTGTTACCAATTCTTGTCGTTTCTCACACCTACACAAGTAAAAGCTTATGTTGGAGCCTGGTTAGGATAGTGGCACAAAATTTGATGCAATTGTTAGTCAGCTTCAATAATGTTGGAAAAGATTCGCAAGTTTGCAATGCAACAAGTAGACCAAGCAATATACGGTACACGGAAACACACTCGCAAAGAGATAAGCGGGGTCGTGCAACCAAGGATGAGCCAAAATGTGGAATAGTCAGCTTCAATAATGTTGGAAAAGATTCGCAAGTTTGCAATGCAACAAGTAGACCAAGCAATATACGGTACACGGAAACACACTCGCAAAGAGATAAGCGGGGTCGTGCAACCAAGGATGAGCCAAAATGTGGAATCCACGAAAATGCTCTTGTTGCACAACACTAGAGAGACGCTACCACGATTGCACAATAGGCGGATATGAAGACTTGTGCACAACCTACTAAGCAAAAAATGCAACGACTTATATCCCAAGTATGCTCTATGTATGGTGTTTCATCGATATGATCCAAGATGATCTATTATGACAATCTTAATATTGTATGATGCTATGGTTCTTGCTTAAAAGCTCTTTACTTATCTTTCCCTTTTTTTCTTAAAAGCTTGTTTGGCTCTTTTTTTGTTTGAGATCTTTTCTCATGCAATGATTCATGAACCAAGATAGCAATTGTGTATGCGATGACAACCTTGTGACACAAGAGATGATACCAAGATATGCACCAATGATATGCATGTATATTATGGGATGTATGATCACTAATGTGCACAAGTCACGTTGCCCGCAATACTCAAAGGCGACGCGAAAAGTAAGGCTATGGGGTTATCAATGCAATTGCAAGAATGTATGATGATATCACGATGCCAAGGTGAGGTTACCGTTGATGATGAGAGTTGGTGATGTCGATGTCGAACCGTTCCTAGTTAGCCGAAACACCCTAGGAAACGATGAACCACAACTCAAAGTATCAAAACCAAAGTCAACATGGTGCTTTCGAAGTTGGCAATGTGCAAGTGAGACTGTTTGCGGAAAGCGGTGGTGTTATGCACATGATATGGTGGAGGGCCTAGGCAATGATGCCTATAAATGAAAAAAGTTTGAAGTTGTCAAATTGTGTAGGAATCTATCTATATGGATGGAGGATGTCAATAGCTATTCAACGAGCTAAAGAACGCGTAAATCGGATTCCGGATGTGGAAGTTATGGTCAAAATTGTCAATCAACCAAGGCTGAACCTGGGAGGGACGGTAGTACCGCTAGGGATGGGGTTGTACCGCTCCTAGAGCTCAGCGGTGGTATCGCTTGGAGTGGGCGGAAGTACCGTTGGTGTCGGGACAAAATTGTGTCGGAAAGGATGATTTTCGGGCTAAAAGTGGATGGAATTCGTGGATGGAAAGTGGTGAAACTTGGGGAGATGCTAGGTCCACTTGAAACCAAGCAAATCCGCGGATCAAATCCAACAAAACTTCATCACACCAACAAATCACAAAAAAAAATTGGGGGCTATTTTTGGTGGGGATTTTTGAATTTAGGACAAAAACTAGAAAATCAAGCTAGAAAACAAAGAGGGGAGGCTCCGAAATCATGATCAATGTGGCTCATGATACCAAGATAATGTAGGGTAGGAACCCTAGGGGCCGATCTTTCACGAAAGGAGCGGATCACATGAAGAACACGAAGAACATGAGGGGCAAAATGAGGGTAATCATGAAGGGAAACACGAGAGAATCACTAAAACCAACAAGAAATAGTCACACATATGCTAGATCCTCAAACACATAAGAGATACATGATCCACGGTAAACTAAGGATGATACAAGTAGAATGATCTTCTCCGCGAGGAGGTCTTGAGGTTCTTCCCATGAAGGGGTCTTGAATCCGCTTGGGGGATCTTCTCCGAAGGAGGCGCGATCTCCGAGGAGAAGGTAACCAAGTGGATGAGCAAAGCTCTCACACAAATATGAGCTAATCCTTTGCTAACACTAATTCGGAGCTAGGGGAGGAGTTCTTATAGTATAAAGGGTAAGTTGGGGGTTACACGGGTCGTTGACCCTTTCACTGCGCACAGGCAGGCCCGTAGTACCGGTCATGGTGGTGGTTGTTCCGCTAGGAGCTCAGGTATCGGTTCTTGGAGATGTTTCCGAAGGTGCTCAGCGGTTGTACCAGTGCTTGGGGCGGTTGTACCGGTCAGGTGGCTATTGTGGGGATAAACCGATGCTGTACCGGCTTAGCACCGCTTGATGACAGAAGCTTTACCGGTAGTTGACCGGTAGTCTAGCTGTTGTACCGCCTAGGCGGTTGTTGGGCGGTACATGGTTGGTTGTTCCGGGATTTCTGAGATGGGAAGATTTTCTTCATGCTTTCGATGTCTATCTGGTACCGTAACTTCTCCTTGGTTGTTTCCATGGCACATAAGCACACAAAGCATCTCCGTTGAGGTAGTAGGCATGTCTCAAGTGGGTCAAAGAGGAGTTCAACAAGGATAGAGTTAACCTCGTTCTTGATGGCACTCGCACGGGCTCTTGTCATTGGTCCAAGTGGTGTCGTGGGAGATGTAGGTAAGTCCATGGGGATCGCCTTGAGATGCTCCGCATCATTAGCTCATGTTTTGTGTGAGAACTTTGCTCATCCACATGGTTACCTTCTCCTCGGAGAAGATCCCCCAAGCGGATTCAGGACCCCTTTACGGGAAGAACCTCAAGACCTCCTCACGGAGAGGTACTACTTGTATCATCCTTAGTTGATCGTGGATCGTGTGATCTCTTATGTACTCAAGGATCTAGCATATGTGTGACTATTTCTTGTTGGTTTAGTGTTTCTCTGGTGTTTCCCTTTGTGTTTCTCCTCGTGTTTCCCCTCGCGTTCTTTGTGTTCATCACGGGATCCGCTCCTTTTGTGAAAGATCGCCCCCCTAGGGTTCGTACCCTACATCAAATACCATTATTACACCCACAGCCCCTCCTGCTATACATACTGGACCAATTACTAGAGCTCGCGCATGCCAATTGCATTACCACGTACTTCCGTTTCTTGGTAACAATTCTAATGTTCATGAGAATATGTTGTTGCCTAAATTGGATACATTTGTTCTGCTTACAAATGAAGGTTCTAGCTTGGACAAGACAGATGATCTTTCAAGAAAGTTCAAGCATGGAGATGATGGCATGCGCAAGGGGAACAAGAACGGAGTTACAAGTGATGATTCCAGGACTTTCAAGCCACCATAATGAGTGCATGAAGCCTTGGACGAAATAAACAAGATGCCACTTCATAAATTTCGTCCAGAGGCTATTCTAGGTCCTGCGTCTCCTTATTTTTGGGCCAGGCCCAAGTAATTTCGAAATAGTTGATTATAGGTTGTTTTTAGAGTCCGTATGTGTGTGGAAACAAGAGTTAGGGTTGGTTTCGGACCCCCTCCTCCAAGGGCCACGAAATTCCCCCCTCTCTCCTCCATATATACAGTCCTTAGGGCATCGTTTAGACTTTGGGTTTGGTTTAGATTAAAAGTTCTCCATAGCTGCAACTTCGCGTACTCTGTTTGTGTCCAACGACCAGACCAAGACGTCACAGAACCCCACCTTCATTAATAAAGCTTTCCTCTTTTATTCGCAATATCCAGATTGCAATCTCAGTTTCTTGCTTGTTCTTCGTTTGCTCGCAAGAAATAGACCCTCGTGGTCAGGTTGATCGTGCTCCGGCGTGGACAATAACCCTCAGAAGTTGGTTTAGCGATTGCTAAGGCGCGACGTCTTCGCACGTTCATAGTCGGATCGTCAAAGTCGACTCCCACAGAAAACGATATATATCTCATTGAAACATCGGGACACCTTCGCCTCTATCAAGTGGTATCAGATTTCCAGGTTTCTTGGTGAGATTTTACAGTTTTTCGTAGTTTAGACCGAGTCTGTTCTTCATACCTATAGTCCACGAAAAAGCCAAAAAAAATTAGGGTTAGTTCATCCTATCCTAACCAATCTGAGCCTTTGCATAATCTTTTCTGTATTTGCTTTGTTGATTTTGCGGTTGCATCGTCGTGTCAAGTTTCGAGTTCTGTTCATAGGTTGTCACGTCGCCACTGCCATATATCACCACCGCATCATCATCATCGCTGCTGCCATATACCACCACCACACCAACTTCATTGTCGCTGCCATATACCACCACCACATATTCACCACCAATCCGAGTCCATATACGGCACCACATATCCGCCGCCATCACGCCAATTCGAGTCCACCTGCAACATATGTCCGTCACCAGTCCGAGTTCCACCGGATTCATTTCCGTCACCAGTCCTAGTCCGAGCCCAGTATTTTATTACTCTGTTTTGGATTTACAGATCACGCCATACTTCGAGTCATGACAGAGTAGGACTCCCGAACTTTCGTGCTACCTGAAGTAGAAAAATAGTTCCAGTTTAAAAAAACTAAGTCTGGAAAATTCTGGCTAGGCAGTTTTTAGACCATTTGTAGACTTTTTCGAGAAAAAAATTGTTGCAGAGCAAAAAAAAGAGAAAAAAGTGAAAAAAGGGAAAAAAGGAAAAAAAAATCAGAGTGTGCTCCTCCCTTATTTACGTGCAGCGCCGTGATTTTGTTAGTGATCTAGGCTCGCATCTCTAGCACGGTATAGCCTAGGACCAACACAGTACCATCGCTGACCCTTTTTGCTACCATATTATAAGCCTTCCCATCTTCATATACATATACGTCATGCGTTTGACTCTCCCTGGTAATCGCTCTATCCAAGTTTTGAGAGTTTTGACTACGACTGTTGCCGATCACCGCCTGCTGCTGAGTAAGAACTGGTAATAATTTGAGATTTTCTTGACGGATTTGTGACGCCCCACCACCACCATTTTCTAGTAGTCTGTAGGGTCATATTCTTGTGTGTTTCTATTGCTGCTAACCATGGCAGGATCACAAGTCAATGAGACTGACTAGGAGAACATGACGAATAACGAGTTGCGTGATAAATTTCAGCAAATGATGACTGAACAGGTGCAAGATGTGCTGAACAATTTTGAAGAGGCCATGAATAAGATAACGGGCTTTGAGAAGACATTCAAAACAAAGGTCAATAACAAATTTAATGAACTTCTTGCGCGTCTTCCACAACCACCACCAGCTGCACCTGCCGCACCTCTGCAACAACAACAACAACAACAACAACAACAACAACAACAACAACAACAACAACAACAACAACAACAACAACAACAACAACAACAACAACAACAACAACGACGACGACGACGACGACGACGACGACGACTACCTCCACATCGCGAAACAGCCCTCCGCCGAGCGAGCCATGTCCCTCTTGAGCCTGGCCAAACTGTTGGTGCTGCTGTCGATACTTCTGTGGCTCCTGCTGCTGATGCGGAGGAGGAAGATTATGTGGGAGATTACAAGGATGAGGTTGATCAAAATCAGAACTACGTGCAACCACCAGGTCATCCACATGCAAATAATGGCAATGGTAGGGCTCCCCCTCAGGTACGAGATCATGACCATCTCCCTAAACTAAAATGGAATATTCCACCATTTGAGGGTAGATACGTTCCTGATATATATCTTACTTGGGAGTTAGAAACCGAACAATGTTTTACATGTTTAGAATATCCTGAGGAGAGACGTGATGCTGCTGCACTTTGTGCTTTCACTAGTTTTGCTTGTGTGTGGTGGTCTGAACATTGTAGATTATATCCGAATAATATTCCAACTACTTGGGCTGCTTTGAAAACTGCTACGCATACTCGTTGGGTTCCACCATATTATCAACATGAATTACTTCAAAAATTGCAGCGTTTAAGACAAGGAAAAAATTCTGTAGAAGGATATTATCAGGAATTACAAACTGGCATGATTAGATGTGGTAATGTTGAGGATAATGAAGCTATGCTTGCATGTTTTGTGGGTGTATTAAATAGAGAGATTCAGACCATTCTAGAGTATAAGGAGTATAATAATATCACTCGTCTATTCCATCTTGCTTTTAAAGCTGAACATGAAGTGCAGGATCGACAGGCATTGGCACGAACTAACTATTCTGCAGGTCGACCTTCATCATGCACACCACGTGCATTCTCTATTTCGACTGCACCAACACCTCCATCAGGTGCCACCTCCAGCCGTGATACAAGAAAGCAGGCCCAACCACCAATATATGCTAAGAGCACACCTGCCGGCACACAAGTGATATTATTTGTCGTCGTTGTAAGGGAAGAGGTCATTATGCAAGAGAACGCAAATCTGAGCGTGTGATGATTGCTACTGAGGATGGTGGGTATGATTCCGCTAGTGACTATGATGAGGAGACTTTGGCTCTTATTACACGTGGAGAACACGGTGTAGATGATTCTAATCATGAGACGGAATACATGGCTCCTGAAGACGCTGACAGATATGAATGTTTAGTTGCTCAACGTGTTTTGAGTGTGCAGGTTACACAAGCTGAGCAAAATCAGAGGCATAATTTGTTCCATACAAAGGAAGTTGTGAAGGAAAGTTCTGTTCGCGTCATCATAGATGGAGGGAGCTTCAACAACTTGGCTATCATGGAGATGGTGGAGAAGCTATCTCTCACCACAAGACCACATCCACATCCTTATTACATCCAATGGTTCAACAACAGCGGCAAGGTTAAGGTAACACGTACTGTTCGTGTGCATTTTAATATCTCTACGTATGTTGATTGTGATGTCGTACCCATGCAAGCATGTTCGTTATTACTTGGTAGACCATGGCAATTTGATAAAAAGTATGTACACCATGGTAGAAACAATCAGTATACTCTTGTTCATAAGGATAAACATATTACTTTGCTTCCTATGTCTCCTGATTGCATTTTGAAAGATGATATTAATAGAGCTAATAAAGAAAAACAAGAGGAAAATAGAGCGAAAATCAGATTGTGGCAAAAGAATTTGAGCAACAAATGAAGCCTAATAACAAACCATCTAGTGTTGCTTCTGAAATTAAATTGAAAAGTGCACGTTTACTTGCCACCAAATCTGATATTGATGATCTAGATTTCAGCAAATCTGTTTGCTATGCTTTTGTGTGCAAAGAGGCATTATTTTAATTCGAGGATGTGCCTTCCTCTTTTCCTCCCGCCGTTACTAAAATTTTGCAGGAGTTCGCTAACGTCTTTCCACAAGACGTGCCACCGGGATTACCACCTATTCGAGGGATTGAGCATCAGATTGACTTAATGCCCGGTGCTTCACTACCCAACTGTGCACCATACCGTACCAATCTAGAGGAGACGAAGGAGATTATGCGTCAAGTCTAGGAGCTGCTCGACAAAGGTTATATACGTGAATCCCTTAGTCCTTGTGATGTTCCTATTATTCTAGTGCCGAAAAAGGATGGTGCATCGCGTATGTGTGTTGATTGTAGAGGCATTAATAATATTACTATTCGTTATCGTCATCCTATTCCTAGGCTAGGTGATATGCTTGATGAATTGAGTGGCTCTACAATATTCTCTAGAGTTGATTTGAGTAGTGGATACCATCAAATTCGTATGAAATTGGGAGATGAATGGAAAACGACATTTAAAAGTAAGTTTGGTTTATATGAGTGGTTAGTCATGCCTTTTGGGTTAACTAATGCACCTAGTACTTTCAATGAGATTAATGAACGAAGTTTTACGTGCTTTCACTGGACGATTTGTGGTAGTCTATTTTGATGATATATTGATTTATAACAAATCTTTGGAAGAACATTTGGAATATTTACGTGATGTTTTTATTACTCTACGTGATGCACCTGTGTTTGGTAACCTTGGGAAGTGCACCTTTTGCACAGACCGAGTATCTTTGCTTGGCTATGTTGTTACTCCAACACGAGTGGATGGACCCTTCAAGGTGCTTGAACTCTACAACAACAATGCCTATAAGATCGACATTCCACGCGACAAGTACTTCGGGAGCGACATCTTCAACGTCAAAGATCGTTCTCCCTACCATGGTGATGAAGATTTCGATCCGAGGTCGGATCTTTCCCAAGGGAGGGGAGATGAAGAGGAGCATCCTATGGTCATCCCCATGGACCTACCATCGTCTCATCAAGAGCCAAGAGGACCCATGACACGAGCAAAAGCTAGAGCTCTCGAGAACGAGGTGACCTCCTACCTTAGTGATATCACATATGATCCTCTCGAGACATGGCTACTACCTAAGTCTGAGATGTTGTGCATTATTAGGTACTAAGAGGACCCTCCCGAAGATGCACGTGAAGACGGACAAGTCCCCAAGTTCACGGATGAAGAAAACCGATGGAAGAAGTCAAGAACAACTCCCAGGGCTCGGACCTCCGGCCATGACCCCGGACATCCGACCCCTGGAAGTGTCAACAGCAGCAAGGAGCCATCGACGAAGTCTACAGGGCCCGGACATCCGGCCCGTGCCGCGCACTCGGATATCCCGCCCTTCACCCAGAAATTCGGACCCCGCCTATCCAGAGAGCAACAAACCAGCGCCTCCATCCCGGACATCCGGCCACTCTAGCCAGGACATCCGGCCTGATGCTCGGACATCCGGCCTCCCCTCTCTACGCACAGTGTAAGGGCCCGAGGCCCGCGTACCCCTTCGCTCACCTAGACTATATATTATCTTCTCCTACCTATGTTTTAGGGTTAGCATTGTCTGATGAGGACATCAATACCATTGTTACACTCACAGCCCCTATTGCTATACATACTGGACCAATTACTAGAGCTCGCGCACGCTAATTAAATTATCAGGTACTTTCGTTTCTTGGTAATAATTCTAATGTTCATGAGAATATGATGCTGCCTAAATTGGATACATTTTTTTGCTTACAAATGAAGGGCCTAGCATGGATGAGAGGAATGAACACTGGGGCAAGACCAAGCATGGAGATGATGGCATGCGCAAGGGGATCAAGAACGGAGTTACAAGTGATGATTTCAGGACTTTGAAGCCACCATAAGGAGTGCATGAAGACTTGGATGAAATATACAAGATGCCACTTCATAATTTTTTTCCAGAGGCTATTCTAGGTGATGCATCACCTTATTATTGGGCTAGGCCCATGTATTTTTGAAATACTTAAGTATAGGCTGTTTTTAGAGTCCGTATGTGTGGGGAAAGAAGAGTTAGGGTTGGTTTCGGAGACCTCCTCCAAGGGCCACGAAATTCCCCCCTCTTCCTCCATATATACAACCCTTAGGGCGTCATTTAGACTTTGGGTTTTGTTTAGATTAAAAGTTCACCATAGCTGCAACTTCGCGTACTTCGTTTGTGTCCAATGACCATACCAAGACGTCACAGAACCCCACCTTCATTAATTAAGCTTTTCTATTTTATTCACAATATCTCGATTGCGATCTCAGTTTCTTGCTTGTTCTTCGTTTGTTAGAAGGAAACATACCCTCGTGGTCAGGTTGATCATTGATGCGGAGCATCCCAAGATCATCCCCATGGACCAACCATCGTCTCACCAAGTTCCTAGCGGACCCATGACACGAGCACGTGCAAGAGCTCTCGAAACCGATGTGACATCTCTCCTCTCAAAATTCCACGCTGATGCACATGAGACATGGCTACTACCTCAAACGGAGACCGTTCTGCATACTCAGGTATCAAGGAGTTAGCCATGGATACGCTATGGAGCAAGGAGAATCCGAAGAGGAAGATGGACGTGAAGACGGAGAAGAAGAAGGGCAAAGTGAGCAGAAGCCCGGATGATCCGGACCGCTGTCCGGACGATCCGGCCCCAGCCCGGACGATCCGAACCATGGCCCTGACGATCCGGCTAACCCGCCCGAAGACACCCGAAGCTTTACCATGAAACCGGATCATCCGGCCACACCCGGACGTCCGGACCAGGACCCGGACATCCAGACCCCCCGCGGCGCCCACGACACAGCCGGACCATCGGGACGCCAACCCGGATCATTTGGACCCCGAAGCACGGATCATCCAGGCCAACATCCAGATCATCCGGACAGTGCCTGCGTGCATGATGTTGGGCCGAGGCCCATGTACCCCTTCGCCCCCCCCAACTCCTATATATACGACTTGATGTAGGGTAGGAATCCTATGGGCCGGTCTTTCACGAAAGGAGCAGATCCCGCGATGAACACGAAGAACACGAGGGGAAACACGAGGGGAAACACAAGGGGACACACGAGAGAAACACTAAACTAACAAGAAATAGTCACACATATGCTAGATCCTCGAGTACAAGAGATCACACGATCCATGGTCAACTAAGGACGATACAAGTAGCACGATCTTCTCCGTGAGGAGGTCTTAAGGTTCTTCTCGTAAAGGGGTCTTGAATCCTCTTGGGGGATCGTCTCCGCGGAGGCTCTATCTCTGAGGAGACAGTAACCAAGTGGATGAGCAAATCTCTCACACGAAATATGAGCTAATCCTTTGCTAACCCTAGAAAAGAGAAGGAGAAGGTCTATATATAGTCTTAGAGGTCGAAGGGGTACATGGGTTACGGCCCACGCAAACAGCACACAGGCGTCGGACGTCAGGGAGTTACCGTTTGTCTGGAGGCTCACGAAGGTCCGGATGTCCGGTGCTCGTCGGACGTCCGTAGATTCGGCTCGGGTGGGCTTCGGTCGGACGTCTGGTCGGGGTCGGACGTCCGGGGCGTCGGTCGTCCGGAGGGCTCCGGAAATCCGGTGATTTGGCTCGGGTGTCGGTGTACCGGTCATCCGGAGAGGGCCAGTCGTCCGGTGCCTTGAGGTCATCCGACGTTCGTAGCTCTCTGGTCGTCCGGAGCTTGGTGTCCTCACCGTCTTGTGTGCTGAGTGTAGTTGGTCTATGGTTTTCTCCAAGCACCTGATCACACATAGTGTTTCTGCTTGATGTAGTAGCCAAGTCTCATCATAGAAAGGGGTAGCTCGGAGAGGAGTGAGTTCACCTTATCTTTGATAGCCTTCGCTCGGGCTCTTGTCATTGGTCCAAGTGGTGTCATTGGAGGTGTAGATGCGTCCATGGGGATGGTCGTGGGATGCTTCGCATCATCTCCCCTCCCTTGGGAAAGATCCGACCTCGGATCAAATTCTTCATCACCAAGGTAGGGAGAGAGGTCCTTGACATTGAAGATGTTGCTCATGTTGTACTTGTCGCGCGGGAGGTCGATCTTGTAAGCATTGTTGTTGTAGCGTGCAAGCACCTTGTAGGGTCCATCTGCTCGAGGTAGAAGTTTAGACTTGCATTTGATGGGGAAGTGGTCTTTGCGAAGGTGTAGCCACACAAGATCACCAATGTTGAATACCATGGTTTGCTTGTTGATGTTGAGCTTGGTCGCAAGTCGTTGTACTTGGCGCTTGATGGTGTGCCTTGTATCTTCATGCACCTTCTTGAGATGAGTCACACGTGCACTTGCATCCATATTGATGCCCTTTTGGAGTGGAAGAGGAAGAATGTCCAATGGTGACAATGGGTCAAATCCATGGATGACCTGGAAGGGGGACTTGCCGGTTGTTGACTGTCTTGCATGGTTGTAGGCGAACTCGGTGATAGGTAGACACTCCTCCCACTCCTTGATGTTCTTCTTGATGAGAACACGAAGTAGAGCGGAGAGTGTGCAGTTGGTCACCTCCGTTTACCCGTCAGTTTGTGGATGGTACACCATGGAGAAGAGTAGCTTGATTTCGAGCTTGGCGCATAGGGTCTTCCAAAAGTAGCTTAGGAACTTGACGTCACGGTCCAAGACAATCGTCTTTGGCACTCCATGTAGACGCAATATTTCCCTACAAAAGAGATTGGCAACATGTGAAGCATCGTCTATCTTGTTTCATGGTATGAAGAACAAGCAAGAAACTGAGATTGCAATCTACATGGATTATCTTACCTTTGATGTACTTGATGATATAAGGAAAAGCCTCAATGAATTCACTCCATTTAGCATGACGCTTGTTCAACTTAGTTTGACCCTTAAGGTATTTAAGCGTTTCATGATCGGTATGAATGATGAATTCATGAGTGTGAAGATAGTGTTCCCTTTCATGCAAAACTCGCACTAAAGCATATAACTCTTTGTCATAGATGGGGTAATTGAGTTGCACTCTAGAAATGTTCTCACTAAAGTAAGCTATGGGGCGCTTCTCTTGCGTTAACACACCTCCTATGCCATTACCACTAGCATCAGAATTAATCTCAAAGGGCTTGTCAAAGTTGGGTAATGCAAGCACGGGAGCATGAGTCAGCAAATTTTTAAGCTCATGGAAAGCGGTATCTTGGGATGGTCCCCAAACAAAAGGCACATTTTTCTTGCTCAAAGCATGCAAAGGTGAAGCAATGGTGCTAAAGTCCTTCACCAATCTATGGTAGAAACCGGCTAAACCAAGGAAAATACGCACTTGTTGCAAATTGGTTTGTTGGGGCCAAGTTTTAATAGCATTGATCTTAGAGTCATCAATTTGAACACCCTTAGAGGAAACTACAAAACCCAAGAAAATGAGTTTATCAACGCCAAAAAGGCACATTTCCATGTTAGCATAGGGACGCTCTTTTTGAAGAGTTTGCAAAATGGTTCGGACATGGGTGACGTGATCTTTAAGAGATTTGCTATAAACAAGGTTATCATCGAAGTAGAACACAACAAACTTACCAATGTAAGGGCGAAAGACATGATTCATAAGACGCATGAAAGTACCCGGTGCTTCCGATAAACCCATAGGCATGACTAACCACTCGTACAAGCCAAACTTTGTTTTGAAAGCGGTTTTCCATTCATCACCCTCTTGTATGCGGATTTGATAGTAACCACTTTTAAGATCAATCTTCGAAAATATAGTGGCACCACTAAGTTCATCAAGCATATCATCAAGGCGTGGAAGGGGATACCTATAGCGAATGGTGATAGCATTTGTACGTCTACAATTGGAGCACATGCGAAAGTTACCATCTCGTTTTGGCATAAGAATGACCGGAACTAATGAGGACATCAATACCATTGTTACACCCACAGCCCCTGCTGCTATACATACTGGACCAATTAATAGAGCTTGCGCACGCCAATTAAATTATTAGGTACTTTCGTTTCTTGGTAATGATTCTAATGTTCATGAGAATACGATGCTGCCTAAATTGTATACATTTGTTTTGCTTACAAATGAAGGGCTTGGCATGGATAAGAGATATGAACACTGGAGCAAGACCAAGCATGGAGATGATGGCATGTGCAAGAGGATCAAGAATGGAGTTACAAGTGATGATTTCAGGACATTGAAGCCACCATAAGGAGTGCATGAAGCATTGGGCGAAATATACAAGATGCCACTTCATAAATTTCCTCCAGAGGCTATTCTAGGTGTTGTGTCACCTTATTATTGGGCCAGGCGCATGTATTTTTGAAATACTTAAGTATAGGCTGTTTCTAGAGTCCGTATGTGTGGGGAAACAAGAGTTAGGGTGTAACACCCCGAGACCATTGCGCCAGGTGTCTTCCAGTTATTCGTTGTATTTGCCATGTCATTTTCTTGCATGTTGCATCTTGCCATGTCATCATGTGCATTGCATCATCATGTTTTCAAAACTTGCATTCGTCCGGGTTCCCCTAGTTCCATCCGTTGTCCGTTCTGAGCCCAGGCACACTTGCACGCGCCCGCGGCACGTCCAAAATATTATTTTGTAAGTGGCCGGAAAATGTTCTCAGAATGGGTGGAAAGTGGACATGCGGTGTTGTTATGTTGTCGGTAGGCCGGCTGTCAAATTTCATCGCATTCGGAGTCTGTTTGACGCCCCAACGGATAACTATAGCGACATTATAGTCGGTCAAATTGTCGGACGTTTTCGGTCTCCGGAAACAGTCGCCGGGCCTCTCTCTCTTCTCCTCTCTCAGTCCATGGCCCTCTACACAGCCCACTAGCCCACCTCTGCTACCCCTCTCCATTTTGGACCACCAGATGGCGATCGAACGGTCCAAAAACGGACTAATACCCCCTCTCCTAGCCCCTTGCATATGAATGGACGGCCTCCCCCTTCCATTTCTGTCAAAACCCTAGCCTCCCTCGTTTTCCGTGCCGCCCAACCACCAGCCGCCAGCCTCCTCCCACCTTCTCCTCCATTTCTGCATCGGCCAAGTCCTCCGCCGCCACTTGTCGCACCTCCATTAGCCCCACCGCCACCTGACCGTGCCCTCCTCCAACCTGTGCATGCCACGTCGCCCTGCCTCCCCGTCCCACAGCAGAGGGCCCGCCGAAGCCCAAGCGAGGCTCGCCCCGGGCCACAACCGGGTCCGATCCACCTCCGTGTGCACGCAGCCCTGCAGGCGCCCTTGCCCCGAGCTCCCTCCTGCTCGTCCCCATTGCTTGCGTCACCTCACACCGCGCCGGGGCGATCTCCGGCGACTAGGAGCCGCTACTGGTGACCCCAGGCCAGATCCGCCTCTCTCTGTGTCTCTCTCTTTCCCTTCGTCCTCCCTCTCCCTCATCTCGCTCTCTGTTCCCTGCACAGGAACCTAGCCCGCCATGGCCGCTCGGTGTGTAGCGCAGCTTGAAGCTCCGCCCGTCGCGCCATCGCCCGGATCTAGAGAGTCGCAGGCCGGATCCGCCCGTCCCGGCTCCCTCGACCTCGTCCCTGCCGCCGGTGGTCGTCCCATCGTCTGCCCTCACCGGAAGTCCTGCTGCCGCCTACAACTGCTGGAACGAGACGACTAACGCCATGCTGTGCGTTAACCTCTCCAGCGAGGCCCACGCCGTTATGGGTTTTTCCTGTTCCAGCGATTTTGTCTTTTTTCAGGGAATTTCAGTTTTACAGAATAGTCCCTAGACTTCATGCATTTAATAACTCCACAACCGCACATCGGTTTAAAATGATTTATATATGAAAAATTACTAGATTTTCATCTAGTTTCACAATATCCAACTTTCATCCATGTTTAAAATGTTTAAACTGCTGGTTGCATTAATTTGCTCATATGCCATGTTAAAATGCTTTATTTCATAAGTAATTAACCGTAGCTCCAAATTTCATAAACTTTATATGTAAATGGGGTAGAAAAATGCCGAGTTTAACATGGTGCACTCATCTTGCATGTTTAATAAATCTAACATATGGTTTAGGGCAGAATAGTACCAAATCCATAAATTTGCACATGAGGATTTACCAGAATTGTTTTTTGTTGTTCCGGCCTCATTTAAACTTGCCTAGATAGGTAGTTTTCTTATGCTTCACCTCTTTCCATGCTAACCAACATTTAATATTGTTGAGTATATAACCGAGAGAGAACTAAATAAGTCATGTGGTGTTCCACTTAATTTGTAGGATTGCTTGTGCACTTTGCCATGTCATGCATAATTAAACGGGACATGCATCATACTTGGTTGTGCATAATGCCATGCTTATGTGGTGGTTGTTTACTATGTCGTTTGCTTCTTTCCGGTGTTGCTTCTTCGGGCTAGTTCCGATAACGTCGTGTTTGTGAGGATCCGTTCGACTATGTCCATTTGTCTTCTTCATGGACTCGTTCTTCTTCCTTGCGGGATCTCAGGAAAGATGACAATACCCTTGAAATCACTTCTATATTTGCTTGCTAGTTGATCGCTCTATTGCTATGCCGCGATACCTACCACTTGTTATATCATGCCTCCCATATTGCCATGTCAAGCCTCTAACCCACCTTTCCTAGCAAACCGTTGTTCGGCTATGTTACCGCTTGCTCAGCCTCTCTTATAGCATTGCTATAGTTGCAGGTGAAGATGAAGTTTGTTCCATGTTGGAACATGGATATGTTGGGATATCACAATATGTATTATTTTAATTAATGCATCTATATACTTGGTAAAGGGTGGAAGGCTCGGCCATATGCCTGGTGTTTTGTTCCACTTTGCCGCCCTAGTTTCCGTCATACCAGTGTTATGTTCCTTGATTTTGTGTTCCTTACATGGTTGGGTGTTATGGGGACCCCTTGACAGTTCGCTTTGAATAAAACTCTACCAAGGCCGAACCTTGGTTTTACCATTTGCCTCACCACCACCTACTTTTCCCTTGGGAGTCGCGCTCCCAAGGGTCATCTTTATTTTAACCGCCTCGGGCCAGTGCTTCTCTAAGTGTTGGTCCGAAACAGAGCCACTTGCAACGCCACCGCGGGGAAACTTGAGGGTTGGTTTTAGTTGTACGTAGTGTTCATCCGGTGTTTCCCTAAGAACGAGATATGTGCAGCTCCTATCAGGATGTCGGCGCATCGGGCGGTCTTGCTGGTCTTGTTTCACCATTGTCGAAATGTCTTGTAACCGGGATTCCGAGATTGATCGGGTCTTCTCGGGAGAAGGAATATCCTTCGTTTACCGTGAGAGCTTGTGATGCGCTAAGTTGGGACACCCCTGCAGGGTTTGAACTTTCGAAAGTCGTGCCCGCGGTTATGGGCAGATTGGAATTTGTTAATGTCCGTTTGTAGAGAACTTGACACTTAATTTAATTAAAATGCATCAACCGCGTGTGTAGCCGTGATGGTCTCTTCTCGCCGGAGTCCGGGAAGTGAACACGGTTCTTGTGTTATGCTTGAACGTTAGTAGTTTCAGGATCACTTCTTGGTCACTTCTAGCTTCTCGACCGTTGCGTTGCTTCTCTTCTCGCTCTTATTTGCGTAAGTTAGCCACCATATATGCTTAGTGCTTGCTGCAGCTCCACCTCACTACCCCCTTTCCTACCCATAAGCTTAAATAGTCTTGATCTCGCAGGTGTGAGATTGCTGAGTCCTCGTGACTCATAGATATTTCCAAACAGTTGCAGGTGCCCATGGTACCAGTGCAGATGACGCAACCGAGCTCAAGTGGGAGCTCGAGGAATATCTTGTTCATTGTGTTGTTTCGTTTCCATTTGATCAGTAGTGGAGCCTAGTTGGGACGATCGGGGATCTAGCTTTTGGGGTTGTCTTCCTTTTATTTTGGTTCCGTAGTCAGACCTTGATTCTATTCTGGATGATGTATGTTTAACCTGTATTTGTGTCAAGTGGCAATTGTAAGCCAAC
Organism: Triticum dicoccoides; assembly: GCF_002162155.2. Taxonomy (NCBI): domain Eukaryota; kingdom Viridiplantae; phylum Streptophyta; class Magnoliopsida; order Poales; family Poaceae; genus Triticum; species Triticum dicoccoides. Next base: position 352,588,673 of record NC_041382.1, on the reverse strand, counting down.
TCTTTATCCCTTTCTAATTAGTACATGGGATTGTGTGAAGATTACACCTCTTGCGACAAACCTACCTTGCGGCTATGCCTCTAAGTCGTGCCCCGACACGTGGGAGTTATAGTTGCATTGTGGGTGTTACAAGTTGGTAATCAGAGCCTTCCCCGACTTAGGAGCCCCCTGCCTGATCGATTCGCTGACGTTGTTGAGTCTAGAAGAAAATATTTTGAGTCTTATAGGATTATATATATCAGAGAGTAGGATTCTTTTTACTCCTCAGTCCCTTCGTCGCTCTGGTGAGGCCTCCTGGTATAGAGTTTTGACTCTTATCTCCTCAAATTTCATGAAAAAAATTTAGCATCACGCGGGTATCTTGGAATTGTTCCGATGGTTTTGTGACGAGAACATTGTTCTTGGTGCCTACTGACATTTAGGGGTTGTGGCAGTGTCCCGAGGAGTTGAGCTCCGAGGTGTTGTCATCAAAATTTTATCGTTGCTGTTCTGGAATACCTGAGTTTCACCGACATCGAAAATCTCTTTTATGTAGTTGTTGGTGAGATAACCACAACACCACCCAATACTAGGGCGGGAGTTCGGGAGTATTGCCATAACTCGTATAACGGATGCTTTTCGAAGGTTGAGGTATACGATTTCCGAAGGTTTCTTGGTTATGTGTTGAAGGATGGATACAGCTGGATGTAGGAATTGTTAGTTTGGGTGAGATATTATGCTTCCCCTGTATCCCCATCACCTGATTGCATAACCAGAAAGTTTCGGGAGCTTACAAGTGGGAATTCAAGTATCACGTAGGAATTCTTTCCAACAGACACATGATACGATATGGGATCTATCATATGTTTGTTTCCAGCTTATTTTGCAAGCCAATCCTTTGTTTTGTTTTGAGTTGTGCTATTAGAGTTGCTTCAATGTCAAGTGTTGATTCCATACCTTTCTAAGTGGTGTTCTCACACTTCTATGTGAATACCAATCCTTCTTGATCACCGAGTTTGTCATCTCAATTTCTTCTCAACCGGTGTGCTCCTCTTCAAGTGGATCCGATCATTCTCGACATCTGCAAGATCAACTCTAAGTCTTCTCAACGTTGTTTGTTTCATCCGTCCCATGTTGCCTTTGTTTTCCCGCCTTCCCACCCTTTTTCTTCAAGGACTCGGATTTCTTAATCAATTATCATTTTATTGATGGGAAGCCTCTCCATTCTTTTCTGTCAATGTTCTTATCCGGTGATTCTTAGGAAGATACCAACGGAGCTTCAAGTGTATTATTCTTCATTCTTTTATTCTCCGGTGGATTCAAGTCAAGCGTTGTTGATCATATCCTTTTCCTCCTTTCAAATGTTTTTCTCATGTCGGTGCACCTCATAATCATTCCCCGCTTGATATTCAATTGTTCCGGAGTGCTGAAGATATCTCGAAGATTCGTGTTTCCACTCTGCATTCGTTCAAGCTCTTTCGAGGTTGTTATCTCTTTCAAGACATTTAATTCAACCGGCGCAATCTCTCTTTTAAATCGTTCAATGGTGTATCTTTTGAGTGGGCCCTAACCCATAGGTCTTTTCCCAGGATCTTACCTGACTCTTCTATTTTCTCGGAGTTACTCTCAAATTCTTCTCCAAGTTTGACATAATAATGAATTATCATCAGTCATTTGTATTTATCCAAGATCTTTCAAAAATATTTGTCGTTGGCTCAACCTTTCTATTCGTCATTTCAGAGTATCTCAACAATTCGTGGTGGTGTTTCTCATCGTCATTCTCTGCATTTGAAGACTGAAGAAGAGTTTCCCTTAAATCTTGCTCCATTCTCTTCAAGATTCTTGGTTCTAGCATGATGCCATCCTCTCATAATTGTTTTCGATTGTGAGAATTCTTTTCACCTATCCGGAGCAATCCAGGAGTCTTTTCAGTTTGATTCGTCCAAAGCCCATCATCTCAGAATTATTCATTCCATCTTTCAGCTCTCGTTCTCCAAATCTTACCAGTGCATCATGCAAGTATTCTCTAGTCAGTTCATGATCTCTTCGTTCACTTGTATCTAAATTCTCTCAAGCATCTTCGTTCATTTGCTAATTCTTCCCGGTGTTTCTTTATCTTTTCTTCGTTCATTTTCAATTCTTACGGTGGTTCGTTCTAGATTTCTCTTCCTTCGTTAGTCATTCGTTTGTTTCCAAATCCTACCGGTGGTTCGTCGAAGACCTTCTCAAGTTTGCGCTATGTATTTCCCCAATCCTTTCTATGAGAATAAGTAATATGCCAAATCTGTTGCTTGTCATCAATCTAAATTTATTAAGGATAAGCATAATGTAATTCTTATTCTTGTTTCATCCAAGCGATTATTTCCTTATTTCGGAGGCTCATCAAAATTGTTGATTTCATTTGGTCATCTTCCTTTCCGGAGTGCCAAGTTGTTCTCGATTATATCATTTCAAAGCTTCATCCAATCATTGCAAGGCCTCAATCTTATTCTTTCATCCTTCACCTCTTTTTGATCATTCTTTTATTACCGGAATTCTTCATTGAGGCTCTACATGGTGGTTCATCAAGGATTTAATTCCTTCTCGAAGTGTTCATCGAGATTCTTTTCAGAGGAGCTCAAGTATTATTCATCTTGCATTACGAAGCGCAATTCATTCTACCATATCTTTTGAGGTGGTGTTATGTCATTTTGACAATTGCTTAGTGTTTCATGGTTCACAAGTTGTCTGGAATGACATATTTTAAACCCCCCCATTTTCAATTCGTTCATGAGATCCTTTGCAACCCATCAATGTCTTCATTGGAGTATCTTGGGTTATATTTCACCTAAAGCTTTCCCTAAGGATTGTTGCTATTTATGGTGCTTATAAATGACCCAAGTTCTTCATTTATCCTCCTGGTGAAATAAGTTTCTTGTCTCCTTGTTGAAATCAATCCAATCTATTGTTTCCGTTAGTGCTAGAATTTCACCTCATAGTTTTGAGTTGTTCTCCATAAGCCCACTACAACCTTGTTATTTTAGTTGTTGGTTTTCCAACAACTCCGTTCGACCCTTCTCTTAAAGATGCTTTTCAAGCTCATTTGAGGTATAAGATGTTGTTTTCCCCTCCGTTCTTTTGATTCCATTCTTACATTCGTTCCGGAGGCATTGTATTGTTGTTCTATTCAACCCATTATCTCATTTTTGTCAAAGATCATGTTCTTTCCGTTGCTTATCCATTCAAGTGGGGTCTTGTGCCCTCTGCTCAAGTTCTTTTCATCTTATCAAGTCTTACATCTCTTTTCAACCGGAGTGCTGTCCGAATTTGTTCTTCCTTGTTCCTCTTTTCTAACGGAGTGTTTTCAACTTCGATCATCTCCATTGTTTTCTTTTCTAAAAATGGTTTAACCTCTCAAGGTTCATCGTTTCACTCGTTTGTCCAAGAAGCAACTTTGTTTTACCTCTTCATCTTCCATTTCTCTCTAGTGTCATCCTAGATCTCGGGAAGAGATCCTCTTGTAGTGGTGGAGTGTTGTAACGCCCCGAGACCGTTGCGCCAGGTGTCTTCCAGTTATTCGCTGTCTTTGCCATGTCATTTTCTTGCGTGTTGCTTCTTGCCATGTCATCATGTGAATTGCATCATCATGTTTTCAAAACTTGCTTTCGTCCGGGTTCCCCCAGTTCCGTCTGTTGTCTGTTCTGAGCCCAGACACACTTGCACGCGCCCACGGCACGTCCGAAATATTATTTTGTAAGTGGGTGGAATATGTTCTCAGAATGGGTTGAAAGTTGACATGCGGTGTTGTTATGTTGTCAGTAGGCCGCCTGTCAAGTTTCATAGCATTCGGAGTTCGTTTGACGCCCCAACGGATAACTATAGCGACATTATAGTCGGTCAAATCGTCGGACGTTTTCGGTCTCCGGAAACAGTCGTCGGGCCTCTCTCTCTTCTCTTCTCTCAGCCATGGCCCTCTACACAGCCCACTAGCCCACCTCTGCTACCCCTCTCCGTTTTGGACCGCCAGACGGTGATCAAACAGTCCAAAAACTGACCGTGCCCTCCTCCAACCTGCGCGCGCCATGTCTCCCTGCCTCCCCGTCCCATGGCCGAGGGCCCGCCGAAGCCCGCCCTGGGCCAAAACCGGGCCCAATCCGCCGCCACGCGCATGCAGCCCCGCAGGCGCCCTTGCCCCGAGCTCCCTCCCGCTCGTCCCCATCGCTTGCGTCGCCTCACACCGCGCCGGGGCGAACTCCGGCGACCAGGAGCCGCCGCTGGTGACCCCAGGCCAGATCAACCTCCCTCTCTCTCTCTTTCCCTTCGTCCTCCCTCTCCCTCATCTCTCTCTCTGTTCCCCGCGCAGGAACCGAGCCCGCCATGGCCGCCCGATGTGTAGCGCAGCTTGAAGCTATGTCCGTCGCGCCGTCGCCCGGATCTGGAGAGCCGCAGGCCAGATCCGCCCGTTCCCGGGTCCACCGACCTCGTCCCTGCCGCCGGTGGTCGTCCCGTCGTCTGCCCTCGCCGCAAGTCCCGCTGCCGCCTATAACTACTGGAACGAGATGATGAAAGCCATGCCGTGTGTTGACCTCTCCAGCAAGGCCCAGCAGCGTCTTCCGTCTCCTGGGCCGACTGGGCCTGGCCCATGGTGAGGCCACCCCCCTTGTGCCCTCCTTTTTTCTGTTCTGCTTGGCTAGTCAGATTCGGACCATTATGGGTTTTTCCTGTTCCAGCGATTCTGTCTTTTTTTCTAGGGAATTTCAGTTTTGCAGAATAGTGCCTAGACTTCATGCATTTAATAACTCCACAACCGTGCATCAGTTTAAAATGATTTATATATGAAAAATGACTAGATTTTCATCTAGTTTCACAATATCCAACTTTCATCCATGTTTAAAATGTTTAAACTGTTGGTTGCATTAATTTGCTCATACGCCATGTTAAAATGCTTTATTTCATAACTAATTAACCGTAGCTCCAAATTTAATAAACTTTATATGTAAATGGGGTAGATTAACATGGTGCACTCATATTGCATGTTTAATAACTCTAAAATATGGTTTAGGGCAGAACAGTACCAAATCCATAAATTTACACATGAGGATTTAACGGAATTGTTGTTTGTTGTTCCGGCCTCATTTAAACTTGCCTAGATAGGTAGTTTTTCTTATGCTTCACCTCTTGACATGCTAACCAACATTTGATATTGTTGAGCACATAACCAAGAGAGAACTAAATAAGTCATGTGGTGTTCCGTCAATATGCAAATCGTTGCATATTGAGCTCCACTTAATTTGTAGGATTGCTTGTGCAGTTTGCCGTGTCATGCATAATTAAACCGGACATGCATCATACTTGGTTGTGCATCATGCCATGCTTATGTGGTGGTTGTTTACTATGTTGTTTGCTTCTTTCCGATGTTGCTTCTTCGGACTAGTTCCGATAACGTCGCGTTTGTGAGGATCCGTTCGACTACGTCCGTTTGTCTTCTTCATGGACTCGTTCTTCTTCCTTGCGGGATCTCAAGCAAGATGACCATACCCTTGAAATCACTTCTATCTTTGCTTGCTAGTTGATCTCTCTATTGCTATATCGTGATACCTACCACTTGCTATATCATGCCTCCCATATTGCCATGTCAAGCCTCTAACCCACCTTTCCTAGCAAACCGTTGTTTGGCTATGTTACCGCTTTCTCAGCCCCTCTTATAGCGTTGCTAGTTGCAGGTGAAGATGAAGTTTGTTCCATGTTGGAACATGGATATGTTGGGATATCACAATATCTATTATTTAATTAATGCATATATATACTTGGTAAAGGGTGGAAGACTGGGCCTTATGCCTGGTGTTTTGTTCCACTCTTGCCACCATAGTTTCCGTCATACCGGTGTTATGTTCCTTGATTTTGCGTTCCTTACACAGTTGGGTGTTATGGGGACCCCTTGATAGTTCTCTTTGAATAAAACTCCTCCAGCAAGGCCCAACCTTGGTTTTACCATTTTCCTCTCCACCACCTACTTTTCGCTTGGGAGTCGCGCTCCCGAGGGTCATCTTTATTTTAACCCCCCCCCCCGGGCCAGTGCTTCTCTAGGTGTTGATCTGAAACAGAGCCACTTGCAATGCCACCTCGGGGAAACTTGAGGGTTGGTTTTAGTTGTACGTAGTGTTCATCCGGTGTTTCCCTGAGAACGAGATATGTGCAGCTCCTATCAGGATGTCGGCGCATCGGGCGGTCTTGCTGGTCTTGTTTTACCATTGTCGAAATGTCTTGTAACCGGGATTCCGAGACTGATCGGGTGTTCTCGGGAGAAGAAATATCCTCCGTTGACCGTGAGAGCTTGTGATGGGCTAAGTTGGGACACCCCTGCAGGGTTTGAACTTTTGAAAGCTGTGCCCGCGGTTATTGGCAGATGGGAATTTGTTAGTGTCCGGTTGTAGAGAACTTGACACTTAATTTAATTAAAATGCATCAACTGCGTGTGTAGCCGTGATGGTCTCTTCTCGGCGGAGTCCGGGAAGTGAACATGGTTCTTGTGTTATGCTTGAACGTAAGTAGTTTCAGGATCACTTCTTGATCACTTCTAGCTTCTCGGCCATTGCGTTGCTTCTCTTCTCGCTCTTATTTGCGTAAGTTAGCCACCATATATGCTTAGTGCTTGTTGCAGATCCACCTCACTACCCCCTTTCCTACCCATAAGCTTAAATATTCTTGATCTAGTGGGTGTGAGATTGTTGAGTCCTCATGACTCACAGATACTTCCAAACAGTTGCAGGTGCCGATGGTACCAGTGCAGATGACGCAACCGAGCTCAAGTGGGAGCTCGAGGAAGATCTTGTTCATTGTGTTGTTTCGTTTCCATTTGATCAGTAGTGGAGCCCAGTTGGGACAATCGGGGATATAGCTTTTGGGGTTGTCTTCCTTTTATTTTGGTTACGTAGTCAGACCTTGATTGTATTCTGGATGATGTATGTTTAACTTGTATTTGTGTGAAGCGGCGATTGTAAGCCAACTCTTTATCCCTTTCTATTCAGTACATGGGATTGTGTGAAGATTACCCCTCTTGTGGCAAACCTACCATGCGGCTATGCCTCTAAGTCGTGCCCCGACACGTGGGAGATATAGCCGCATTGTGGATGTTACATAGGGTTGATTTCGGACCCCTCCTCCAAGGGCCACTAAATTCCCCCCTCTTCCTCCATGTATACAACCCTTAGGGCGTCGTTTAGACTTTGGGTTTTGTTTAGATTAAAAGTTCGCCATAGCTACAACTTCGCCAACTTCGTTTGTGTCCAACGACCAGATCGAGATGCCACAGAACCCCACCTTCACTAATAAAGCTTTCCTATTTTATTTGCAATATCCAGATTGCAATCTCGGTTTCTTGCTTGTTCTTCGTTAGCTCGCAGGAAATAGACCCTCGTGGTCAGGTTGATCGTGCTCCGACGTGGTCAATAACCCTCGGAAGTTGGTTTAGCGATTGCTAAGGCGCGACATCTTCGCACGTTCATAGTCGGATCGTCAAAGTCGACTCCTCTATCAAGTGGTATCAGATTTCCAGGTTGCTCGGTGAGATTTTACAGCTTTTCGTAGTTTAGATCAAGTATGTTCTTCATACCTATAGTCCATGAAAAAGCCTAAAAAGATTAGGGTTAGTTCATCCTATCCGAACCAATCTGAGCCATTGCATAATCTTTTCTGTATTTGCTTTGTTGAATTTGTGGTTGCATCGTCGTGTCAAGTTGCTGGTCTTAGCGTCTTGTCCTTTAGAGTTTCGAGTTCTGTTCACAAGTTGTCACGTCACCGCTGCCATATATCACCACCGCATCATCATCATCGCTGCTGCCATATACCACCACCGCACCAAGTTCACCGCCGCTGCACTATACCACCACCCATATTCACCGCCAATCTGAGTCCATATCCGCCACCAAATATCAGTCGCCATCACGCCAATCCGAGTCCACCTACAACATATATCCGCCACCAGTCTGAGTTCCACCAGATTCATCTCCGCCCCTAGTCCGAGATTCCACTAGATTCATCTCCGCCACAAGTCCTATTTAGAGTCCAGTAATTGTTGCTTTGTTTTCGATTTCCAGATCACGCGATACTCAGAGTCTCAGAGTCGTGACAGAGTAGGACTCCCCAACTTCCGAGCTATCTGCAGAAGAAAAATATTTCCAAACATAAAAAAAATAAAAATTTGTAGACTTTTTCGAAAAAAATTGTTTCGGAGCAAAAAAAGTCTGGAAAATTCTGGCTAGGCAGTTTTTAGGACATTTGTAGACTTTTTCGAAAAAAAAATTGTTGCGGAGCAAAAGAAAAAGAGAAAAAAGTGAAAAAAAATTCCAGAGTGTGCTCCTTCCTTGAGCGCCATGATTTTATTAGTGTTTTAGGCTCGCGTCTGTAGTACGGTCTAGCCTAGGACCAACACAGTACCGTCGTTGAGCGTTTATTTAACTTTGCATATCTCAATTGATTATTGCTGCCCCTTTTTGCTACCATATTATAAGCCTTCCCAGCTCCACATACATCTACGTTGTGCATTTAACTCTCCCTGGTAACCGCTCTATCCAAGCTTCGAGAGTTTTGACTACAACGGTTGCTGATCACCACCTGCTGCTTGGTAAGAACTGGTAACAATTTGAGATTCACTTGACGGATTTGTGACTGTCCACCACACCATCACCACCACTTCCTAGTAGTCTGTAGGATCATATTCTTGTGTGTTTCTATTGCTTCTAACCATGGCAGGATCACAAGCCGACAAGATTGACTGGGAGAACATGACAAACAAAGAGTTACATGATAAGTTTCAGCAAGTGATGAGTGGAGAGGTGGAAGATGTGCTAAATAGATTTGACGAGGCCATGGAGAAGATAGATGGCATTGAGAAGGCATTCGAAACAAAGCTCGATAACAAGTTTAATTAATTTCTCGCGCGTCTTCCACCACCACTACCGGCTGCAGCTAATGCACCTCTACAACAACAACAACAACAACAACGTCGCCTTCCAAATCAAGTGGGACGAGCACAGCGCGTTCCCATTGACCCTGTGCAAATTTTTGGTGCCGTTGTTGAGGCTTCTATAGCTCCTGCTGCTACTGCAGAGGTGGAGGACCATTATGAGGATGAGGTTGATCAAAATCAGAACTACTTGCAGCCACCAGCACCACCACCACTAGGTCGTCCTCAGGTATATCATCGCAATGGTAGGGCTGCACCACCACATGAGGTATGAGATCATGACCATCTTCCTTAACTGAAATTGAATATTCCACCATTTGAGGGTAGATATGTTCCTAATATATATATATATTACTTGGGAGTTAGGAACTGAACAACGTTTTACATGTTTACAATATCCCGAGGAGAGACGTGTTCCTGCTGCTGTTTGAGCTTTCACTAGTTTTGCATGTGTTTGGTGGTCTGAGCATTGTAGATTATATCCTATTCCAGCTACTTGGGCTGCTTTGAAAACTGCTATGCATACTCGTTGGGTTCCACCATATTATCAACGTGAATTACTTCAAAAATTGCAACGTTTAAGACAAGGAAAAAATTACGTAGAAGAATATTATCAGGAATTACAAACTGGCATGATTAGATGTGGTATTGTTGAGGAGAATGAAGCTATGGTTGCACGTTTTATGGGTGGATTAAATAGAGATATTCAGACTATTCTAGAGTATAAGGAGTATACTAATATCACTCGTTTATTCCATCTTGCTTGTAAAGCTGAACATGAAGTGCAGGATCGACAGGCATTGGCGCAAACTAACTTTTCTGCAGGTCGATCTTCATCATGGACACCACGTGCATCCTCTACTTCCACTGCACCAGCATCTCCATTAGGTGCCACCTCCAGCCGTGATACAAGAAAGCAGGCACAAACACCAATATCTGGCAAGAGCACACCTGTCGGACCTGTGCAGAGCTCTTCTTCTTCCATGGCATCAACAGGGCACACAAGTGATATTATTTGTCGTCGTTGAAAGGGAAGAGGACATTTTGCGAGAGAATGCAAATCTCAGCGTGTGATGATTGTTACTGAGGATGGTGGGTATGAGTCCGCTAGTGACTATGATGAGGAGACTTTGTCTCTTATTACACATGAAGAACACGGTGGAGATGATTCTAATCATGAGACGCAATACATGGCTGCTGAAGATGCTGACAGGTATGAATGTTTAGTTGCTCAACGTGTTTTGAGTGTGCAGGTTACACAAGCTGAGCAAAACCAGAGGCATAATTTGTTCCATACAAAGGGAGTTGTGAAGGAATGTTCTGTTCACGTCATCATAGATGGAGGGAGCTTCAATAACTTGGCTAGCATGGAGATGGTGGAGAAGCTTTCTCTCACCACAAGACCACATCCATATCCTTACTACATCCAATGGTTCAACAACAGCGGCAAGGTTAAGGTAACACGTACTATTCGTGTGCATTTTAGTATCGCTACATATGTTGATTATGTGGATTTTGATGTGGTACCTATGCAAGCATGTTCCTTATTACTTGGTAGACCATGGCAATTTGATAAGAATTCTGTACACCATGGTAGAAACAATCAATATTCTCTTGTTCATAAGGATAAAAATATTACTTTGCTTCCTATGACTCCTGATTCCATTTTGAAAGATGATATTAATAGAGCTAATAAAGCAAAACAGGAGAAAAATAAGAGTGACAATCAGATTGTGGCAAAAGAATTTGAGCAACAAATGAACCCTAATAATAAACCATCTAGTGTTGCTTCTGAAATTAAATTGAAAAGTGCATGTTTACTTGCCACCAAATCAGGTATTGAAGATCTAGATTTTATCAAATCTGTTTGATATGCTTTTGTGTGCAAAGAGGCATTATTTTCATTCGAGGACGTGCCTTCCTCTTTGCCTGCTGCTGTCACTAACATTTTGCAGGAGTTCGCTGACGTCTTTCCACAAAATGTGCCACCGGGATTACCACCTATTCGAGGGATTGAGCATCAAATTGACTTAATTCCTGGTGCATCATTACCCAACCGTGGACCATACTGTACCAATCCAGAGGAGATGAAGGAGATTATGAGTCAAGTACAAGAACTGCTCAACAAGGTTATATACGCGAATCCCTTAGTCATTGTGCTGTTCCTTTCATTTTAGTGCCAAAAAGGATGGTACGTCACGTATGTGCGTTGATTGTAGAGGCATTAATAATATTCGTTATCGTCATCCTATTCCTAGGCTAGATGATATGCTTGATGAATTGAGTGGCTCTACAATATTCTCCAAAGTTGATTTGCGTAGTGGACACCATCAAATTCGTATGAAATTGGGAGATGAATGGAAAACAGCATTTAAAACTAAGTTTGGATTATATGAGTGGTTAGTCATGCCATTTGGGTTCACTAATGCACCTAGTACTTTCATGAGGTTAATGAATGAAGTTTTACATGCTTTCATTGGACGATTTGTGGTAGTTTACTTTGATGACATATTGATTTATAGCAAATCTTTGGAGGAACATTTGGAAAATTACGTGCTGTTTTTATTGCTCTATGTGATGCACGTTTGTTTAGTAACCTTGTAAAGTGCATCTTTTGCACCGACCGAGCATCTTTTCTTAGCTATGTTGTTACTCCATAGGGAATTGAAGTTGATAAAGCCAAGATTGAAGCTATTGAGAGTTGGCCGCAGCCCAAAACGATCACACAAGTGAGGAGTGTCCTTGGCCTCGCTGGTTTCTATAGGCATTTTGTGAGAGATTTCAGCACCATTGCTACACCTCTCAACGAGCTTACAAAGAAGGATGTGCCTTTTGTTTGGGGTACCGCACAGGAAGAAGCCTTCACGGTATTGAAAAATAAGTTGACACATGCTCCTTTACTCCAACTTCCTGATTTTATTAAGACTTTTGAGCTTGAATGTGATGCTAGTGGAATTGGATTAGGAGGTGTGTTATTACAAGATGGCAAACCTGTTGCATACTTTTCTGAAAAATTGAGTGGGCCTAGTCTGAACTATTCTACTTATGATAAAGAATTATATGCTCTTGTTCGGACCTTAGAAACATGGCAACATTATTTATTTCCCAAGGAATTTGTTATACATTCTGATCATGAATCTTTGAAACACATTAAAAGTCAAGCAAAACTGAACCATAGACATGCTAAATGGGTTGAATTCATTGAGACATTCCCTTATGTCATTAAACACAAGAAGGGTAAAGAAAATGTTATTGTTGATGCATTGTCTCATCGTTATACTATGCTTTCACAACTTGACTTTAAAATATTTGGTTTGGAGACCATCAAAGATCAATATGTGCATGATGCTGAATTTAAAGATGTATTGCAGAATTGTAAGGAAGGGAGAACTTGGAACAAGTTCATTCCTAACGATGGATTTGTGTTTCATGCTAACAAGCTATGCATTCCAGCTGGCTCCGTTCATCTTTTGTTGTTGTAGGAGGCGCATGGAGGAGGATTAATGGGACACTTTGGCGCAAGAAGACGGATGATATACTTGCTACATATTTCTTTTGGCCAAAGATGAGACGGGATGTTGAGCGTTTTTTTGCTCGCTGCACTACAAGTCAAAAAGCTAAGTCACGACTCAATCCTCATGATTTATATATGCCTTTGCCTGTACATAGTGTTCCTTGGGAGGATATATCTATGGACTTAGTTTTAGGTTTACCTCAAACAAAGAAGGGGAGGGATATCATATTTTTTGTCGTGGATAGGTTCTCGAAAATGTCACACTTTATACCATGTCATAAAAGCAATGATGATGTTAATGTTGTTGATTTGTTCTTTCGTGAACTTATTCGCTTGCATGGTGTGCCAAATACCATTTTTTCAGATCATGGTACTAAATTCCTTAGCCACTTTTGGAGATGTTTATGGGCTAAGTTGGGAACTAAACTGCTTTTTAGTACTACTTGTCACCCCCAAACTGATGGACAAACTGAAGTAGTCAATAGAACATTGTCTACTATGCTTAGGGTTGTTTTGAAGAATAATAAGAAAATGTGGGAAGAATACTTGCTTCATGTTGAATTTTCTTATAATCGTTCATTGCATTCTACTACTAAGATGTGCCCTTTTGAAATTATGTATGGTTTCCTACCTCGTGCACCTATTGATTTGTTGCCCCTTCCGTCTTCGGAGATGGTTAATTTTGATGCTAAAGAACATGCTGAATTGATTTTAAAAATGCATGAGTTAACTAAGGAAACCATTGAGCATATGAATGCTAAATATAAACTTGCTGGAGATAAGGGTAGAAAACATGTTGTGTTTGCACCTGGAGATCTTGTTTGGTTACATTTGCGTAAGGATAGATTTCCTAATTTGCGCAAATCAAAGCTAATGCCACGTGCTGATGGTCCTATTAAGGTGTTAGAGAAAATAAATGATAATGCATATAAACATGAGCTACCTGCAGATTTTGGGGTTAATCCCACTTTTAACATTGCAGATTTGAAGCCTTATTTAGGTGAGGAAGATGAGCTTCCGGCGAGGACGACTTCACTTCAAGAAGGGGAGGATGATGAGGACATCAATACCATTGTTACACCCACAGCCCATGCTGCTATACATACTGGACCAATTACTAGAGCTCGCGCACACCAATTGAATTATCAGGTACTCTCGTTTCTTGGTACTGATTCCAATGTTCATGAGAATATGATGTTGCCTAAATTGGATACATTTGTTTTGCTTACAAATGAAGGGCCTGGCATGGATAAGAGGGATGAACACTGGAGCAAGACCAAGCATGGAGATGATGGCATGTGCAAGGGGATCAAGAACGGAGTTACAAGTGATGATTTCAGGACTTTGAAGCCACCATAAGGAGTGCATGAAGCCTTGGACGAAATATACAAGATGCCACTTCATAAATTTCGTCCAGAGGCTATTGTAGGTGTTGCGTCACCTTATTATTGGGCCAGGCCCATGTATTTTCGAAATACTTAAGTATAGGCTGTTTTTAGAGTCCGTATGTGTGGGGAAACAAGAGTTAGGGTTGATTTCGGACCCCTCCAAGGGCCGCGAAATTCCCCCATCTTCCTCCATATATACAGCCCTTATGGCATCGTTTAGACTTTGGGTTTTGTTCAGATTAAAAGTTCGGCAAAGTTGCAACATCGCGTACTTAGTTTGTGTCCAATGACCAGACCGAGACGTCACAGAACCCCACCTTCATTAATGAAGCTTTCCTCTTTTATTCGCAATATCCAGATTGCAATCTCAGTTTCTTGCTTGTTCTTCGTTTGCTCGCAGGAAATAGACCCTTGTGGTCAGGTTGATTGTGCTCCGGCGTGGTCAATAACCCTCGACGTTGTCTTCGCACGTTCGTAGTCGGATCGTCAAAGTCGACTCCCACAGAAAACGATATCTATCTCATCGAAACATTTCCATTGAGCTTGGTGTGGTCAATAGTCCATTTAGATTGCAATCTCAGTGTAGCGACCAGACCTCAAACAGTCTGATCTCTGTGCTCAGGTGTCATCCCTGGATCAGTAATGCTGACACCACATAGTACTTGAAGGATTTATAACAAAGTAGCAATCACACACTTATTACATCGAGTGTCTCAATAGAGAACTCATTACAATAAATATGGCTTAAGGCCATCTAATAACGATAACAGCGGAAGGCTTGGAAGATAAGTGAGTCCATCAACTCCAACGGCATCACTGAGTATAGAACCACGACCTAAAACTCCTTAATCGTCGTCTGAAAAGTCTGCAACAATAACCTTGCAGCCCGAAACGGGTCAGCACATGGAATATGCTGGCAAAGTAACACATAGAGAGTAATGGAATGAAACAACTATACTATATGCATATTTGGCTGGTGGAAAGCTCTATGGTTACAGTTTTGTGTAAAGCCAATTTTTCCCTACTGCAAAGGAATAAATTTTATTTAACTATCATGGTAGTTGTTAAACATTGAGAATGGTTGACAACATTCTGAATCCCAATTAAGCGTCATCATTAAACAAAACCCATCAAAATTAAATTTTAGAGTAACATGTTGAGATTCACATGATAATCCAAGTACTAGATACTCAAGATGTCCATAACCGGGGACACGGCTAACCATGATTAGTTTATACACTCTGCAGAGGTTTGCGCACTTTTCCCCACAAGACACGATCGCCTCCGTTTGGTTTCTCGCACTACACGGTGTTTGAGAAACGGATGACCGAGACATAGTCTTTCAGAAGCGCTAGCACCTTACGATGGATGGACGGTTACACCTACTTTCCCCTACATCCGCTAGTCCACCCTGTAAGAGTTCGCACGACTTAATCAACTATGCTAGAGCCCATAATAGCTTGTGGCTGCACACGGATGTTTCTAGTATGAAAAATCTCATGATCCCTTTGGGCCTGGGTGGCGGTCCATAAAGAAAAACAGGCAATCCTGGAATACCCAGGTACCTCAATCCACCCAGATGTGTATTTAAGTTGCCACCTTAGATAAACCATTAATTAACAAACTCACATCTGTCATGGGTATCACTCACCCAATCGACGTCTACTAGCATAGCATGGCATAATAGGCAAACGTAGAGTAACTCCCAAAGGTTTGATAATACAACAGGTAATCGGTACTACCTCAACTACTTCCCAAACCCACAATTTAATTAGATCCTAATCATGCAATGTTTGAGGATTGATCTAATGCAATAAAACTGGGTAGTAGGAGGTATGATCAAAGTGTTACTTGCCTTGCTGATGATCCGCGAAACCTAGAGATTCGAAGTAACAGGCGGCGCACTCCGGGTATTCTATCACAGACAAGCAAACAAGCATACAATAACTACTAAACTAATGCACAGGTAAAACTCAAATAAGAGATCTAACCAGAAGGTTCAACTTAAGAACTCCGGTTGGCAAAAAGAATCAAATCAAACGAAGCAACGAAAGTCAAACGGCAAAAGAAACAGGCTTCGTTTATTATTCTGGATCTAGGGTAATTTTTACAGCGGCAAAAGCTTGTTTAAGTTGGTTTAACAGATAGAGGGTTTCAAGACGAAACTCCAGGTGCTTGAATCGCCTGATTCCGATAAACAAGCGAAAAGTTATACTAAAACGAAAATCGGATCAGGAATCGCGATCAGAAAAATCGCGGATTTAATCCGAGAAAAGAAAAAGAACGAACGTTCGCTAGAACGAACGAACGCTCGCTAATTAAATGTATTGGAAAAACCGATCTATTAAAAAAACCGAAACTAAAAAACGAACAAAACTGTCGGAAAAACCGAACGGTTTTTCGGGAAAAAAACGGCGTCTAAAAAAACACTACCTGGCAACT
>NC_041382.1:352539123-352572045 GCF_002162155.2 Triticum dicoccoides | reverse complement strand
GCGGCGCGGGGCGGTGGTCGGCGGCGCGGGGCGGGGCAGCGGCGGCGCGCGGCTAGGGTTAGGGTTTCGGGCGCGGGTGGGCTGGCGGCGGCGCTGATGGGCTGGGGCGGCTTGGGGCGGCGCTATTTAAAGGCTGCCCCCGAGCGGACTCCCGCTCGGGTACGGCCCGAAGTCGTTTCGTGTTTTTTTAAATAATTCCGCGCAGAAAAACAAATAAAAGGAATACTAAACGGATTCCAAAAATCCCGAAATAAATTTTCCCCGGCTTCTAAAATCAAGCCGCACAAGGTGAACATTTAGTTGGGGCCTAAATGTAATTTTGAAAAATGCACATCTTTCCTAAATTCAAATAAAATATCGGAAAACTCCGAAATAAAATCTTATTTGATTTTATTATTAAATCCTCAATATTTCTATATTTTGGGAAAGTCATTTTGTTCCCTCTCTCATATTTTTGTAATAGAAATAATTGATGATAAAATAATTAAAATCAAATGATCCTATTCTCACAATTTGAGAAAACTAAAATATGAAAATAACGAAATCTCCAACTCTCTCCGTGGGTCCTTGATTTGCGTAGAATTTCTAGGATCAAAAACTAAAGCAAATAAATTATGATATGCAATGATGATCTAATGTATAACATTCCAAATTGAAAATTTGGGATGTTACAAACCTACCCCCCTTAAGATGAATCTCGTCCTCGAGATTCGGGTTGGCTAGAAAATAGGTGAGGGTGGTCCTTGAGCAAATCTTCCTCTCGCTCCCAGGTGGCTTCATCCTTCGTGTGGTGGCTCCACTAAACCTTACAAAACTTGATAACCTTGCTGCGGGTGACTCGGCTGGCAAACTCGAGAATCTTAACTAGTTTCTCCTCATAGGACAAATTGTTATCCAACTGAATTGCTTCCAATGGCACTGTGTCTCTCAAGGGTATGTCAGCCATCTCCACGTGGCACTTCTTCAGCTGAGAAACATGGAACACATCATGAACTCCTGACAATCCTTCGGGCAATTCCAACTTGTAGGCCACTTCTCTCATACGTTCCAATACTCGGTATGGTCCTACAAATCGTGGCGCTAACTTTCCCTTAACACCATAGTGCTTTATTCCCCGAAGTGGGGATACTTGAAGATAAACTCTGTCTCCGACTTCGTAAACTGTCTCCTTGCATTTTGAATCTGCATAACTCTTCTGCCTGGATTGAGCTACCTTGAGCCTATCATGAATCAATTTCACCTTCTGTTCAGACTCCTTAATCAAATCAGGCCAAACAACTGGCGGTCTCCAACTTCATCCCACGACAACGGTGTCCTGCACCTCCTTCCGTACAAGGCTTCGAAAGGGGCCATCTTTAAACTGGATTGATAGCTGTTGTTCTAAGAGAATTCTTCATATGGCAAATTTTTGTCCCAACTAGATCCATAATCTAGCGCACAAGCTCTCAGCATGTCCTCCAAAATCTGATTGACTCTCTCGGTCTGTCCATCTGTCTGTGGATGAAAAGCTCTGCTAAACTCTAGCCTGGTACCCAAAGTTTCGTGCAACTTATTCCAGAACTTTGAGGTAAACTGGGTTCCTCTATCTGATACTATACTCCTCAAACTCCATGTAAGCATACAATCCTGGTCATGTATATCTTTGCCAACTTAGCACTGGTGTAAGTGGTCTTTACCGGGATGAAATGGGCTACTTTCGTCAACCGATCAACTACAACCCAAATCGAGTCATAGCCTGAACGAGTCCTGGGTAATCCCATGATAAAATCCATGCCTAACTTATCCCACTTCCATTCAGGTATCGGCAATGGCTGTAGCAATCTTGCTGGCTTCTGATGCTCCGCCTTTACTCTCTGACATACGTCACAAACCGCTACATACTCCGCAATATCTTTCTTCATTCCGGTCCACTAGAAGGTATCCTTCAAATCCAAATACATCTTGGTATTTCCTTGGTGAATCGAATATGGTGAATCGTGTGCCTCTTGCAGAATCAACTTCCTGATCTCCGGGTCATTGGGCACATAAACACGGTCCTCAAACCATAGGGTGTCGTGCTCATCCTCACGAAATCCTTTAGCCTTTCCTTCGCTCATTTTCTCCTTTATAGAGGCAATCTCCTTGTCAGTCTTTTGAGCTTCTCTGATGCTATCCATCAAAGTTGACTGAATCTCCAATTCTGCTACATAGCCTCTCGGAACTATTTCCAAACATAGCTCACGAAGATCCTTGGCTAACACCTTTGGTATTTCTCCCGTCATTAGTGTATTAACATGGCTCTTACAGCTCAATGCGTCAGCTACTACATTAGCCTTTCTGGGATGGTAATGCAATCTCATATCATAATCCTTGATGAGCTCCAACCATCTCCTTTGTCTGAGGTTTAACTCCTTATGCGTGAAAATGTATTTCAAACTCTTGTGATCCGTATACACTTCTCAATGATTTCCAATGAGGAAATGTCTCCATGTTTTCAATGCATGCACTACGGCTGCTAACTCCAAATCATGCGTGGCATAATTCAATTCGTGGGGTTTCAGTTGTCGTGAGGCATATGAAACAACTCTCCCTTCCTGCATAAGCACTGCTCCAAGTCCTCGTCGTGAAGCGTCGCAATACACCTCATAATCCTTGGTCTGGTCTGGAAAAATCAACACTGGTGAAGTAACCAAGCGTTTCTTCAACTCCTGGAAACTAGCCTCACACTCCTCAGTCCATATGAACTTGGTATCCTTCTTTAACAACTCCGTCATAGGTTTTGCAATTTTGGAGAAATACTCAATAAATCTCCGGTAGTATCCTGCGAGTCCAAGGAAACTCCAGATCTCTCCAACTGTTGTTGGTGCCTCCCACTTGGTCACGGTATCAACTTTAGTGGGATCAACTGCTATTCCTTCTCCGATATAACGTGTCCGAGGAATCCTACTTCCTTCAACCAAAACTCACATTTGCTAAACTTGGCATATAGTTGATGTTCTCTGAGCTTCCCAAGAACCAAACGCAAATGTTCCTTATGCTCCTCTTCATTCTTCGAGTAAACCAGAATATCATCAATGAACACCACGACAAACTTATCCAAGAACTCCATAAACACTTTATTCATCATGTTCATAAAATAGGCAGGTGCGTTAGTCAGACCAAATGACATAATGGTATACTCGTACAGCCCATACCTGGTGGTAAAAGCTGTCTTAGGTATATCCTGTTCTCGAATCTTCAACTGGTGGTATCCTGATCGCAGATCGATCTTGGAAAATACCTTAGCTCCTTGCAATCAATCAAACAGATCATTGATCATTGGTAGTGGGTACTTGTTCTTGATCGTTACTTCCTTCAACCCACGATAATCAACAACCATCCTTAACGATCCATCCTTTTTCTCCACTAGAAGTACTGGTGATCCCCAAGGCGACGAACTTGGGCGAATATATCCTTTATCCAGTAACTCCTTAATCTGCTTCTTAATCTCCACCAAATCCTTTGCGGGCATCCTGTATGGTCTCTTTGATATTGGCCCTGTGCCTGGCAATAGCTCAATCAAAAACTCAATATCTCTATCCGGTGGCATGCCTGGCAACTCTTTGGGAAATACGTCAGGGAAATCCCTTACCACTGGTACTTCCTCCTGTACAACTCCTGATAAGGAATTTACTTGTGTCCTATTTGGCGCATGCCGGGATACATACTTGATCCTTCTTCCTTCTAGCGTCATAAGCAAAATTTTCTTACTGGAACAATCGATGTTTCCCTCATACATCGACAGCCAATCCATACCGAGAATTACATCCAAACCTTGGGATTCCAGAATAATTAAATCCATTGGGAAAATATGCCTTCCTATACTTAATGGCACTTGGAAACATCCTTGACTGGCCATATACTCCGCTCCTGGTGAGCTTACTAGCATAGGTGTTCTAAGAACCTTAGTGGGCAAGTTATACTTATCCACAAATCCCCTTGATATGTATGAACGTGATGCACCAGTATCAAAAAGAACGAGTGCAGTAAATGACTTAACCAAAAACTTACCGATTACTGTGTCCGGCTGCTCTTCAACCTCCTCCACGTTAATGTGGTTCACCTGTCCCCTGTTGAAAGGGTTCGGCTTCTTCCCAGAGCTTCCATTGCCATTCTGGCCTTCAGGACATTCATTGGAATAATGTCCGGTCTTCTGACACTTAAAGCAAGTGACTTGGCTCAGGTCTTTCTTGGCAGGGGTTGATGGGTTGGTACAGTTTTGGCCGTTGCCTCCTTCATTACCATTACCATTCTTGGTGCCATTGTGGTTGTGCGAGCTACCTCCTCCATGGGTATGCTGAAAATGTCCTCCCGGTCTAGGGGTAAAACATGGCTTCTGCTGAGCTCCTGAATTGTACTTTCCTTGTGCATACTTCCTCTTGCGATTTTCAATTTGCTGCTGCTTCCCTTCAATCATAAGAGCACGATCTACCAACTCTTGGTAGTTGTTGAAGGTTTCTACCATCAACTGCATGCTCAACTCATCATTCAGTCCTTCCAGAAACTTCTCCTGCTTAGCTGCATCCGTAGCAACGTCATCTAGGGCATAACGTGCTAATTTACTAAAGTCCTCCACATACTGGCCAACTGTTCGTCCTCCTTGGCGCAAGTTGCAAAACACTCGCTTCTTCAAGGCCATAGCTCCTGCTGAAACATGGGCAGTTCGAAAAGCCTGCTGAAACTGGTCCCATGTGACAGTGTCGACAGGGAAAGTGGCCGTGAAATTCTCCCACCATGATGCTGCGGGTCCTTCAAGCTGATGTGTGGCAAACTTCACCTTCTCCGCATCCGTGCATCCTGCTGTGGTCAACTCTCTAGCTGTCTTGTGGAGCCAATCATCTGCTACTATCGGCTCGGTGCTACTGGAAAACACCGGCGGATTCAGCCTAAGAAAACGGGCTAAATGATCAACAGGTGGTGGTGGTGGTGGGTTGTGGTTGTTGTTCCCCTATTTCTGATTCTGGACTAGCAACTGCATCAATGTGTTCTGCTGCTGGATCAACTGAGTGAGCTCCGGTGGGAAGGTAAATCCGTGGGTCACGTCTCGGAGGCATCTGAGGGTTTAGAAAAGATGAGATTTAAGAATAGAGGGGATCTAAAGAGAAAACACTACCCATATGCACTTGGGGCAAAAGCAAACAATTCACTTCATTCAATCAAACAAGGGCATACAACCGATCTAACTATCACAAAAGTGCTCGGACTACTGTATTTATGTGGTGGACTACTACTACTCATGAGGTGGTCTACTAGAAATATTCTTCGGTTGCAGACTCCATGATATCTGCTCCGGCTTCATCAACATAGTCATCATCGCTATCATCTGGGTCCGAGTCGGTGTCGTCGATGATGATATAGTCTTCCAGGCGAATCTCCTTGGGTTCTTCGTCTTCATCTACTGGTGTAGGGCCTCCCATAAATATTCCGATCTTCATTGTTAGGTCGGCATTCTTATCCACTAATACTTCAATTTCTTCTTCATAATCTTCACGTGTAGCCTTGAGTTCTTCCTCCAGTTCCTTGATTCCTGTCCTTGCCTTCTTCAGGTCTATCATGTCGGCGCACATCTGGTTCTCCTGACGTCGAATGTGCAGGTTTAATTCCTGGATAAAAGTTGCAATTGATCTATCCTTTCTAGTGCTGATCATCTCCCAATGCTCATCTCGGCGCCCACAAATCTGGTAGATAGTATCCTTGAGATCATTGCGGTAGACTTCTCCAATGCGTACCATGGTGATGTGAGCTGCCATGCTCTTTCCTAGACTCCAAGTTGGTGCATCAAAAGAAAACTCTATAGGCTCAGTGACTGGCATGAACGTCCTTCGTGGAACTTGAACTTGAATCATCGAGCGCTCTTCTTCAGGTAAGGTGGCGTTGTAGGTTCTAGTGAAGCTTGGTACTCCTATGTTCAGGTATCTAGTGACTTCCTTCAGGTGACGTCCAAAGGTTGTATCTTCATCCGGTTGCGTGAACTTGTTCCTTGCATCCGCCATCCTAAAGAGTAGAAAAGGTGAGAGGTCAAAAGAGAAGAGAGTGAATAGTGATCTAGGTCTTTAGCTTAGTGGTCGTGTCCTACAGTCAGCGTGTGCTCTGATACCATCTTTGTAGTGACCAGACCTCAAACAGTCTGATCTCTGTGCTCAGGTGTCATCCCTGGATCAGTAATGCTGACACCACACAGTACTTGAAGGATTTATAACAGAGTAGCAATCACACACTTATTACATCGAGTGTCTCAATAGAGAACTTATTACAATAAATATGGCTTAAGGTCATCTAATAACGATAACAGCGGAAGGCTTGGAAGATAAGTGAGTCCATAAACTACAACGGCATCACTGAGTATAGAACCATGACCTAAAACTCCTTAATCGTCGTCTGAAATGTCTGCAACATTAACGTTGCAGCCTGAAACGGGTCAGCACATGGAATATGCTGGCAAAGTAACACATAGAGAGTAATGGAATGAAACAACTATACTATATGCATATTTGGCTGGTGGAAAGCTCTATGGTTACAGTTTTGCGTAAAGCCAATTTTTCCCTACTACAAAGAAATAAATTTTATTTAACTATCATGGTAGCTGTTAAACATTGAGAATGGTTGACAGCATTCTCAATCCCAATTATGCATCATCTTTAAACAAAACCCATCAAAATTAAATTTTAGAGTAACATGTTGAGATTCACATGATAATCCAAGTACTAGATACTCAAGATGTCCATAACTGAGGACACGGCTAACCATGATTAGTTTATACACTCTTCAGAGGTTTGCGCACTTTTCCCCACAATACTCGATCGCCTCCGTTTGGTTTCTCGCACTACACGGTGTTTGAGAAACGGATGACCGAGACATAGTCTTTCAGAAGCGCTAGCACCTTACGATGGATGGACGGTTACACCTACTTTCCCCTACATCCGCTAGTCCACCCTGTAAGAGTTCGCACGACTTAATCAACTATGCTAGAGCCCATAATAGCTTGTGGCTGCACACGGATGTTTCTAGTATGAAAAATCTCATGATCCCTTTGGGCCTGGGTGGCGGTCCATAAAGAAAAACAGGCAATCCTGGAATACCCAGGTACCTCAATCCACCCAGATGTGTATTTAAGTTGCCACCTTAGATAAACCATTAATTAACAAACTCACATCTGTCATGGATATCACTCACTCAATCCACGTCTAGTAGCATAGCATGGCATAATAGGCAAACGTAGAATAACTCCCAAAGGTAATACAACAGGTAATAGGTACTACCTCAACTACTTCCCAAACCCACAATTTAATTAAATCCTAATCATGCAATGTTTGAGGATTGATCTAATGCAATAAAACTGGGTAGTAGGAGGTATGATCAAAGTGTTACTTGCCTTGCTGTTGATCCACGAAACCTAGAGATTCGAAGTAACAGGCGGCGCACGCCGGGTATTCTATCACAGACAACAAACAAGCATACAATAAGTACTCAACTAATGCATAGGTAAAACTCAAATAAGAGATCTAACCAGAAGGTTCAACTTAAGAACTCCGGTTGGCAAAAAGAATCAAATCAAACGAAGCAACAAAAGTCAAACGGCAAAAGAAACAGGCTTCGTTTACTATTCTGGATCTAGGGCAATCTTTACAGTGGCAAAAACTTGTTTAAGTTGGTTAAACGGATAGAGGGTTTCAAGACGAAACTCCAGGTGCTTGAATCGCCTCATTTCGATAAACGAGTGTAAAGATATACTAAAACGAAAATCGGATCAGGAATCGCGATCAGAAAAATCGCGGATTTAATCCGAGAAAAGAAAAACGACGAATGTTCGCTAGAACGAACGAATGAACGATCGTTAATTAAATAAATCGGAAAACTGATCTATTAAAAAAAACCAAAACTAAAAAAACGAACAAAACCGTCGGAAAAACCGCACGGTTTTTCGGGAAAAAAATCGGCATCTAAAAAAAAACTACCCGGCAACTCCGGCGGCAGCGGCGGGGCTCCAGCAGCGGCGGCGGTCGATGGCATGGGGCGGCGGCGGCGACGGCGCGCGGCTAGGGTTAGGGTTTCGGGCGCGGGTGGGCTGGCGGCAGCGCTGATGGGCTAGGGCGGCTCGGGGCGGCGCTATTTAAAGGCTGCCCCCGGGCGGAGTCCCGCTCGGGTATGGCCCGAAGTCGGTTCGCGTTTTTTTTTAATAATTCCGCATAGAAAAAAAATAAAAGAAATACTAAACGGACTCCAAAAGTCCCGAAATAAATTTTCCCCGGCTTCTAAAATCAAGCCGCACAAGGTGAACATTTATTTGGGGCCTAAATGAAATTTTGAAAAACGCACATTTTTCCTAAATTCAAATAAAATATCGAAAAACTCCGAAATAAAATCTTATTTGATTTTATTATTAAATCCTCAATATTTCTATATTTTGGGAAAGTCATTTTATTCCCTCTCTCATATTTTTGTAATAGAAATAATTGATGATAAAATAATTAAAATCAAATGATCCTATTCTCACAATTTGAGAAAACTCAAATATGAAAATAACGAAATCCCCAACTCTCTCCGTGGGTCCTTGAGTTGCGTAGAATTTCTAGGATCAAAACCAAAAGCAAATAAATTATGATATGCAATGATGATCTAATGTATAACATTCCAAATTGAAAATTTGGGATGTTACACTCAGTAATCGTCAAAGTCGACTCCCATAGAAAATGATATCTATCTCATCGAAACATCGGTACACCTTCGCCTCTATCAGGAATGGTACAAGGACTCAAACCTTCACACACATGTCCATGGTCTATGAGATGCTTTACTTGCCTTTGTATTTCTTTGGTTTCTTCGGGGTTGACGCGGTAGAGAGCTTTGTTCAGAAGAGGTGCTCTGGGGATGAGGTCAATGCGGTGCTCGATGAATCATAGTGGAGGTAGTCCCGAAGGTAGCTCGTCGGGGAAAACATCATGGAATTCCTACAAAAGAGAAGACAACACTAAAGCTAGAGCGTGAGAGTTGTTAGCTTTTGGTGCGTCGTCCTTGCACAAAAGGACATAGTGTAGGACATTAGATGGGTTCTCACACACTCCTCGTATCTCACTTTTGGTGGCAAATAGAGCTAGGTTCTTCTTGTCGCTCATCGTGGAGGCACTCAAATTGGGCTTGTGGCGCTGAAACATCTCCAACGAATCTATTTTGGATGTTAATGGGCTTATTTTTACATTTTTATATTATTTTTGGGACTAACCTATTAACCGGAGGCCTAGCCCAAATTGCTGTTTTTTTGCCTATTTTAGAGTTTCACCAAAAAGGAATATCAAATGGAGTCCAAACGGAATGAAACCTTTGGGAGCGTTATTTTTGGAACAAACGTGATCCAGGAGACTAGGAGTGGACATCAAGAAATAATCGAGGAGGCCACGAGGCAGGGGGCGCGTCCACCCCCCTGGGCGCGCCCTCCAGCCTCGTGGGCCCCTTGTTGCTCCACCGACCTACTTCTTCCTCCTATATATATCCATATACCCCGCAACCATCCAGGAGCACCACAAAACCCTATTTCCACCGCCGCAACCTTCTGTACCCAAGAGATCCCATCTTGGGGCCTTTTCTGGAGCTCCGCCGGAGGGGGCATTGATCACGGAGGGCCTCTACATTAACTCCATGGCCCCTCCGATGATGTGTGAGTAGTTTACTTCAGACCTTCGGGTCCATAGCTAGTAGCTAGATGGCTTCTTCTCTCTCTTTGGATCTCACTACAAAGTTCTCCTCGATTCTCTTGGAGATCTATTCGATCTAACTCTTCTTGTTGCAGTGTGTTTGTTGAGATCCGATGAATTGTGGGTTTACAATCAAGTTTATCTATGAATAATATTTGAATCTTCTCTGAATTCTTTTATGTATGATTGGTTTATCTTTGCAAGTATCTTCGAATTATTAGTTTGCTTTGGCCTACTAGATTGATCTTTCTTGCAATGGGAGAAGTACTTAGCTTTGGGTTCAATCTTGCGGTGCTTAAACCCAGTGGTAGAAAGGGAAATGACACGTATTGTTGCCATCGAGGATAAAATGATGGGGTTTATATCATATTGCATGAATTTATCCCTCTAAATCATGTCATCTTGCTTAAGGCGTTACTCTGTTCTTATGAACTTAATACTCTAGATGCATGCTGGATAGCGGTCGATGTGTGGAGTAATAGTAGTAGATGCAGAATCGTTTCGGTCTACTTGTCACGGACGTGATGCCTATATACATGATCATGCCTAGATATTCTCATAATTATTCGCTTTTCTATCAATTGCTCGACAGTAATTTGTTCACCCACCGTAATACTTATGCTATCTTGAGAGAAGCCACTAGTGAAACCTAGGGCCCCAGGGTCTATTCTCCATCATATAAGTTTCCATCTATTTTATTTTGCAATCTTTACTTTCAATTTATATCATAAAATACCGAAAATATTTATCTTATTATTATGATCTCTATCAGATCCCACTCTTGCAAGTGGCCGTGAAGGGATTGACAACCCCTTTATCGCGTTGGTTGCGAGGTTCTTATTTGTTTGTGTAGGTATGAGGTGACTCGCACATGGTCTCCTACTAGATTGATACCTTGGTTCTCAAAAACGGAGAGAAATACTTACGCTGCTTTACTACACCACCCTTTCCTCTTCAAGGGAAAACCAACGCAGTGCTCAAGAGGTAGCATGAAGGATTTCTGGTGCCGCTGCCGGGGAGGCTTACGCAAAGTCAAGTCAAGATTTGATCTCCTGACAACTAGCCATTTCTGGCGCCATTGCCGGGGAGATCTACGCCAAGTCAAGACATACCAACTACCCATCACAACTCTTATCCTTCTCATTACATTATTTGCCATTTGCCTCTCGTTTTCCTTTCCCCCACTTCACCCTTGCCGTTTTATTCGCCCTCTCTTTTCCGTTCGCCTCTTTTTCCTTCCTGCCTTCTGTGTGCTCATTATTTTTGCAATTTCTTGCCATCATGTCTAAAACTAGGGAGGTTATCATTGATAAGGATAATAATATGGAAAACTTTGATGCTATTGATGATCCTCTTGAAAATCCTATTATGTTGGACACTAAAAAGTTTCGTATTGGCAGCGGTAATATTATTGGGAAGGGAGTTATTCAAGATTTCTTTACTTTTGTCGGTGCTTTGCCCACTATGAGTGGATCTATGCTATAACCTTGCTCATAGTTGAACTCGAGAGACAATTTTTACATATGCATCCTTCCATACAAAGGATTTTCCTAAAATTTTCTAATATTGAGCATTCCTCTGTTAAGCGAGAAGCGACCATCTTTTTAGCTCATGAGTTCAGATTTATAATAAAAGAGGCCAATGAAATTTTTGCGCATTATAGGGTGGATGCCGGCCGTCCTCCCATAGAAGCAATTCTTTTCTAACAAGAAGATATTATGCGTTTACGATCTTTAGATCATTTTGCTTTTAATGAAAATGTTAGAAAAAAGGTTCCTACCGATGATGTTGTTAATAGGATCTCTGAACTTAATGATAATGTTGCCATCTAGAACAATGGGCTAGGTTTTTCCCTTGAACAAAGGCTCATGAATTTTTGCCAAAAGAATGCTTATAATGATGAATTGATTGTGCAATATGAGGTGCCAAATGAGGAACCAATACCTCCCGAGCTTCATCTTGGGGACTTTTGTCCCATTAAATTTAGCCCTTTTGATTATTTTTGCTTGCCACAAAGGAAGCTTGCTGCTGAACGTAGGGAGTATGAGATGAGCTTTCGCGATTTATCTTATCATTATTATGGCAAATACCTAGATCTATCTTCACTTTTATGCCTAGCTAAGGGCGTTAAACGATAGTGCTTGTTGGGAGGCAGCCCAATTTTATTTTTATTCCTTGCTTTGTGCTCCTGTTTAGTAATAAATAATTTATCTAGCCTCTGTTTTGGTTGTGTTTTTTTGTTTAATTAGTGTTTGTGCCAAGTAGAACTGTTGGGAGGACTTGGGGAAAGTCTTTTTGATCTTGCTGTAAAAAAACAAAAACTTTAGTGCTCACGAGAATTGCTGCCATTGTTTATTGGAGAGTGCTATTTAGTTAATTATTTTTGTAGATGATTAATAGATAAATTCCTCACGTCCAACAATTTATTTTAGAATTTTTGGGGTTCCAGAAGTTTGCGTTAGTTACAGATTATGATGGGGACACGACTACCTTGGATACGACCAAAAATAATGCATGCATGCATATTTGTCAGGTGATTTCTAGTGCAAACTATTCAATAATCTATTTATGTTATCCAGAACAAAAATACTTCACACACTTTTATGTTTTGTCTAATTGTAGGTGTATGGGACATTTGTACAATCCACATATGAAGACAAGCGAAACGGAGAAGTTTAGGTTATGTTCAAAAAGTCCTCTCACGTCACTTTTGGGTCAAGAGAAGATAGAGTCCAAGTCTCTCGCGTTTTGGATTTAGATTCGGACTGCACAGACATACCTCACTCAAAGCACCAACAACCTTTTCATACGGAATCTGAATTGGGTGGATTTTTTTTGTTGGAAAGTAGATTTCGTGATCTTTCCAATCCAATTGGATTCACATTCAAATTCGTCCGAAGCATTGAGATATCGACGAAGCAATCCGACGCTGCAGCAGAACCCGAGTCAAACAACAAGTCCAAAGGTGTTGCACCACCTCCACTTGGGCCCATGAGCCTTGTACGACCTAGGGTAAGTTTTAGGCTGCCTTGGGACGTCCTTCCACCTCCTTTGCCGCCACCCCTTGTTCCTATATAAGTAGATGCATGTAGTAGCTTTTTCGGGATTTGTTTAGTTAAAAGTTAGCCATTGCAACTTCGTGTACTTCATTTGTGTCCAACGAAAAGACCAAGACCGCTTTCGGATCCCCACCTTTATCAATACTTCATCTATATTCGCAATAATCAGATTGCATTATCATATTTTTGCTTGTTCTTTGATTGCGTGTAGAAATAGAACTTCGTGGTCAGGTTGATCATGCTCCGGCTTGGTTAATAACCTCTCGGAGTTGGTTTAGCGATTTCTAAGGCGCGACGTCATGCATGTTTGTAGTCGGATCGTCAAAGTCGTCTCCACCAAATCGATAGTTATCATCTCATCGAAAGATCGGGACACCCTCGCCTCTATCAAGGGATGATGAGGACATAACTACCATGGATACGACCAAAAATATTGCATACATGCATATTTGTCAGGTGATTTCTAGTGCAAACTATTCAATAATCTATTTATGTTATCTAGAACAAAAATACTTGACACACTTTTATGTTTTGTCTAATTGTAGGTGTATGGGACATTTGTACAATCCACATATGAAGATAAGGGAAACAGAGAAGTTTAGGTTATGTTCAAAAAGTCCTCCCACGTCACTTTTGGGTCAAGAGAAGATAGAGTCCAAGTCTGTCACGTTTTGGATTCAGATTCGGACTGCACAGGCATACCTCACTCAAAACACCAACAACTTTTTCATACGGAATCCGAATTGGGTGGATTTTTTTGTTGGAAAGTAGATTTCATGCTCTTTCCAATCCAATTGGATTCACTTTCAAATTCGTTTGGAGCATTGAGATATCGACGAAACAATCCGACGATGTAGCAGAATCCGAGTCAAACAACAAGTCCAAAGGTGTTGCACCACCTCCACTTGGGCCCATGAGCCTTGTACGACCTAGGGTTAGTTTTAGGCTGCCTTGGGACGTCCTTCCACCTCCTTTGCCGCCACCCCTTGTTCCTATATAAGTAGATCCATGTAGTAGCTTTTTCCTTGGGATTTTTTTAGTTAAAAGTTAGCCATTGCAACTTCGTGTACTTCGTTTGTGTCCAACGACCAGACCAAGACCGCTTTCGGATCCCCACCTTTATCAATACTTCATCTATATTCGCAATAATCAGATTGCACTATCATATTCTTGCTTGTTCTTCGATTGCGTGCAGAAATAGAACTTCGTGGTCAGGTTGATCGTGCTCCGGCTTGGTCAATAACCTCTCGGAGTTGGTTTAGCGATTTCTAAGGCGCGACGTCGTCCATGTTTGTAGTCGGATTGTCAAAGTCGTCTCCACCAAATCGATAGTTATCATCTCATCAAAATATCGGGACACACTCGCCTCTATCAAGGGATGATTAGGACATAACTACCTTGGATACGACCAAAAATATTGCATACATGCATATTTGTCAGGTGATTTCTAGTGCAAACTATTCAATAATCTATTTATGTTATCCACAACAAAAATACTTCATACACTTTTGTGTTTTGTCTAATTGCAGGTGTATGGGACATTTGTACAATCCACATATGAAGATAGGGGAAAATAATAAGTTTAGGTTCTGTTCAAAAAGTTCTCTCACGTCACTTTTGAGCCAGGAGAAGACAGAGTCCAAGTCTCTCATGTTGTAGATTCAGATTCAGACTCAAAATGCCAACAACTTTTTCATACGGACTCCGAATTGGGTGATTCTTTTTTTGTTGGAAAGTAGATTTCGTGCTCTTTCCAACCCAATAGGATTCACCTTCAAATTCATCCGGAGCGTTGAGATATCGATAAAACAATCTGACGCTAGAGCAGAATCCAAGTCAAACAACAAGTCCAAAGGTGTTGCATCACCTCCACTTGGGCCCATGAGCCTTGTATGACCTAGGGTTAGTTTTAGGCTGCCTTGGGACGTCCTCCCACCTCCTTGGCCACCACCCCTTGATCCTATATAAGTAGATCCATCTAGTAGCTTTTTCCTTGGTATTTGTTTAGTTAAAAGTTAGCCATTGCAACTTCATGTACTTCGTTTGTGTCCAACGACTAGACCAAGACCGCTTACGGATCCCCACCATTATCAATACTTCATATATATTCGCAATATTCAGATTGCTTTATCATATTATTTCTTGTTCTTTGATTGCTTGCAGGAATATACCTTCGTGGTCAGGCTGACCGTGCTTCCGGCATCGTCAGTAATCTCAGGAGATTAGTTTAGCGATTGCTAAGGTGCAACGTCGTGCATGTTTGTAGTCGGATCGTGAAAGTCGTCTCCACCAAATCAATAGTTATCATCTCATCGAAAGATTGGGTCACCCTCGCCTCTATCAAGTGGTATCAATTTTCAGGTTGCTCGGTGAGAATTTCCAATTTTTCCTATATTAGATTTATTTTCTTACCTATTGTCCAAGAAAAAGCCACAAAAAGTTAGATCTATTCATCCTTTGTCCAAGCCAGTCTGAGCCTTTGCAATTTTCTTTTCATTGCTTGCATAGTTGAGTTAACGGTTGCATCACCGTGTCGAGTTGCTGGTCTTAGTGTCTAGTTCGTTTAGAGTTTCGAGTTCTGTTCACATTAGTCACGCCGCCGCTGCATCGTTATGCCTTCCGTTGTCCACCACCCATCCATCAATTTTCACCACGTGCTACCCACCATTCATTGTCATAATAATAGTTGAGATCATTCACATCTTCGCTTAATCCAATCTGCATCTTATCTAGTTTGTTTTGGAAAGAGGGAGAGAAAAAAAAAGAGAGAAAAAAGTCAGAGAAAAAAAGAGAAAGAAAAAGAAAAAATGTGAGGAAAAAAAGAGAGAAGAAAAAAAACAAAATTCGGATCTATCGAGACTCAATCTCCTAGTTGAATTCGGATTGGAATCTGTTTTGTGCACTGTTCAGTAAAACAGGCATAACTTCCTCATACGAAGTCCGCTTTGGCTCCGCGAGTACTCAAATGAAAGCTAGCGATGAGCCGCATCTAAATAGTTGCAGAAGCTATTTCAATATTTGGCACCTCAAAATCGGCTTCTAAATAGGTCTTTTTGCTCTCCGAAGTGCACGAACACAGCTTATTCCAGTTTTTCACGTCAGTTTTCGAATTTTTGACTCCACATATCAACTCAGAATTGAGTGATTCCTGTTGCGTTTGAAAGCTTGAGTCAATACCATTCTTTTAAAAGTTATCAATAATTGGCACAAACTTTTCCAGTGGAAATTTGGAGACAAAGTTGTTGATATATCCTGTTTGGCTGTTATTTCACATCATTATCTTTACTGTCGTTGTGATCTTCACTTATATCTTGATGTCCAGAGCTACTTAGTATCCTTCATTGATACTAGTTGTGCTATGCCATGACCTCATTAGTGTTCTAGGCTCGCGTCTCTAGTCCAGTCTAGCCTAGGACCAGCACAATACCGTCATTGAGCGTTCATTCAACATTGCATCTCTGAATTGATTATTGCTAATCTTTTGCTACCATATATAGCCAACCCAGATCCACATATTTCTACACCGTGTATACGTACGTTCCCCTGGTAATCGCTTTACACAATCTTCGGAGTTATTTGACACCGCTGGTTGCCTGTCACCACCTGCCGCATGGTAAGAACTTGTAAGATATTGATATTTGATTTACTGTGAGCACTTTACAACCATATCCTAGTAGTTCATAGGAACATTATTCTTGAGTTTTTTTCTTGTTTCTACTAATCATGACAGGTTCCGGAGATAGAAGTTCTTGGACGACGGGCACATCTTCACCACCACAAGAGTTGGGACAACACACACAAGCACATGGTCAGGTTACCTTTTTACCGTCATTTGAGGGTAGATTTAATCCTGCTATTTATATAGCTTGGGAGCTTGAAGTAGAAAAAGTTTTTAGTCACCTTGACTTTTCTGAACTTGAGCAAGTGCGAGCTGCCACTAGAGCATTTACTGGTTTTGCTTATGTTTGGTGGAGTGTGCATTGTAAGAAAAACATTGATAACCAACCCACAACTTGGAAAGATTTGAAATATGTAATGAGACAACAATTTTTCCCTCTTACTATCGTCATGAATTGCTTCGCAAATTTGAACAATTTAAACAAGGCAACAACAATGTTCATGCTTACTACCAAGAGTTCAAATCTTATATGCATCATTGTGACATAGAAGAATCTGAGGATCATACAATGAATAAATTTTTTGGTGGTTTGAACCATGATATTGAGGCAAGATTTCAGTATATTCCTCGTTGCATTACTGGTATGTATGTTCGTGCTTGTACCTTTGAGAAAAGATACAGGAGGATGCATTGGGTGACTACAACAACTACCATTCCAGTACATGCTCACCACCGCCGGTTGCTTCCTCCACCGTTGCACCTACTAGAGCAGCCCCACCTCAGATTGTGAGTGTGACATCATCTCAAGTGTATAGTACATTGTCATTGTCCATACCTACATCAGCTACGTCTTTGCGACAAGGTAATAGTAAAAGTATTGATGATATCACTTCACATAAGAATGATGCATGCCTAGTTAACTTGAATGCATCATGTGTTGAGTTACCTGTTGATTTGATCACATCACATATTTTAGAGAATCTTGTTACTGTCATGAATGCGTCATGTGATCAAACAACTGAAATACCAACAATTTTGAGTGCACTCATTGAATTAACTGTTGATACAAAAGAACCAATGTTTAATCATTTTGATATGACCTCTAATCTTGGTGATGATTCTGTGTCCAATGACTTATTGCATGTTTTCTTATTTAAGGATGTTGTAGCATGTAAACTTGATGCAACTATGGTTTATTCACCAATGTTGGGATGGTTTAATGATGAACATTGTCAATCTTTTAAAATGAATAAGAGCTTCACTTATATGTGCAAACTGAGTTGCAATATTTTCATGCCTTCTACTTCTTGTGATAATTTTTTGGCTTTAGATTTTATGGATACATTCTGGGGAGGATTAAACCGTGATATTCAAGAGATATTAATTCATGAAGAGTGTTATCCTATGGACCATTTGTTTCATCTTGCTTGCAAAGCTGAATAGGAAATAAAACGACGTGTTGCCCATGAGGAGAACAAGCGCGCGGTGCACATTCCAAGAGTTGATATGATTTTTCCTTCAACTGCTAGGCATCCTATGACAACCACATCCATTGTTTTGAGGACTACATCACCTTCACCATGTGACACATCGCCCCCGAGAGTCGCTAAATCATCCAAGTTGATCATAAAAGGTAATGACAAAGGTACTCATCTTCCATCTCTACATGAGAATGATGAATGCCTTGTCAATTTGAATGCACCATTTGATGAGCTACCCACTACTTTGATCGTACCACCTATTTTAGAGGACTATGTTGATAATTTGACTTTGCCATGTGATCAAACAACTGAAATACCAACAATTTTGAGAGCACCCATTGAATTAACTGTTGATGCAAAAGAACCAATGTTTAATCATTTTGATATGACCTCTAATCTTGATGATGATTCTGTGTCCAATGATTTATCGCATGTTTGCTTACTTAAGCATGTTGTCGCATGTAAATTCGATGCAAGTAAGATTTATTCATCAATATTGGGATGGTTTAATGATGAATATTGTCAATCTTTTGATATGAATAAGAGCTTCACTTATATGTGCAAACTGAGTTGCAATATTTTCATGCCTTCTACTTATGATAATATTTTGGCTTTATATTTTATGATCTATGAAAGTTACTCATGTATACATGTGTCATATGTGCAAAAATCAAGGAAGGTAAAAAGGGATGACATATACATATACAACATGTACACCTTGTCTTTTTTGTTAGCCACATTTCAGATTGAGCAACATGGAGAACGGATTTGTTTTCAAGAAGGGGGGATGATGAGGACATGACTACCTTGGATATGACCAAAAATATTGCATACATGCATATTTGTCAGGTGATTTCTAGTGCAAACCATTCAATAATCTATTTATGTTATCCAGAACAAAAATACTTCACGCACTTTTATGTTTTGTCTAATTGCAGGTGTATGGGACATGTGTACAATCCACATATGAAGATAAGGGAAAAGGAGAAGTTTAGGTTATGTTCAAAAAGTCCTGTCATGTCACTTTTGGGCCAAGAGAAGATAGAGTCCAAGTCTCTCACGTTTTGGATTCAGATTTGGACTGCACAGACATACCTCACACACAAACAACTTTTTCATACAGAATCCGAATTGGGTGATTTTCTTTGTTGGAAAGTAGATTTCATGCTCTTTCCAATCCAATTGGATTCACTTTCAAATTCGTCCGGAGCATTGAGATATCGACAAAACAATCTGACGCTGCAGCAGAATCCGAGTCAAACAACAAGTCCAAAGGTGTTGCACCACCTCCACTTGGGCCCATGAGCCTTGTGCGACCTAGGGTTAGTTTTAGGCTGCCTTGGGACGTCCTTCCACCTCCTTTGCCGCCAACCCTTGCTCCTATATAATAGATCTATCTAGTAGCTTTTCCTTGGGATTTGTTTAGTTAAAAGTTAGCCATTGCAACTTCGTGTACTTCGTTTGTGTATAACAACCAGACCAAGACCGCTTTGGGATACCCACCTTTATCAATACTTCATCTATATTCGCAATAATCAGATTGCATTATCATATTCTTGCTTGTTCTTCGATTGCATGCAGGAAGAGACCTTCGTGGTTAGGTTGATCATGCTTCGGCTTGGTCAATAACCTCTCGGAGTTGGTTTAGCAATTGCTAAGGCATGACGTCCTCGCACGCTCGTAGTCAGATCGTGAAAGTCGTATCCACCAAATCGATAGTTATCATCTCATCGAAAGATCGGGACACCCCGCCTCTATCAGATTACTACATACTGTTATGTTTTTGACAGATTCTGTTTTTCGTGTGTTGTTTGCTTATTTTGATGAATCTATGGCTAGTAAAAGAGTTTATAAACCATAGAGAAGTCGGAATACAGTTGGTTTAACACCAATATAAATAAATAATGACTTCATTACAGTACCTTGACATGGTGTTTTCTTTTCTTTCGCTAAGGAGCTCACGAGATTTTTCTGTTAAGTTTTGTGTTGTGCAGTTTTCAAGTTTTGGGTAAAGATTTGATGGATTATGGAACAAGGAGTGGCAAGAGCCTAAGCTTGGGATGCCCATGTCACCCCAAGGTAAAATACAAGAACACCAAAAATCCTAAGCTTGGGGATACCCCGGAAGGCATCCCCTCTTTTGTCTTTGTTCATCGGTAACTTTACTTGGAGCTATATTTTCATTCGCCACATGATATGTGTTTTTCTTGGAGCGTCTTGTATGATTTGAGTCTTTGCTTTTTAGTTTACCACAATCATCCTTGATGTACACACCTTTTGAGAGAGACACACATGAATTATAATTTATTAGAATACTCTATGTGCTTCACTTATATCTTTTGAGCTATATAGTTTTTGCTCTAGTGCTTCACTTATATCGTTTAGAGCACGGCGGTGGTTCTATTTTCTAGAAATAATTGATCTCTCATGCTTCACTTATATTATTTTGAGAGTCCTTTAGAACAACATGGCAATTTCCTTTTAGGAATAATAAGAACTTTCATACAAGTGCATTGAATACTAAGAGAAGTTTGATACTTGATGATTGTTTTGAGATATGGAAATGGTGATATTAGAGTCATGCTAGTTGAGTAGTTGTGAATTTGAGAAATACTTGTGTTGAAGTTTCTGATTCCCGTAGCATGCATGTATGGTGAACCGTTATGTGATGAAGTCAGAGCATGATTTATTTATTGATTGCCTTCCTTATGAGTGGCGGTCGGGGACGAGGGATGGTCTTTTCCTACCAATCTATCCCCATAGGAGCATGCACGTAGTACTTTGTTTTGATAACTAATATGTTTTTGCAATAAGTATGTGAGTTCTTTATGACTAATGTTGAGTCCATGGATTATACACACCCTCACCCTTCCACAATTGCTAGCCTCTCTATTACCACGCACCTTTCGCCGGTACCATAAACCCACCATATACCTTCCTCAAAACAGCCACCATACCTATCTATTATGGCATTTCCATAGCCATTCCGAGATATATTTCCATGCAACTTTCCACCGTTCCGTTTGCTATGACACGCTTCATCATTGTCATATTGCTTTGCATGATCATGTAGTTGAGATCGTATTTCTGGCAAAGCCACCGTTCATAATTCTTTCATACATGTCACTCTTGATTCATTGCATATCCCGGAACACCGCCGGAGGCATTCACATAGAGTCATATTTTGTTCTAAGTATTGAGTTGTAATTCTTGAGTTGTAAGTAAAAAGAAGTGTGATGATCATCATTATTAGAGCATTGTCCCAGTGAGGAAAGATGGTGGAGACTATGATTCCCCCACAAGTCAGGATGAGACTCCAGACGAAAAAAAAGAGAAAAGAGGCCAAAAAAAGAAGGCCCAAATAAAAAAAGAGAGAAAAAGAGAGAAGGGACAATGTTATTGTCCTTTTTCCACACTTGTGATTCAAAGTAGCACGATGATCTTCATGATAGAAAGTCCTATGTTGTCACTTTCATAAACTAGTGGGAATTTTACGTTATATAACTTGGCTTGTATATTCCAAGGACGGGCTTCCTCAAATCGCCCTAGGTCTTCGTGATTAAGCAAGTTTGATGCACACCCACTTAGTTTCTTTTGTTGAGCTTTCATACACTTATAACTCTAGTGCATCCGTTGCATGGCAATCCCTACTCACTCGCCATTGATATCTATTAATGGACAACTCCATAGCCCCTTGATACGCCTAGTTGATGTGAGACTATCTTCTCCTTTTTGTCTTCTCCACAACCACCATTCTATTCCACCATAGTGCTATATCCATGGCTCACGCTCATATATTGCGTGAAGATTGAAAAAGATTGAGAACATCAAAAGTATGAAACAATTGCTTGGCTTGTCATCGGGGTTGTGCATGATTTAATATTTTGTGTGATGAATATAGAGCATAGCCAGACTATATGATTTTGTAGGGATAACTTTCTTTGGCCATGTTATTTTGAGAAGACATAATTGCTTAGTTAGTATGCTTGAAGTATTATTATTTCTATGTCAATATTAAACTTTTATCTTGAATCTTTCGGATCTGAACATTCATGCCACAATAAAGAAAAATTACATTGAGAAATATGTTAGGAAGCATTCCACATCAAAAATTCTATTTTTATCATTTACCTAGTCGAGGACGAGCAGGAATTAAGCTTGGGTATGCTTGATACGTCTCCATGCTATTATATTATCTATAATTTTTTATTGCTCCATGCTATTATTTTATCTATTTTGGATGTTAATGGGCTTATTTTTACACTTTTATATTATTTTTTGGACTAACCTATTAACCGGAGGCCCGACCCAAATTGCTGTTTTTTTTTGCATATTTTAAAGTTTCACCGAAAAGGAATATCAAACGGAATGAAACCTTCGGGAGCGTTATTTTTGGAATAAACGTGAGCCAGCAGACTTGGAGTGGACGTCAAGAAACAATCGAGGAGGCCACGAGGCAGGGGGCGTGCCCTCCACCCTCGTGGGCCCCTTGTTGCTCCACCGACCTACTTCTTCCTCCTATATATATCCATATACCCCGCAAACATCCAGGAGCATTGTGAAACCCTATTTCCACCACCAAAACCTTCTGTACCCAAGAGATCCCATCTTGGGGCCTTTTCGGAGCTCCGCCGGAGGGGGCATTGATCCCGGAGGGCCTCTACATCAACTCCATGGCCCCTCCGATGATGTGTGAGTAGTTTACTTCAGACCTTCGGGTCCATAGCTAGTAGCTAGATGGCTTCTTCTCTCTCTTTGGATCTCAATACAAAGCTCTCCTTGATTCTCTTAGAGATATATTCGATGTAACTCTTCTTTTTGCGGTGTGTTTGTCGAGATATGATGAATTGTGGGTTTATGATCAAGTTTATCTATGAAAAATATTTGAATCTTCTCTGAATTCTTCTATGTATGATTGGTTTATCTTTGCAAGTCTCTTCGAATTATCAGTTTGGTTTGGCCTACTAGATTGATCTTTCTTGCAATGGGAGAAGTGCTTAGCTTTGGGTTCAATCTTGCGATCTCGATCCTAGTGACAGAAAGGGAAATGACACATATTGTATTGTTGCCATCGAGGATAAAAAGATGGGGTTTATATCATATTGCATGAATTTATCCCTCTACATCATGTCATCTTGCTTAAGGTGTTACTCTGTTCTTATGAACTTAATACTCTAGATGCATGCTAGATAGCGGTCGATGTGTGGAGTAATAGTAGTAGATGCAGAATCGTTTCGGTCTACTTGTCATGGATGTGCTGCCTATATACATGATCATGCCTAGATATTCTCATAATTATTCGCTTTTCTATCAATTGCTCGACAGTAATTTGTTCACCCACCATAATACTTATGCTATCTTGAGAGAAGCCACTAGTGAATACTATGGCCCCCGGGTCTATTCTCCATCATATAAGTTTCCATCTATTTTATTTTGCAATATTTACTTTCAATCTATATCATAAAAATACCAAAAATATTTATCTTATTATTATCATCTCTATGAGATCTCACTCTTGCAATTGCCCGTGAAGGGATTGACAACCCCTTTATCGCGTTGGTTGCGAGGTTCATATTTGTTTGTGTATGTACGAGGTGACTCACGCGTGGTCTCCTACTGGATTGATACCTTGGTTCTCAAAAACTAAGGGAAATACTTACGCTGCTTTACTGCACCACCCTTTCCTCTTCAAGGGAAAACCAACGCAGTGCTCAAGAGGTAGCAGGCGCTCACTCTCTTTTTGGTGGTTCGCTCTCTCACTATTCTCTCCACGATGGGTGGCTTGCTTGTCAGCAATCCCTTGGCTTGGAGACTAGGGTGAAGTAGGTACTCCTTTCATCTTGAAGATATAGTGGTTCGTTCGGCCATTGTGAATGACACCTCTATCAAATTGACATGGGTGTCCAAGGAGAAGGTGGCAAACGGTCATTGGAATGACATCACACTCCAAAGTGTCTTTGTAGTCGCCAATTTTGAAGGAGACTTGTACTCGATGCTCGACTTGGATAGTGTTGGAGTCGCTTAGCCATTGAACTTTGTAGGGATGTAGGTGCTTCGTCTTGGGCAATTGGAGCTTGGAGCAAAGTTCTTCACTTGCTAAGTTATGGCAACTCCCTCCATCGATGATGACCTTGATGGACCTTCCATTGATGCCGGCCTTAGTATGAAATATGTGGCATCTTTGGTCTTCTTCTTGGTGATGTTGGAGAGTCAAGACATTGGAGACAACAAGGGCGGGACTTGAATCTTCATCACAAAAGACTTGTTCTGTGTCTTCTTCGTTCACTTGCCGGTGTATGGCCACTTGCTCAAGGGCTTCCATTTCTCCTTCACTCATTGAGTCATAAGTACCGTCGTCATTGAGGATCATGGTCCGCTTGTTGGTACACTCATAGGACTTGTGGCCTCGGCCTCCGCCTGTGAAGCATGGAACTTGTCTTGACTGTCTCATTGGTTGGGGTAGATGATGATGACGCTCTCGGCTTGAAGTTGCTCATTGTAGGAAGATGACTTGATTTTTACGAAGCTTTCTTGTAACTTGACTTGTCAACGTTGCTTGTAGAAGGCTTTGTTGATGTAGACGGTGTTGGAGTCGTTGAAGCTTGGGTGTTGGAGAAGCCGTATGACTTGGATGAGAACTTGGCATACTAGAGGATAACCCGCGCGTTGCGGCGGGAAATTCAGCAATGATTTAAAGAGATATGAAAAAATGAAAATTGGTAATGTGTGATATTTATTAGATTGACACATTTCAGCGCAAAAAAGTAAAGAATTATCCCTCTTATTCCAAGCTCATCACTATACCGAAACTGCAGGGTGCAACTATAGCTAATTCAGAGGCTTTGACATATAGTCGTTGTGGGTTACAGTGATTACCTAGACCAAACTCTTACCAAATCCTAATGACTGACCTATAGATCCAAAAGGTATCATAGGAGATTCATATAAAATGAACAAACAATTGATAAAGAAAAGAGTAATCTAGATGAAAACCGGATACATGAGTGCAAATAGGTTAAGCAGAGAAGAAATAGGTTAAGAATAAAGGAAAAGAAATCCGGATACATGTTGGATATGTCCTAGCTCAATCCTTTGTCCCGAATCTTTTGCTTCTTTTCTAAAAATTCAAAACAGAAAAACCATCAGATGAAGTATCCAAGTGCTCGGCCTCGCCCATCGGCGTGTAGGCATACCCAACGCCGGTGTCCGCAACCCTCGCCGCAAAAAAGCATTGATGACCACACACTGGTCTGTGAGCACCACCACAAGGGCACCTTTCTTTCAGAGCACGTCGGCCGCGAGCTGGAAGATCTCGGCCAGCGTAAGCGACTTGCCAAGGTGCCAAGGGAGTAGTGCTCGTCGGAGGGCCGGATGGACGCGAGTCGTCGCGTCCGAGTCGGCGGCGCCGCTCATTGTGGCGTTTAGCTACACATCTGAACGAATCGGTGGCACACACAATTAGTATGTCAACACCGCAGCGATGACCCTTGAAGGCTTGGCCGGCGACAGCTCAGTATGGAGAGAGATATAGTGATAGAGGGAAGATAAGAAGACTCAGTGGTGACTTGAATCGACCGAGATTTACTCGTTGCTGAGGGAGATGAAGGATCCCGCGTCTTAATTCCCATAGTAAATTGCGATCCTATATTTATGGCTATTTCCGGAACCACTACATGCATGTATTTGTTGCCGTTCATTGGGCATGGCAGCGGACATGAAGAGTCCACCGACGGCCATTTTTTCTTGCTAATTATTTGTTTCCCACATGACTATTGAGTCTTTTTAAAGGCTGCATGTATC
This sequence comes from Triticum dicoccoides, assembly GCF_002162155.2. NCBI lineage: Eukaryota > Viridiplantae > Streptophyta > Magnoliopsida > Poales > Poaceae > Triticum > Triticum dicoccoides. The sequence goes on along the minus strand of NC_041382.1, from coordinate 352,546,379 downwards.
ACCGATGGCTGGGGGAAAAGTATGACGTGGCAGCTTGCTGATGTGGATAGGCTGCATGTGGAGAGAAATCAAGTAGTGGGGAACTCCTATTTAGATATAGTAGATTTGAAGTCATCTAGCACTTGACGTTCCGCTTTGGTAGCTTGATCCACTAGCTCGATGAGGTTCGAGTACGGTTGGAAGTTGGCGATCTTCTTGATAGGACGGTTGAGTCCATTCAAGAAACGTGCCATAGTTTGTTCACCATCTTCTGTGACATTGGCTCGTAACATGGCAATATCCATTTCCTTGTAGTGCTCTTCAACGCTTTTGGTTCCTTGTTTGAGTAATTGGAGTTTCTTGAAGATGTCATGGTTGTAGTATGCAGGCATGAAGCGTGCCCTCATGACATCCTTCATTTGTGCCCAAGTAGTAATGGGTGGTTCACCTCTTGCCTCACGACGCTCGATGACTTATTCCCACCAAATGAGGACATAGTCTTGGAACCCAAGGGATGCCATCGCGATCTTCTTCTCTTCTTCATAGTTGTGCAAGCGGAAGATTTTGTCGACCTTCAATGCCCATGAAAGGTACTCTTCGGGATCGTTGCTTCCATTGAACTTGGGCATGATGAACTTTATCTTGTCATAGCGTTGTTCTTCATTGTGTTGGGGTCAGGGATGATGACTCCCATGTTGTTGAGGATTGTCAAACTCGTGTTGCTCTTGGTTAGGAGGGTTATCGACCTCGTGTTGTTATTGCCATGGAGTATTTCCATTGTCTTCATGCTCTTCATGAACTTTAGGTTCTTGTGGAGCTTGTGGAGGGGCTTGTCGAGGTCGAGGATGAACTTGAGGAACTTGATGATGCGCACGTGATTGGTGAATCCTCTCTTGAACTTCTTCATGAAGTGCTTCTTCTTGTTCACGCCAATGGCGATTGCATGTGGGATGATGTGACTTGAATCTCGATGGGCACGTTGCGCCTCAAGTGCTTGAGCTTCATGTAGTTGTTGTTCTTGGTGTTGTGCCTCGGTGTCTTGTGCATCTTGGTGTAGACGCGCTCGCTCTTCCTCTTCGTGTTGGCGTTTTCGTTGCCGTTCTCGTGCTTGCGCAAAGGTAGCTTGGTTTTGACGGTGTCGGTGCTCTTAAGAGTCGGTGTTGCATAGAGGATTGAGGCTTGCTTGACGATCGTTGCGCGCGGCACGTCGAAGAGTGTTCGATGTCGGTGTACTTGAGCCGGAGAGGGTGAAGTCGGAGTGTCGAGTTGAGCGGCTCCGTCTTGATGAGGACGAAGTGTAAGAAGAGCGGTTGAGCAACAAAGCACGAATCTCGTCTATTCTTGCATCGTTCTCTTGCTTGTGATCGTCAAGCTTGCGGTTGAAGTAGTCTCTTGTACGATGCTCGGAGAGTCGAAAGTCGGTGGCGAGGTTGTCTATGCATTCACTCATTGCTTGTTGCTCTTGATGCAAAGCATGTTGTGCACCAAAGAGGTGGCTCTTGGTGACGTAGGAGTTCATGTCATCGTCTTGCCCGATGAAGAGTGGGTTGGTAGAAGTACTTGGCCTATCCATCATTCCAAGAGAAATATGTGAGTGGGAGAAAGAGAAGAACGTATACCAAATGTACCTTAACCCAAGTTGAAGGTGGATCAATGATCACTCTAATGTGGAACAAGGAAATAGCACAATTGGTACCAATTCTTGTCAGTTTCTCACACATACACAAGTAAAAGCTTATGGTGGAGCTTGGTTAGGATGGTGGCACAAAATTTGATGCAATTGTTAATGAGCTTCAATAATGTTGGAAAAGATTCGCAGGTTTGCAATGCAACAAGTAGACCAAGCAATATAAGGTACACGGAAACACACACGCAAAGAGATAAGTGGGGTTGTGCAACCAAGGAAGAGCCGAAATGTGGAATCCACGAAAATACTCTTGTTGCACAACACTAGAGAGACGCTAGCACGATTGCACAATAGGCGGATACGAAGACTTGTGCACAACCTACTAAGAAAAAATGCAACGACTTCTATCCCAAATATGCTCTATGTATGGTGTTTTGATGATATGATCCAAGATGATCTAGTATGACAATCTTAATGTTGTATGATGCTATGGTTCTTGCTTAAAAGCTCTTTGCTTATCTTTCCCTTTTTGCCTAAAAGCTTGTTTGGCTCTTTGTTGTTTGATTTCTTTTCTCATGCAATGCTTCACAAACCAAGATAGCAATTGTGTATGCGATGACAACCTTGTGACACAAGAGATGATACCAAGATATGCACCAATGATATGTATGTATGCTCTGGGAAGTATGATCACTAATGTGCACAAGTCACGTTGCTGGCAATACTCAAAGGCTAGTCTCGGTGGGTAAGCGATGCAAAGGAGTAAGGCTATGATGGCTATCAATGTAACGGTAAGAATGATGTATCCAATACCAAGCCGAGGTTACCATTCTTGCTTATGGTATGGTGTCAAAATGGTGTAGCGGTTGTTGTCGATGACGCGTCCGTGGCGAAGATGAGCGGCGCTGATGTTGATGTCGAACCGTACCTAAATAGCCAAAACACAATAGGACACGGAACCGCAACTCAAATTCTCAAAGCACAATGTTGCAAAATGAGCCGGAGTGCGAAACGGGTAAGCGATGGTGGTGCTTTGCAAAAGTGGTGATGGTGTAGGGGTGGTGCGAGTGCATATGCGGAGGTGTGGCGGTGGTGGAGACCAAAATAAAAAAATTTAGTTTCGTCAGGGAATGCCGGACGTCCGGGGGTTTACGGTCGTCCGGTCGTCGGACGACCGAAGGCGGTCGGACGTCCGGTGCCTGGGCGAAATTCGGGACACGGGAAGAACAACTAGGGTTCGTGATGTGGAGGACAAAATTCATCGAATCCGGGCGATTTCGTGGATGGAAAATGTGGAGACGAAAGGGAAAAGTTAGATCCACTCAAGGCAATGCCAATCCACGGATCAAATCCAACAAAATTTCATCACACCAACAAATCACAAAAAAGTTTGGGGCTATTTTTGTGGGGATTTTTCGAATTAGGAACAAAATCAACAAAAACAAGGCTAGAAACACAACGGGGAGGCTCCGAAATCGTGATCAACGTGGCTCTAGATACCAAGATGATGTAGGGTAGGAACGCTAGGGGACGATCTTTCACGAAAGTAGCGGATCCCGCGATGAACACAAAGAACACGAGAGAAACACTAAACCAACAAGAAATAGTCACACATATGCTAGATTCTCGAGTACATAAGAGATCCATGGTCAACTAAGGACGATACAAGTAGAACGATCTTCTCCGTGAGGAGGTCTTGAGGTTCTTCCCGTAAAGGGGTCTTGAATCCGCTTGGGGGATCTTCTCTGAGGAGGCACTATCTCCGAGGAGAAGGTAACCAAGTGGATGAGCAAAGCTCTCACACGAAATATGAGCTAATCATTTGCTAACCCTAGAAAAGAGGAGGAGAAGGTCTATATATAGTCTTAGAGGTCGAAGGGGTACATGGGTTGCGGCCCAACACGCAAACAGCACACAGGCATCGGACGTCCGGGAGTTACCGGTCGTCCCGAGGCTCGCGAGGGTCCGGACGTCCGGTGCTCGTCGAACGTTCGTAGATTCGGCTCGAGTGGGCTTCGGTCAAACATCCGGTCATGGTCGGACATCCGAGGCGTCGGTTGTCCGGAGGGATTCGGAAATCCGGTGATTTGGATCGGGTGTCGGTGTGCCGGTCGTCCGGAGAGGGCCGGTCGTCCGGTGCCTGGAGGTTATGGGACGTCCGTAGCTCGCCGGTCGTTCGGAGCCTAGGAGTTTTGAGAAGTCCTTATTCTTGTCCATTGAGCCTAGCATCCTCACCGCCTTGTCCGTTGAGTGTAGTTGGTCCATGGCTTTCCTCCAAGTACCTGATCACACATATTGTTTCCGCTTGAGGTAGTATCCAAGTCTCATGCATAGAAAGGGGTAGCTCGAAGAGGAGTGAGTTCACCTTATCTTCGATAGCCTTCGCTCGGGCTCTTGCCATTGGTCCAAGTGGTGTCGTTGGAGGTGTATATGCGTCCATGGGGATGGTCATGGGATGCTCCACATCACGAGTCCACCACCTCTTTCTAGGGTCAGCAAAGGATTAGCTCATATTTGTGTGAGAGCTTTGCTCATCCACTTGGTTACCTTCTCCTCAAAGATCGCGCCTCCTCGGAGAAGATCCCCCAAGAAGATTCAAGACCCCTTCACAGGAAGAACCTCAAGACCTCCTCACAGAGAAGATCGTGCTACTTGTATCGTCCTTAGTTGACCGTGGATGGTGTATCTCTTATGTGTTTGAGGATCTAGCATATGTGTGATCATTCTTGTTGGTTGGAGTGATTCTCTCGTGTTTTACCCTCATGTTTCCCCTTGTGTTTCCCCTTGTGTTCTTCGTGTTCATCGCGGGATCCACTCCTTTCATGAAAGATCGGCCTCCTATGGTTCTACCCTACATCATCTTGGTATCTAGAGCCACGTTGATCATGATTTCGCAGCCTCCCCTCTTCGTTTTCTAGCTTGATTTTGTTGTTTTTCGTCCTAATCCGAAAATTCCCACAAAAATAGCCACCCAATTTTTATTTTGTCAGTTTTGATGATGTTTTGTTGGTTTTGATCAGTCAATTTGTTGTGTTGCAAGTGGATCTTACCTTTCCCCACCATCTCCACCTCGCAATCAATCCAAAATCCATGAAAACATCAACTTTGACCCCGAGTTTGAGTTCATCCCGAGCCATCCCCGAGCGCAGTTGACCCACCCGGATCATCCGGCTTCTAATCCAGATCATCCAGATCCACCCGGATCATCCGACTTCCTCTGCTGAAACTGCATTTTCTATAGTTTTTATCCACCGCCACCTATGCCTCCGCATACCTCCTTCGACCACGACCACCTAACTTCCCCAAACCCTTTCGATACACTAAACTCTACCACCACTTGACCACTACAAAGCACGAAAATTTTGACACATTTGGTTTTGAGAGTTTGAGTTGTCGTTCATTGTTTCCTAGGGTGTTTAGGCTAACTGGGAACGGTTTGACATCGACCTCACCGCTGCTCATCTTCGCCACTAACGCGTCATCAACAACGACCTTCTCGGTAACCTCATCTTGGTTTCGTGACACCCTCAACCGTAAGCAAGGACGGTAACTTCGATGACATCTTTGTCCACCCCTTGCCATTACATTGATAACCACCATAGCCTTATCTTTTTGCGTAGCTTACCCATCGAGACTAGCCTTTGAGTATTGCTGGCAACGTGACTTGTGCACATTAGTGGTCATACTTCCCATAGCATACATACATATTATTGGTGCATATCTTGGTATCATCTCGTGTGTCACAAAGTTGTCATCACATACACAATTGCTATCTTGGTTCATGAAGCATTGCATGAGAGAAGAGCTCAAACACAAGGAGCCAAACAAGCTTTTAAGAAAAAAGTGGAAATATAAGCAAAGAGCTTATAAGCAAGAACCATAGCATCATACAACATTAAGATTGTCATATCCGATCATCTTGGACCATACCAACGAAACACTAGACATATAGCATACTTGGGGTAGAAGTCGTTGCATTTTCGCTTAGTAGATTGAGCACAAATCTCGTATCCGCCTATTGTGCAATCATGCTAGCATCTCTCTAGTGTTGTGCAACAAGATCATTTTCGTGGATTCCACATTTTGGCTCATTCCTTGGTTGCACGACCCCATTTATCTTTCCATGTGTTGTGTTCCCGTGTGCCACATATTGCTATTGGTCTACTTGTTGCATTTGCGAATTTGTGAATCTTTTCCAACATTATTGAGTCTTGCTTACTTTCACATCAAATTTTGTGCCACCATCGTAACCAAGCTCCATCATAAGCTCTTATTTGTGTAGGTGTCAGAACCGACAAGAATTGGTACCAATTGTGCTATTTCCTTTTTCCACATTGGAGTCATCATTGATCCACCTTCAACTTTGGTCAAGGTACATTTGGTATACTGCTACCTCTTGAGCACTGCGTTGGTTTTCCCTTGAAGAGGAAAGGGTAATCCAGCAAAGTAGCGTAAGTATTTCCCTCAGTTTTTGAGAACCAAGGTATCAATCCAGTAGGAGGCCACGCACGAGTCCCTCGCACCTACACAAACAAATAAAATCCTTGCAACCAACGCAGTAAAAGGGGTTGTCAATCCCTTCGCGGTCACATACGAAAGTGAGATCTGATAGATATGATAAGATAATATTTTTGGTATTTTTATAATAAAGATGCAAAGTAAAGAAAGCAAAATAAATGGAAAAGTAAATAGCTTGTTGACGGAAGATTAATATGATGGAGAATAGACCCGGGGGATATGGGTTTCACCAGTTGCTTCTCTCGAGAGCATAAGTATCACGGTGGGTAAACAAATTACTGTTGAGCAATTGACAGAATTGAGCATAGTTATGAGAATATCTAGGTATGATCATGTATATATGCATCACGTTCGATACAAGTAGACCAACTCCTGCCTGCATCTACTACTATTACTCCACACATCGACCGCTATCCAGCATGCATCTAGAGTATTAAGTTCAAAAGAACAGAGTAACGCTTTAAGCAAGATGACATGATGTAGAGGGATAAACTCAAGCAATATGAAATAAACCCCATCTTGTTATCCTCGATGGCAAGAATACAATACGTGCCTTGCTGCCCCTACTGTCACTGGGAAAGGACACCGCAAGATTGAACCGAAAGCTAAGCACTTCTCCCATTGCAAGAAAGATCAATCTAGTAGGCCAAACCAAATTGATAATTCGAAGAGACTTGCAAAGATAATCAATCATATATAAAAGAATTCAGAGAAGATTAAAATATTGTTCATAGATAAACTTGATCATAAACCCACAATTCATCGGTCTCAACAAACACACTGCAAAAGAAGAATACATCGAATAGATCTCCACAAGAGAGGCGAAGAACTTTGTATTGAGATCCAAAAAGAGAGAAGAAGCCATCTAGCTAATAACTATGGACCCGAAGGTCTGAAGTAAACTACTCATACTTTATCGGAGAGGCTATGGTGTTGATGTAGAAGCCCTCCGTGATCGACGCCCCCTCTGGCGGAGCTCCGGAAAAGGCCGCAAGATGGGATCTCACGGATATAGAAAGTTACGGCGGTGGAATTATGGTTTTGGCTCCATATCTGGTAGTTTGGGGGTATGTAGGTATATATAGGAGGAAGAAGTACGTCGGTGGAGCAACATGGGCCCCACGAGGGTGGA
>NC_041382.1:352459288-352538705 GCF_002162155.2 Triticum dicoccoides | reverse complement strand
ATGTTCGTTCCAAAAATCACGTTCCCAAAGGTTTCATTCTGTTTGGACTCCGTTTGATATTCTTTTTCTGTGAATCTCTGAAATAGGCAAAAAACGGCAATTCTGGGTTGGGCCTCCGGTTAATAGGTTAGTCCCAAAAATAATATAAAAGTGTATAATAAAGCCCAATAATGTCCAAAACAGGATATAATATAGCATGGAACAATCAAAAATTATAGATACGTTGGAGATGTATCAAGCATCCCCAAACTTAATTCCTGCTCGTCCTCGAGTAGGTATATGATAAAAACAAAATTTTGATGTGGAATGCTACTTGGCATAATTTCAATGTAATTCTCTTAATTGTGGTATGAATATTCAGATCCGAAAGATTCAAGACAAAAGTTCAATATTGACATAGAAATAATAATACTTCAAGCATACTAACTAAGTAATTATGTCTTCTCAAAATAACATGCCCAAAGAGAGTTATCCCTACAAAATCATAAAGTCTGGCTATGCTCCATCTTCACCACACAAAGTATTTAAATCATGCACAACCCCGATGACAAGCCAAGCAATTGTTTCATACTTTTGGTGTTCTCAAACTTTTTCAATCTTCATACAATACATGAGCGTGAGCCATGGACATATCACTATATGTGGAATGGAATGGTGGTTGTGGAGAAGACAAAAAGGGAGAAGATAGTCTCACATCAACTAGGCGTATCAACGGGCTATGGAGATGCCCATTAACAGATATCAATGTGAGTGAGTAGGGATTGCCATGCAACGGATGCACTAGAGCTATAAGTATATGAAAGCTCGACAAAAGGAACTAAGTGGCTATGCATCCAACTCGCTTGCTCACGAAGACCTAGGGAATTTTGAGGATGCCCATCATTGGAATATACAAGCCAAGTTCTAAAATGAAAAATTCCCACTAGTATGTGAAAGTGATATCTTAGGAGACTCTCTATCATGAAGATCCTGGTGCTACTTTGAAGCACAAGTGTGGTAAAAGGATAGTAGCATTGTCCCTTCTCTATTTTTATCTCATTTGTTTATTTGGGCCTTTTCTCTTCTTTTTGTATGGCCTCTTTTTTTTAGTTCGGAGTCTCAACCTGACTTGTGGGGGAATCATAGTCTCCATCATCCTTTCCTCACTTGGGACAATGCTCTAAAAATGATGATCATCACACTTTTATTTGCTTACAACTCAACAATTACAACTCAATACTTAGAACAAAATATGACTCTATGTGAATGCTTCTGGCGGTGTACCAGGATATGCAATGAATCAAGAGTGACATGTATGAAAGAATTATGAATGGTGGCTTTGCCACAAATACAATGTCAACTACATGATCATGCAAGCAATATGACAATGATGAAGCGTGTCATAATAACGGAAAGGTGGAAAGTTGCATGGCAATATATCTCGGAATGGCTATGGAAATGCCATGATAGGTAGGTATGGTGGCTGTTTTGAGGAAGGTATATGGTGGGTGTATGATACCGGCGAAAAGTGCACGGTATTAGAGAGGCTAGCAATGGTGGAAGGGTGAGAGTGCGTATAATCCATGGACTCAACATTAGTCATAAAGAACTCACATACTTAATGCAAAAATCTATTAGTTATCAAAACAAAGTATTACACACATGCTCCTAGGAGGATAGTTTGGTAGGAAAAGACCATCGCTCGTCCCCGACCGCCACTCATAAGGAAGACAATCAATAAATAAATCATACTCTGACTTCTTCACATAACGGTTCACCATACGTGCATGCTACAGGAATCACAAACTTCAACACAAGTATTCCTCAAATTAACAAATACTCAACTAGCATGACTCTAATATCACCATCTCCATATCTCAAAACAATTATCAAGTATCAAACTTCTCATATTATTCAACACACTCATAAGAATACTTTTTATTAATCTTGAATGCCTAACACAATTAAAGCAAATTACCACGTTATTTTGTAGGACTCACAAAATAATCTAAGTTAAGCATGAGAGAAAAATAGTTTCTATAAAACAAATCCACCACCATGCCCTAAAAGATATAAGTGAAGCACTAGAGCAAAAACTATATAACTCAAAAGATATAAGTGAAGCACATAGAGTATTCTAACAATTTCCAAATCATGTGTGTCTCTCTCAAAAGGTGTGTACAGCAAGGATGATTGTGGAAAACTAACAAATAAAGACTCAAATAATGCAAGACGCTCCAAGCAAAACACATATCATGTGGTGAATAAAAATATAGCTCCAAGTAAAGCTACCGATGGAAGTAGACGAAAGAGGGGATGCCTTCTAGGGCATCCCCAAGCTTGGGCTTTTAGGTGTCCTTAGATTATCTTGGGGTGCCATGGGCATCCCCACGATTAGGATCTTTCCACTCCTTGTTCCATAATCCATCAAATCTTTCACCCAAAACTTGAAAACTTCACAACACAAAACTTAAAGTAGAAAATCTCGTGATCTCCGTTAGCGAAAGAAAACAAAACACCACTTCAAGGTACTGTAATGAAGTCATTCTTTATTTATATTGGTTTTAAACCTACTGTATTCCAACTTCTCTATGGTTTATAAACTATTTTACTAGCCATAGATTCATCAAAATAAGCAAACAACACACGAAAAACAGAATAAAAACAGAACAGTCTGTAGTAATCTGTAGCTAACGCAAGTTCTGGAACCCCAAAAATTCTAAAATAAATTGGTGGACGTGAGGAATTTAGGTATTAAACATCTGAAAAAGAATTAACTGAATAGCACTTTCCAAATAAAAATGGCAGCAATTCTCGTGAGCGCTAAAGTTTTTGTTTTTTCACAGCAAGATTAAAAAGACTTTCCCCAAGTCTTCCCAATGGTTCTACTTGGCACAAACACTAATTAAACACAAAAACACAACCAAAACAGAGGCTAGATAAATTATTTATTGAATAACAGCAAGGAAAAATATTGGGTTATCTCCCAACAAGCGCTTTTCTTTAAAGCCATATAGCTAGGCATCGATAATTTTAATGATGCTCACATGAAAGACAAGAATTGAATCACAAAGAGAGCATCATAAAACACATGACAAACACATCTAAGTCTAACATACTTCCTATGGATAGGCATCTTATAGGCAAACAAATTATCAAGGCGAGCAAAAACTAGCATATGCAAGGAAGCGGAAAGAAACAATAACAATCTCAACATAAACGAGAGGTAATTTAGTAACATGAAAATTTCTACCACCATATTTTCTTCTCTCATAATAATTGCATGTGGAATCATAAGCAAATTTAACAAAATAGCTATCACATAAAATATTTTCAAACGATCCACATGCATACAAAGTTGACACTCTTCCAAAATAGTGGGATTAACATTAACTAAAGTCATGACCTCTCCAAACCCACTTTTATCAAAAATTTCATAAGATTGAACATTCTCCAAATATGTGGGATCTAAAGTTGACACTCTTCCAAACCCACTTTCAATAATATTGCAAACACTATTAGCAATCTCATATTCATCATGGGGCTTAAATAAATTTTCAAGATCAAAAGAAGAATCACCCCAATCATGATCATTGCAACAAGTAGTAGGTATAGCAAAACAAGCATCTCTAAGATTAGGGTTTTGCATATTGACATTAATAGAATTTATAATATCATCATTGCAATCATGCTTTTCTTCGAAGGAACTATCAAGTATGGGTGCAGTAGCAACGATCTCATGTTTAACATAAGGAACTATAGCAAATTCATCTTCATAAATATTGGCATCATGGCCACAAGAATAGCAAGCATCATGTTCATCAAGGGATATTTCAATCAAATCATCAGAATCATAATTATCTATACATTCATGCATATCATTATTTTCTTCTGAAGCAACGGTCATTCTTTCAATAAATTCTTTGACATAGACATTATGAGCATAGTTTTCATAGAAATATTTAAGTATGTCAAAATTTTCAGATTCGTAGAGAGTAATATCATACTTTTCAATCAAGGAAGCAACATCATAAGCACCCTTAAAAGCAAGAAATTCTTCAATTCATTCGATATCGTAGTAACTATAAACACCCTTTGCATAAGAAGATAAGATTTAAATATCATTAAACTCACATAAGTAGGGGAGGTGTTTTTTAGGGTTCTTAGAGCAACAAGTAAAATCATAAATTTCACAAAGATTCCAAGCATAACACATCAATCTGTTTATTTGATTCCATAAGAGTCTCCTTTTTTTAGACAAACGGTGACGCACAAAATGAGCATGCTCATCTAAAGATTTCCCATAAACTAGGCTAGTTGGGGTTTCAGCACGAGCACATAAGGATCGAAGATGATCTAAGTAGAACATTTTAAGTGGATCCATATCAATAGATTTTTAGCAAGCAAAGATGCAAGCAAATAGAAGGTACATGGAAACACAAACAATGATACATACACGAAGAAGGCAAACAAAAGAAAAGGCAAATAAAATGGCAAGGGTGAAGTGGGGGAGAGGAAAACGAGAGCCAAATGGCAAATAATGTAATGTGGGAGATAAGGGTTTGTGATGGGTACTTGGTATGTTGACTTTTGCGTAGACTCCTCGGCAACGGCGCCAGAAATCCTTCTTGATACCTCTTGAGCACTGCGTTGGTTTTCCCTTGGAGAGGAAAGGGTGATGCAGCAAAGTAGCGTATGTATTTCCCTCAGTTTTTGAGAACCAAGGTATCAATCCAGTAGGAGGCCACGCATGAGTCCCTCGCACCTACACAAACAAATAAAATCCTCGCAACCAACACAATAAAGGGGTTGTCAATCCCTTCATGGTCACTTATGAAAGTGAGATCTGATAGATATGATAAGATAATATTTTTGGTATTTTTATGATAAAGATGCAAAGTAAAGAAAGCAAAATAAACGGAAAAGGTAATAGCTTGTTGATGGAACATTAATATGATGGAGAATAGACCAGGGGGCCATAGGTTTCACTAGTGGCTTCTCTCGAGAGCATAAGTATTACGGTGGGTAAACAAATTACTATTGAGAAATTGACATAATTGAGAATATTTATCTAGGTATGATCATGTATATAGGCATCACGTCTGAGACAAGTAGACCGACTCCTGCTTGCATCAACTACTATTACTCCACACATCGACCGCTATGTAGTGACCCGACCCGAATGGGTCAAGTCTCTGTGCTTAAGTGTCATCCCTGGATCGGTATGCTGACACACACAGTACTCAAGGATTTATAACAGAGGTAAATCAATTGTATAAGTAACATAAATACTATTACCACAATCCAAATAGCGGAAGTAACAAGGTTGTGGATTCCCATCAACACCAACGGCAAAGTTGAGTGTAGAAATCGTAACCCTAACGTATCACTTACTCGTCGTAAGAAATGCTGCAACATGAGACGTTGCAGCCACAAAGGGTCAGTACATTGAATGTACTGGCAAATTCACACCGGAGGATAATGATGAATAAGGCTATCACTACATGCATATTTGGCTGGTGGAAAAGCTCTATGGTTATATTTTTGCGTAAAGCCAATTTTTCCCTACTGCAAAGGAATAAATTTTATTTAACTATCATGGTGGTTGTTGAACATTGAGAATGGTTGACAGCATTCTCAATCCCAATTAAATAACATCATTAAACCCAACAAACTTAATTTAAAGTAACATGATGAGATTCACATGATAATCCAGGTACTAGATACTCAAGATGTCCATAACCAAGGACAAGGCTAATCAGGATTAGTTTATACACTCTGCAGAGGTTTTCACACTTTTCCCCCATAAGACTCGATCGCCTCCGTTTGGTTTCTCGCACTACATGGTGTTTGAGAAGACGGATGACCAAGACATAGTCTTTCAGAAGCGCTAGCACCTTACGATGGATAGACCGTTACACCTACTTCCCCCTACATCTGCTAGTCTACCCTGTAAGAGTTCGCACGACTTAATCAACTATGCTAGAGCCCATAATAGCTTGTGGCTGCACACGGAAGTTTCTAGTATGAATAATCTCATGATCCCTTTGAGCCTGGGTGGCGGTCCATAAAAAAACAGGCAATCCTGGTCTACCCAGGTGCCTAGACAGGCAGTCCTGGAATAACCAGGTGCCTCAATCCACCCAGATGTGTGTTTAAGTTGCCACCTTAAGTAAACCATTAATTAACAATCTCACATCTGTCATGAATACTCTCAAAAATCCAATCCACATCTACAAGCATAGCATGGCAATGTAAGCATAACGTAAAAGTAACTCCCAAGGGTTTGTTAATAAGCAGGTAATAGGTACTACCTCAACTACTTCCCATCCCACAATTTTAATTAGATCCTAATCATGCAATGTTTGAGGATTGATCTAATGCAATAAAACTAGGTATGAAGGGGGATATGATCAAAGCGTGAACTTGCCTTGCTGATGATCCGCGAAACCTAGAGATTCGAAGTAACACGCGGCGCACTCCAGGTATTATATCGCACACAAACAAACAAGCATACAATAAGTATTCATCTAATGCATGGGTAAAACTCAAATAAGAGATCTAACCAGAAGGTTCAATTTAAGAACTCCGGTTTGAAAAAAGAATCAATTCAAACAAAGCAACGAAAGTCAAACGACAAAAGAAACAGGCTTCATTTACTATTCTGGATCTAGGGCAATTTTTACAGAGGCAAAAGCTTGTTCAAGTTGGTTACATGGTTAGAGGGTTTGGAGACGAAACTCCAGACGCTTGAATCGCCTGATTCCGATAACCGAGCGAAAAGTTATACTAAAACGAAAATCGGATCAGGAATCGCGATCAGAAAAATCGCGGATTTAATCCGAGAAAAAGAAAAACGACGAACGTTCGCTTGAACGAACGAACGGACGAATGCTTGCTACTTAAATAAATCGGAAAAACCGATCTATTTAAAAAAACCAAAACTAAAAAAACACGACTTTTTTTTAAAATTATTCCACGCAGAAAAACAAATAAAATAAATACTAAACGGACTCCAAAAATCCCGAAATAAATTTTCTCGGGCTTCTAAAATCAAGCCGCACAAGGTGAACATTTATTGGTGGCCTAAATGAAATTTTGAAAAACGCACATTTTCCTAAATTCAAATAAAATACCGAAAAACTCCGACATAAAATATTGTTTGATTTTATTATTAAATCCTCAATATTTCTTTATTTTGGGACAGTCATTTTATTCCCTCTCTCATATTTTTGTAATAGAAATAATTGATGATAAAACAATTAAAATCAAATGATTCTATTCTCAAAATTCGAGAAAACTCAAAAATGAAAATAATGAATTCCCCAACTCTCTCTGTGGGTCCTTGAGTTGCGTAGAAATTACTAGGATCAAACCAAAAGCAAATAAAATATGATATGCATTGATGATCTAATGTATAACATTCCAAATTGAAAATATATTCAAAAGAACTTTGAATTTAATTCTTTGAAACTCCCAAATCATATTTCATATAATTTGAAGAAGTCATTTTATCTTCTCTCATGAAAATCATTGAGCTGCATGAAGTTTATGAATTGAAATATTTCCAAATGAAATTCAATTATTTTCGAATGCCCTTTCATTTAATTTAAATGGAAGAAGTCATATCATCTTCGCTCAAAGGTTTTATATTTGAAAAGAATTTGAATTCATGGAGATCAGAAAGCAAATTTGAAAGTTTGGGAAAGTCCTTTTATTCCCCCTCATTTAACTTTCAAAAAGTTTCGAATTTCACTCACTTTCAGTCAATCAAATCTATCTATTTGTTATAACATTCCAAAATTTAGAATTTTGGGATGTTACAAACCTACCACCCTTAAAATGAATCTCGTCCTCGAGATTCAGAGAGGCTAGAAAGAAATAGGTTAGGGTTTGGGGGTCTCCTCAAAATCCATCGATCATCACACGAGGTCTGGGGTGCTACCACCCTTAGAAGCATGGTCACGGTTCCATCAAAACTTATATACTCCATCCTTATTCTTGACAGTGACGGTCTTTTCAGATCGTAAAGGATAATTCCTTCTCTGGCCTCTTCCGGTAGTGGCATAACCTTTTCCTCAATTCTTTTGTCCTTTCATCTTGGTAAGGTTCTTCTGTGACTGGGTCTTCTTAGCTGACGGGTCTGGCGCCAATACTAAACAACTATCAATATCTCATGGTGGTCAACCATTTATGGTTTCTCCTGTAGGAAATGGGTCTGGGTTGATCCTCACCGTATAACCTACGGTTGGCAAAACTGTCTTGTACAAGGAAAAAAATACCTATACCATTCTAAGGCTTAAACAAGGTTTTGATCGTCGTCTCTCTACTATAGGTAAGTCACTCAGATTTACCATCCCATATAGCAAGGCGAATAATAAGAGTAAGTCGGTATGGTGATCAAGCCATCCCACACACAAATCATTACCTTGTATACGGTTTAGCGAATCTCGCATTCTAACACTCGGTCATCCTCACAAGCATTGCAGAATTTCTCTTGTCCATGGACTACGTTCGGAATAATCCATTGATTCTGCAAGCCAAACAAACATCTATCGTTCCTTCACAACTCTCAGGTTTTGCGTTACTCCTATAGAATTGTCTGCCGATAAATGTTGTATCTTCCTCCAAGGTTCTTCCTTCAGCAAGGATGTGCTTTCTTCTTGGCAGGTCCTGGGGCCTGTGGGTTATGGCCCATCTCATCACTTGTAGTCCTTGAACTTATCATCGGGCAACTGATCATTATTCCCAACTTCCAACTTCCTAGTATTCTTAAGTCCATCCAATTGTACTGTCTTCCTTCCTTCTATTGGCACCAAACTAGGACATGATTACTCAGACGCATCATGGAGTTTCCATTGATCCATATTTCCGACATCATACCTCCTTTATATCCAATAGTAATTTATTTCTTCATCCTCGTGGGATATCCCACATACCGAAATAAAAACTTATACTTATGAAATCCATATTCTACTTCGTGGAACATCATTATCCTTTCCAGGGTCAAGCGTCCTTACATGGGAATATTGGCCATCTCTGCATGGCACTTCTTCAACTGGGAAACATGAAACACATCATGAAATCCTGACAGTCCTTCGGGTAACTCCAACTTGTAGTCCACTTCTCTCATACGCTCCAAAACTCGGTATGTCCTACAAATCTTGGGGCTAATTTTCCCTTAACTCCAAATTGCTTAACTCCTCGCAGAGGGAACACATGAAGACATGCTCTATCTCCAATTTCATAGACTACCTCCTTGCGTTTTTCAGTCCACATAACTCTTCTGCTTGGACTGAGCTACCTTCGGTCTATCTCGAATCAACTTAACATTCCCTTCTGACTCCTTGATCACATTTGGTCCAAATAACTGAAGGTCTCCACTTCATCCCACATACTCTTGGGGCATCACACATATCGAGACAAACTCGTATTCATTTTGTCTGAAATCCACTTAGTGGAGTATCCTTATCTTTTCCAGGGGTCAAGGGTTCTTACGGGGTACTACCACCCTTAAAATGCACAAATCTTCCATAGACCATATTTCTCTTATCCTCAAAAATAGTCAAAATCCTTCTTCATAGAGTAACAACTCATAAAATCCCTATCAGTACCAACGATGCTAACTTTATTTATTCTCAAGTGATTACACTCTCAACTCAACACCTCAATATAAAAGAAAATGTTCTCACTTCTACTACTCCATTTCTTTTGTTGCAAACTCAACTATATAGCACAAGTTTCCTTCTCCTTGGGGCATTCTCTGGCAAAGTGCCCTGCTCCATTACAACTAAAACATATTACTTCTAACAAGTATCGAGGTTTCCTTTTTGGGCAATTGTTGAGGTAGTGCCCTGACTCCTTGCACCTATAACATGTGATATGACTCAGGTTCCTCCTGGGCTCCAATCGGTTTCTCTTCCTGGACTTTTCCATTCCAATCAGGGCTTCTATTTCTTGTGGGTCATATTCTACTTCCTCTGTCGGGAATTCTACTAGATCCCCATTCAAACAATTTTGGGAGATGTGTCCTTCTTCTCCACATGAATAGCAAGACTTAGTGTAGTGTTTAATTGGTTCTTCTTTAGGTGTGTCCTCCACCTCTTCCTTCATCATAGTTTCTTCTAAAATTTCCATAAGGGCTCCTTTCTTTACTTCTTTCTTCAGCTGTACGGTTCTTTGTACCATGGGGTAAATGTGACACTGAGCAGGATAGTGGATAGTCCCTTCACACAAGAAACAAGTAATCTGCCTAGCTGGGCATTCTTCAACTGGGTGACTTCCTTCACAACTAGGGAATTCATCCTTGTGTTCTTTATGAGTGTGTCCTATTCCTCCACAAATCTTGCATGCACAAGGTTTCTTCATATCCTTTCCATAAGGCTTCAACTTCTGGGACACAAGCGGAGACTTTAGCAGAGTCAACTTAAATTCTTTCCAAGTGGTTACTCCTTGCCATCCATTGATCGTTTGGTACATCCTCCACCAAGTAGCAGCACCTCTTTCAAAGCACTGAAGAGCATGCTGGGTCATATCCTTTCCGACTATAGGGTTATTCTCCATGTGATCCTCCGTGTTCTGAATCCATTGGTCCGTCTCCAATTGACTCATCGGTCCAGAAAATACAAGCTCATATCCATTCGTCCTCTATTGGGTCCATGGGTTTGGGGCAAGATAAGAGAGATAGAGAGGGATACACACAATACAAACAGCAGTTTCGAAAAGACAGATTTTTGTTGTGGCTGTCGAAAAACATCAAACAAATGACAGCTCACAATCGTCGCATCTAACGTAGGTATAGGACAGGGGTTTGGTCTTCTAAAGGTCAATAAATCTTCAAGGTCATCTAACTCTACGAGTCTTGTTCATGCCTCCAATGGCTTCTTCCGATCATGCTTGTCTTTCTCAAGTTCTTTTGCCAGATCAACTCTGTTGACGCGAAGTCTCTCGTGACGTCCTTTAATATTCTGGAGTTGCATTTCAAACTTCTAGGTTTCAACATCCTTGGCATGAGCCATGGTCATATTATACTTCAGTTCCTGACAATCTCCGGTATCTCGAGGTTTTGCTCCTCCAGCTTGGCTACTTCAGCTTCTTGCACCTAAGTTCTTCACGAAATGCTTCCTTGTCAAAATACGGCTTCCTGCGGGTCCGTCTTAAAATTCCTAATGTAATTCTCCAGATCCTGATGATACACCAGCTAAGGTTAAAACTTCACCTTTTGCTGATAGGTGCTCCATCAGCCTTCTTCCATCAAATCCATTCTGAAGAAATGCATCCTTAACTCAGCACGGTGACAATAGCATCAGCGGGCGATGACATCACGGATAACCGTGTTTCTGCTCTTGTCATTCCCATGAGCTATCTCTCCATAGTTGATATCTCCTTCCTTAGGGTTTTCCTTGACAGAACTTTGAGTTTTTAACTCTCCATGCTCCGGTCTTTCTCTGATACACCTTGATCTCGGGTATGGACAACTTCCATAATCTGTCAAGTTCCATAAGGGTAGCCTTCCTAGGTCATACAAATCATGAAAATTCTTCAGAGCCTCCAATTCTTCTAGTCTTCAGAGTCTTCAGCAGTTGTAGTTTCCATTATCATAATGTATGGTAAAATCCTCTTCATTCCGTAGTGGTTGTGGTTGTCCGATATCTTGTACATCTTGGGGTGGTCTCATCCGTCAAATCTTCGAGTGGTCAAAAGGGAAAAGGGGTATGGTCTCACTAAAAGGGAATATTTGAATAAGCTCAGAAGAGAAGAGAGGTAAAAGATCTTTTTGAAAGGAAAAGGCGTAGAGAAAAATCTTTGCTATGGGCTTGCCAGTTTCTAGGGTCACGTCCTACAGCCAACATGTGCTCTGATACCATCTTGTAGCGACCCGACCCGAATGGATCAAGTCTATGTGCTTAAGTGCCATCCCTGGATCGCTATGCTGACACACACAATACTCGAGGATTCATAACAGAGGTAAATCACATGTATAAGTAATGTAAATACTATTACCTCAATCCAAATAGCGGAAGTAACAAGGTTATGGATTCCCATCAACACCAACGACAAAGTTGAGTGTAGAAATCGTAACCCTAACGTATCACTTACTCGTCGTAAGAAATCCTGCAACATGAGACGTTGCAGCCACAAAGGGTCAGTACATTGAATGTACTGGAAAATTCACACCAAAGGATAATGATGAATAAGGCTATCACTACATGCATATTTGGCTGGTGGAAAAGCTCTATGGTTATATTTTTGCGTAAAGCCAATTTTTCCCTGCTGCAAAGGAATAAATTTTATTTAACTATCATGGTGGTTGTTGAACATTGAGAATGGTTGACAGCATTCCCAATCCCAATTAAATAACATCATTAAACCCAACAAACTTAATTTAAAGTAACATGACGAGATTCACATGATAATCCAGGTACTAGATACTCAAGATGTCCATAACCGGGGACAAGGCTAATCATGATTAGTTTATACACTCTGCAGAGGTTTGCGCACTTTTCCCCCACAAGACTCGATCGCCTCCATTTGGTTTCTCGCACTACATGGTGTTTGAGAAGACGGATGACCGAGACATAGTCTTTCAGAAGCGCTAGCACCTTACGATGGATAGACCGTTACACCTACTTCCCCCTACATCTGCTAGTCTACCCTGTAAGAGTTCGCACGACTTAATCAACTATGCTAGAGCCCATAATAGCTTGTGGCTGCACATGGAAGTTTCTAGTATGAATAATCTCATGATCCCTTTGAGCCTGGGTGGCGGTCCATAAAAAAACAGGCAATCCTGGTCTACCTAGGTGCCTAGACAGGCAGTCCTGGAATAACCAGGTGCCTCAATCCACCCAGATGTGTGTTTAAGTTGCCACCTTAAGTAAACCATTAATTAACAATCTCACATCTGTCATGAATACTCTCAAAAACCCAATCCACGTCTACGAGCATAGCATGGCAATGTAAGCATAACGTAAAAGTAACTCCCAAGGGTTTGTTAATAAGCATGTAATAGGTACTACCTCAACTACTTCCCATCCCACAATTTTAATTAGATCCTAATCATGCAATGTTTGAGGATTGATCTAATGCAATAAAACTGGGTATGAAAGGGGATATGATCAAAGTGTGAACTTGCCTTGTTGATGATCCGCGAAACCTAGAGATTCGAAGTAACAGGCGGCGCACTCTGGGTATTCTATCGCACACAAACAAACAAGCATACAATAATTATTCATCTAATGCACGGGTAAAACTCAAATAAGAGATCTAACCAGAAGGTTCAATTTAAGAACTCTGGTTTGCAAAAAGAATCAAATCAAACGAAGCAACGAATGTCAAACGGCAAAAGAAACGGGCTTCATTTACTATTATGGATCTAGGGCAATTTTTACAGTGGAAAAAACTTGTTTAAGTTGGTTAAACGGTTATAGGGTTTCGAGACGAAACTTCAGGCACTTGAATCGCCCGATTTCGATAACCGAGCGAAAAGTTATACTAAAACGAAAATCGGATTAGGAATCGCGATCAGAAAAATCGCGGATTTAATCCAAGAAAAAGAAACACGACGAACGTTCGCTAGAACGAACGAACGGACGAACGCACGCTATTTAAATAAATCGGAAAAACCGATCTATTTAAAAAAACCGAAACTAAAAAAAACCGCGACTTTTTTTTAATTATTCCGCGCAGAAAAACAAATAAAAGAAATACTAAACGGACTCCAAAAATCCCGAAATAAATTTTTCCGGGCTTCTAAAATCAATCCACACAAGGTGAACATTTATTGGGGGCCTAAATGAAATTTTGAAAAACGCACATTTTCCCTAAATTCAAATAAAATACCAAAAAACTCCGACATAAAATCTTGTTTGATTTTATTATTAAATCCTCAATATTTCTTTATTTTGGGAAAGTCATTTTATTCCATGTCTCATATTTTTGTAATAGAAATAATTGATGATAAAATAATTAAAATCAAATGATCCTATTCTCAAAATTCGAGAAAACTCAAATATGAAAATAATGAATTCCCCAACTCTCTCCGTGGGTCCTTGAGTTGCGTAGAAATTTCTAGGATCAAACCAAATGCAAATAAAATATGATATGCATTGATGATCTAATGTATAACATTCCAAAATGAAAATAAATTCAAAAGAACTTTGAATTTAATTCTTTGAAACTCCCAACTCATATTTCATATAATTTGAAGAAGTCATTTTATCTTCTCTCATGAAAATCATTGAGCTGCATGAAGTTTATGAATTGAAATATTTCCAAATGAAATTCAATTATTTTCGAATACCCTTTCATTTAATTTAAATGGAAGAAGTCATATCATCTTTGCTCAAGGGTTTTGTATTTGAAAAGAATTTGAATTCATGGAGATCAGAAAGCAAATATGAAAGTTTGGGAAAGTCCTTTTATTCCCTCTCATTTAACTTTCAAAAAGGTTTCAAATTTCACTCACTTTCAGTCAATCAATCAAACAGTCAATCAAATCTATCTATTTATTATAACATTCCAAAATTTAGAATTTTGGGATGTTACACGCTATCCAGCATGCATCTAGAGTATTAAGTTCAAAAGAACATAGTAACGCTTTAAGCAAGATGACATGATGTAGAGGGATAAATTCATGCAATATGAAATAAACCCCATCTTGTTATTCTCGATGGCCACAATACAATACGTGCCTTGCTGCCCCTACTATCACTGGGAAAGGACACCGCAAGATTGAACCCGAAGCTAAGCACTTCTCCCATTGCAAGAAAGATCAATCTAGTAGGCCAAACCAAACTGATAATTCAAAGGGACTTGCAAAGATAACCAATCATACATAAAAGAATTCAGAGAAGATTCAAATATTGTTCATAGATAAACTTGATCATAAACCCACAATTCATCGGTCTCAACAAACACACCACAAAAGAAGATTACATCGAATAGATCTCCACAAGAGAGGGGGAGAACTTTGTAGTGAGATCCAAAAAGAGAGAAGAAGCCATCTAGCTAATAACTATGGACCCGAAGGTCTGAAGTAAACTACTCACACTTCATCAGAGAGGCTATGGTGTTGATGTAGAAGCCCTCCATGATCGATGCCCCCTCCGGCAGAGCTCCGAAAAAGGCCCCAAGATGGTATCTCACGGATACAGAAAATTACGGCGGTGGAATTAGGGTTTTGGCTCCGTATCTGGTAGTTTGGGGGTATGTAGGTATATATATGAGGAAGAAGTATGTCGGTGGAGCAACGTGGGCCCCATGAGGGTGGAGGGCGCGCCTAGGGGGTAGGCGCGGTCCCCTACCTCGTGCCTTCATGATTGCTTTTTTGACATAGGGTCCAAGTCCTCTGGATCACGTTCGTTCCAAAAATCACGTTCCCAAAGGTTTCATTCCGTTTGGACTCTGTTTGATATTCTTTTTTGCGAAACTCTGAAATACGCAAAAAACAACAATTCTGGGCTGGGCCTCCAGTTAATAGGTTAGTCCCAAAAATAATATAAAAGTGTATAATAAAGCCCAATAATGTCCAAAACAGGATATAATATAGCATGGAAAAATAAAAAATTATAGATACATTGGAGGCGTATCATATACGTTCTTCTCTTTCTTCCACTCACATATTTTCCTTGGAATGATGCATAGGCCAAGTACTTCTACCAACCCACTCTTCCTCGAGCAAGACGACGACATGACTTCCTTCATCACAAAGAGTCACCTCTTTGGTGCACAACATGCTTTGCATCAAGAGCAAAAAGCAATGAGTGACCACATCGACCATCTTGCCACCGACTTGCGACTATCCGAGCAACGAACACGAGACTACTTTGACCACAAGCTCAACGATCACAAGCAAGAGAATGATGCAAGAATGGACAAGATTCGTGCTTTGTTGCTCAATCACTCTTCTTCCACTTCGTCCTCATCCAGACGGAGCCGCTCAAGTCGACACTCCGACTACACCATCTCCGGCTCAACTACACCGACATTGAACACTCCTCGTCATGCCGCGCGTCAAGACGGTGACGCAAACCGCAATCCTCTACACGACATCGACTCTCAAGAGACAGCGCGTGCGCAAGAACATCACCATCGTCAGAACCAAGCTACTCTCGAGCAAGCACAAGAATGGCAACGACAACGCCAACGAGAAGAGGAAGAGCGAGCATGCCTACACCAAGATGCACAAGATGCTGAGGCACAATGCCTAGAACAACAACTACGTGAAGCTCACGCCATTGAGGCGCAACGTGCCCTTCGAGATTCAAGTCACATCGTCGCCACACATAACCGCCATCGTCGTGAACAAGAAGAAGCACTTCACGAAGAAGTTCAAGAGAGGGTTTACCAATCACGTGCACATCGTCAAATTCCTCAAGTTTGTCCTCGAGCTCGACAAGCCCCTCCACAAGCTCCACAAGAACACCAAGTTCACCAAGAGCATGAAGACAATGGAAATCCTCCACGACAAGAGCAACATGAGGTAGACAACCATCCTCGCCTAGAGCAACACGAGTTTGCCAATCCTCAACAACATGAGCATCATCATCCCCGACCCCAACACAATGAAGAGCAATGCTACGGCAAGCTAAAGTTCACCATGCCAAAGTTTTCAGGAAGCAATGATCCTGAAGAGTACCTATCATGGGCATTGAAAGTTGACAAAATCTTCCGTTTGCACAACTATGAAGAAGAGAAGAAGATCATGATGGCATCCCTTGAGTTCCAAGACTATGTCCTCATTTGGTGGGAACAAGTCATTGAGCGCCGTGAGGCAAGAGGTGAACCACCCATCAGTACTTGGGCGCAAATGAATGATGTCATGACAGCACGCTTCGTGCCAACCTACTACAACCGCGACCTCTTCAAGAAACTCCAACTACTGAAGCAAGGAACCAAAAGTGTTGAAGAGTACTAAAAGGAAATCGAGATTGCCATGATACGAGCCAATGTCACGGAAGATGATGAGCAAACTATGGCACGTTTCTTGAATGGACTCAACCATACTATCAAGAAGATCGCCGACTTCCAACCATACTCGAACCTCATCGAGCTAGTGCATGAAGCTACCAAAGCGGAACGCCAAGTGCAAGATGACTTCAAGTATGCCAAGTTATCATCCAAGTCCTATGGCTTCTCCAACACCCAAGCTTCAATGACTACAGCACCTTCTACATCAACCAAGCCTTCTTCAAGCAACACCGACAAATCGATTTACAAGAAAGCTTCGACAACCTCAAGTCATCCTCCTACTACAAGCAACTCCAAACCGAGAGCTTCATCATGCTCTACGCCAACCAATGAGACCGTCAAGACAAGTTCCTTCAAATGATTCACATGCGGCGGCCGAGGCCACAAGTCCTTTGAGTGTACCAACAAGCGAACCATGATCCTCAACGGCGATGGTACATATGACTCCATGAGCAAAGGAGAAACGGAAGCACTTGAGCAAGTTGCCATGCACTGGCAAGTGAACGATGAAGAGGAACAAGGCTTTTGTGATGAAGATTCAAGTCCCACTCTCATTGTCTCCAAGGTCTAGACCCTTCAACATCACCAAGAATAAGACCAAAGATGCCACATATTCCATACCAAGGCCGACATCAATGGAAGGTCCGCCAAGGTCATCATCGATGGAGGGAGTTGTCATAACTTAACAACTGAAGAACTTTGCTCCAAGCTCCAATTGCCCAAGACGAAGCACCCTCATCCCTACAAAGTTCAATGGCTAAGCGACTCCTTCACTATTCAAGTCGAGCATAGGGTGTAAGTCTCCTTCAAAATCGGAGCTTACGAAGATAGTTTGGAGTGTGATGTCGTTCCAATGACCGTTTGCCACCTTCTTCTTGGACGCCCATGGCAATTTGATAGAGATGTCATCCACAAAGGCCGTACGAACCACTACATCTTCAAAATGAAAGGAAAGGAGTACGTACTTCGCCCTATGCCTCTAAACCAAGTGATCGCCGACAAGCAAGCCACCCATCATGGAGAGAATGGTGAGAGAGCGAACCACCAACAAAAGAGTGAGCACCACAAGCCCAAATTGAGTGCCTCCTGATGCGGAGCATCCTATGATCATCCCCATGTACACTATGACTTCTCCCCAAGCCCCTAGTGCCCACATGTTGAGACCTCAACCATACACCATGGGACACAAGGTGAACTCGCTCCTTTCCGAATCTTCCCTTTCCGCATGTAAGACATGGATGCTACCTCAAGCACGGACCTTATGCATACTCAGGTCCACCTGAGGAGATCATGGAGAGCCTAAGGACCAAGGCCAAGTGTGCGCGGGAGCAAGGGAAGGAGAGTCAGCTGCTACAGCTCGAGCTGCTACCGCCCATACCAAGCGGTACTACCGCTGAAGGCCCACAAGCGGTACAACCGCTCAACCACCGCCAAACAACCAGCCAAGCTTCTGTGATCGAGCGGTGCAAGGCCAGAGCAGCACCGGTTTATCCCCGTAACAGCCACCTAGCCGGTACAACCGCCCCAAGCACCGGGAAAACCGGTAAGCACATCCGGAAGCACCTCCGGGAACTGGTACCTGAGCGCCCAACGGTACAACCACCTCCATGACCGGTACTACCGCCCTGCCTGTGCGAAGTGAAAGGGGTTTCACCCCATGTATCCCCCAACTTACCCCTTGGACTATATATACTTGTTCCTTAGCTCCGTACTAGGGTTAGCAAAGTAGTAGCTCATTAGAGATAGAGCTTTGCTCATCCACATCGGATCTACTCCACGAGAGAGACCGCGGCCCCTCTTTGGAGAAGATCCCTTTGGATTCAAGACCCCCCTTTGGGCGGCCTCATCAAGACCTCCTCATGGAGAAGAACCGGCTACCTTTGTATCGTCCTTTTTGACGGTGGATCGTGTGATCTCTTATGTACTCGAGGATCTAGCGTATGTGTGACTATTTCTTGTTGGTTTGAGTGTTTCTCTTTGTGCCCCTTTGTGATTTCCCCTCGTGTTCTTCGTGTTCATCGCGGGATCCTCTCCTTTCGTGAAAGATCGGCTCCTAGGGTTCCTACCCTACATCATATTGGTATCATGAGCCACCTTGATCACGATTTCGGAGCCTCCCCTCTTTGTTTTCTAGCTTGATTTTGTTGTTTTTGTCCTAAATTCGAAAATCCCCACCAAAAATAGCCCCAATTGTTTTCGTGATTTGTTGGTGTGATGAAGTTTTGTTGGATTTGATCCGCGGATTTGCTTGGTTTTGAGTGGGCCTAGCATCTCCCCAAGTTCCACCACTTACCATCCACGAAATACATCCATGTTTAGCCCCAAGTTCATCCCCTATCCAGATCTAAGAATTTTTTTCCCGACACCAGTGGTACAACCGGCCCCCAAGGAGGTACTACCACTCCCCCATATCCTGACACTTCTGCCAGCCAATTTTGGAACTCCAGGACACGCCAGGAGCGGTACAACCACCCTCCATTTTTGCATTGCATACTCCACAACCCATCATTGCTATTCCGCAATTCCATTGAGCTTCCACAAATCCACCACCACATCCCGCTACCACCATTTGACATTTGCCTTTGAGATTTTGAGTTTGCGGTTTTTCCGTTTCCTAAGGTGTTTAGGTTACTTAGGGACGAGTCTCCATCATCTTGGTATCTCCATCAAGATCACCGCCACTCATCATCACCACGGATGGTAACCTCCGTATCATCTTGGTATCATGGTATCCATCCATTGTATATTCCCTTGCCATTGCATTGATAACCCCTAACCCATTTTGCATCACTTGCCTATCGAGACTAGCCATTTGAGTATTGCCGGCAATGTTACTTGTGCACATTAGTGGTCTACACCTTCCATTACATACATACCATATTATATTGGTATCATATCATCTCATGTGCCTCAAGTTTGTTCTCGCATATACACAATTGCTATCTTGGTTTGTGCATTTCGCATTGTGGCCATATACAAAAAAAAGATTTTGAGCAAAGAAAAAGAGAGAGAAAAGAAGCTTGTAAGAAATAGCCATAGCACCATTCCACATTCCATATAAGATTGTCATATCTGATCATCTTGGATCATCTTGTGCTAAAGCACCGGAACATCATACACATAGCATACTTCGGATATACGTCCTTACATTTTGCATCTTATAGGTTGTGCACAAGTTTCGTATCCGCCTATAGAGAAATCATGCTAGTGTCTCTCTTGAGTTGTGCAACACGAGCGTTTTCCGTGGATTCCACATTTTGAGCTCATTCCTTGGTTGCACGACCCCATTTATGTATCCGTGTGTGTGTTTCTGTGTGCCACATATTGTTATTGGTCTACTTGTTTCACTTGTGAATTTGTGAATCTCTTTCAACATTATTGACTCTTGCTAACATTTTGCATTAATTTTTTGTGCCACTATCCTCACCAGGCTCCACCATAAGCCTTATTTGTGTAGGTGTGAGAAACCAATAACAATTGGTACCAATTGTGCTATTTCCTTGTAATATCATTGAGTGATCACTCATCCATCTTCAAAATCGGTCAAGGTACATTTTGTATAGTTCTTCTCCTTTATCCACTCATATTTTCTCAAGTATTGTGATGGATAGGCAAGACATTTCATCTCCGGTCTTCCACAACAACGACGGCGTGAACAACTACATCACCAAAGCGTCAATCTTCGATCTACAATGAAAAATGCAAGGCGCACAATCAAGATTGCGAGAGCGCATCGAGAACCTCTCCATCGACATTCGTCACTCCGAAGCAAGGAAAAGGGACTACATCAACAACAATCTTTCCACACAAAAGGAGGAGCAAGATGCAAGGATGGAGGATATTCAGACCTTGTTGATCAACTGTTCTTCCCCTTCATCATCCTCAAGGCGACAACGTTCAAGTCACAAGTCTTCGGAGCGCAAAAATGATGCAAGCGCAAGTCGTCCATGTCCACATGTCCATGGCGACCACCATCACATTCGTGATCCAAATCGTCATCAAAGGTACGTCACCTCCTAGCATCATGTGCACGATGACGGCGAACACCATCGAGATCAAGCACAACAACGACACCATCATCATGAAGATGCTCGCCAAGTGAAAATGCACAAGTCCCAACAAGCCCTACTTCACGCGAAGGTCAACCTTCATGAGCATAAGAGAAGACCGCGAGACGAGCACCACCAAGACAGCGCTAGGGCTACTACCACCACCACTTAGGCATCTTCGCCAAGTGCTATCAAGGCATCTTCGCCTTTGGACGTACGGCATCTTCACCTACTTCCCATGAGTTCGCCTACATCGACATCTTCAACAACAAGGTGACCACCAACGAGCGAGGGCGACACTTCCATCTTCGGAAACCTGAACATGGGAATTTCCCTTCGGTCGTGGAGACAAGCTACGAGGTGCCACATCATATGGGCCTCCAACAACAGGACGACGACAAGACGGTCGAGAAAGGGCCATCCCCTTTGACCACAGCGACGAGCGCGAACCTCTTCAACAACATGAAGATGGCGCCCATATTGGACTCATACTCTGAGTCAAGCTACGCGACCGCACATGAGACATTATCTTTGATCTTAGAGGAGAGTGGTGATGTGCCATCTTCAGCCTTCATCCACGGCTACGACTATGACATGATTGAGCATGGAGAAATTTGCACCTACATCTCTCCGACACCCACATATGATGAGATGCCCCAATTGGCATGTGAGGAGAGCCATCACCCCATGAGTACGATGAGTGACTCCACCATACGTGACATTGAGTGCATTTCCGATGAGAGGATGAGTGTGACCACCACTAGCCCCACACTTGAGAGCATGCCACACATCATATGTGAGGTTAAGAGCCATTTGAGTGACTCCACCAACAATATAGGGAGTGAGTGCTCCACAAAACTTAGTGAGTGAGGTAGTTGACACACCATGTGAGGCCACTATGATTTCTAACAACTTGACCTCTACTCTGAGTGTGTTTTCTTCTTCGGTGCTAGGTCTCCTACATGATGACATGCCTATCCTCGACGAGTCCATACATCCAATCGAGACGACGATGGCCATGGTGTAAAATGATGCACCCCCCACATGGTTCCATCAAGATGATGATGACCATGGCTTGGTCTTCGACACCTCACCTACAACACATGAGCGATGCTCCAAAGGTAACATACGTGATGGTGCTTCTCTTATCCTACTAGTGGACTATCTCACCAATGATTGCTTGCATGATGTTGATTCACCTATTCCCATGCATCATGCTAGCGCGACTTCTCATGTCATGACTTACCTATTTATGATGAACATGATGATGACCATGTTGATTTGCCTAGTTGTGATGCTATGCTCCACAGGATATCATGTGAAAATTCTATTGGTCACATCATGTTTGACAATCCTTTGAACTTATCATATGCTATGAGTGAGATCTCCCATATTGCATCATTACAATCTCAACATAGTGACTATGCATGCCCCATTAACATAAATCCCATTTGCACTTATGGCCTAGATGACGAGATGATGGTCATTGGCTTTTGTTTTTCATGTGATGATATTGCCATGCTTCCTTTGCATGATTTGCACAATTCATCTACTGTGCCATGCCATGATCACAATGTTCCAAATATGCATTGTTTTGGATGTTTGCAATATTCTCCATGTGATGTTTCCATTAATTCTCATGAGGAGACCCCTATAGTTTCCTCATACATATTAGGAGATTTTGATGCATTCCATACATTGCATGGTTCTCATAATTGCTTGCACCATATGCATTCCATGAATTACAATGCTCTACATAGTTGTTGTGATGCATTACACAATTTGAGTCTCCATTATGCTATACTTAACAACAAACCTCTCATGATGGATGGCATGTTTCTATATCACGCAGCTCATCTATTTAAGCATTGGATATTTTGTGCTAACCAACACAAGCATGTATGCATCATGATGGATGATGTGTACATATACCACGCACACACATTTTTCCCTTTGTCTTTGTTTTGTGTAGGTACTCACGTATACTCATCAACCTCTCAATCCCTAGAAAACGAGCTCTTGAGAGCAAAGTTGACTTGGGATCCCGTGGACTATTCTTACCACCGTTCTTTTCGCGCAAAGACTACACGCATCTCTTCTACTTGGCTCTCAAACGACTATGGGCTATATATCACTTGTCTCCTTATGCCCATTATATTGTGTTCACTTTGCATGCTATGCTTGTTTCTATGTCTTTGCCATGCAATTGTGACCCTTGCTTGCACTTGCCCATGATGCATCCTTATACTCCTATGTGTATTTGCATGTTTGGTGGAGATCCTTGTTGCTATTCCCATGTTTATTATGTGCCTCATGCTATTGATGCTTGTTGTGTTGGGAGAGTCACAAAGTCCCATTGCTATTTACATATGGCCTCTCACCAATACATTGATGATATTTTGCTCATATCTTCTTATCATGCTTGTGCTATGTCATGTGAATTATTCATGCACACTATTTGCACCCATGGCATGCTTGCCATGATCCCTTCTAGTATGTCGCATCTTCGCACTACTAGCTTGCTTAACTTGATCACTATGATTGCTTGCTTTGTCGCATCACCCATGTTCCTCTATTACTCGCTTTCTTGGGTTGATGACATTTATGCTCATGCCTCTCACATGATACATCTTGTTCACTGTTGCTTGCCTCCATTTGTTGCATCTATGCTTATTGATCTTGGAGACTTGGACACTTTACTTGTGATGCATGCTTGCTTGATTACGCCTATTGTATTTGGTTGTTCTCGCATCATATGCCTCCATACTATAAAATGCTCCCTTGTCCTTTCTTATGATGAACATGATGCATACACTTGTCGGGTATCTTACCACACGAATGATAGGTTTTGCACTTTTTCTTACCTCATTCATTTTTCCGAGTGTTTGTCATGTTCTTTCGTTTTGATGGTTTCGCAAGGTGGTACCATCACGAGACAACTTGGTCATGTGAAGGCGTACACGATGCGCGACACCAACATTTTCGACATTCTCATAAAGGTGAACTCATTCCCTTTGAGCCATCCTCAAATATGCATATTGGATGGGTCACTCTTTCATTGTTGTTTCCTTCTTGTTGTCTACATGATACATCTCACGAACGGAGGAGCGACATTGAAGATTGGCTCTATGACACCTCCATATTTGTTGATTGTGCTCACACATGTCATGCTCGATGGACATATCATACACATGACAAATTTGCATCTTATGCATGGATTGACTCACATTATGATTGCCTTGTTGCATCTTGTATTCCCATGTCACCCATGATATGAGCTTATGCACTTCCTTAGCAAATTTGTTGTGATCTTCTTTGATGGCATATTCATACACCATGATCATGTTGCCCGCCATCAATTGCATGATATCTTATTCATATTGAGCATCTATTACCATATTCATGCTTTTGATAAACCGTCTCACTATGACATCATTTTGCACCCTGGTTGCATTGATCATATTCATAACACATTTGTGTACACAATGATTGCTTTTGCTCCCATGAATGCTTTGCATACCATTCCATATCTTTTGGATAAGCTTCATGCACCTTGTCATAATCAATCTTGTCGCACGGACTCATTCTTACATGATGGACACTTTGTGTGCGCTAACCTTTGTATTTCTGAGTGTCGTTTGTGTTTGCTATTTTTGCATGTGTACCACTCCGGAGACACCTTGGAGTACTTGGATTGCGCCATGTCTTCCACTTCGTCCAACTACAAGTTCGTCCACGACAACCATTTCCATGGTGATGAGGTTTTCGATCTGAGGTCGGGTCTTCCCCAAGGGAGGGGAGATGATGCGGAGCATCCTATGATCATCCCCATGCACACTATGACTTCTCCCCAATCCCCTAGTGCCCTCATGTTGAGACCTCAAGCATACGCCATTGGACACAAGGTGAACTCGCTCCTTTCCGAATCTTCCCTTTCCGCATGTAAGACATGGATGCTACCTCAAGCGCGAACCTTATGCATACTTAGGTCCATCCGAGGAGATCATGGAGAGCCTAAGGACCAAGGCCAAGTGTGTGCGGGAGCAAGGGAAGGAGAGCCAGCTGCTAAAGCCCGAGTGGTACTACCGCCCACATCAAGCGGTACTACCGCTGAAGGCCCACAAGCGGTACAACCGCTCAACCACAGGCCAACAACCGGACAAGCTTCCGTGATCGAGCGGTGCAAGGCTGGTGCAGCACCGGTTTATCCCCGTAACAGCCACCAGACCAGTACAACCGCCCCAAGCACCGGTACAACCGCTGAGCACATCCGGAAGCACCTCCACGAACCGGTACCTGAGCGCCCAGCGGTACAACCGCCCCCATGATCGGTACTACCGCCGTGCCTGTGCGCAGTGAAAGGGGTTTCACCCCATGTATCCCCCAACTTACCCCTTGGACTATATATACTTGTCCCTTAGCTCCGTACCAGGGTTAGCAAAGTAGTAGCTCATTAGAGATAGAGCTTTGCTCATCCACATCAGATCTACTCCACAAGAGAGACCGCGGCCCCTCTCCGGAGAAGATCCCTTTGGATTCAAGACCTCCCTTTGGGCGGCCCCATCAAGACCTCCTCACAGAGAAGAACCGGCTACCTTTGTATCGTCCTTTGTTGATCGTGGATCGTGTGATCTCTTGTGTACTCGAGGATCTAGCATATGTGTGACTATTTCTTGTTGGTTTGAGTGTTCCTCTTTGTGCCCCTTTGTGATTTCCCCTCGTGTTTCCCCTCGTGTTCATTGCGGGATCCACTCCTTTCGTGAAATATCGGCCCCAAGGGTTCCTACCCTACATCACCTCCACGACTAGCGAAAAGAAGAACTTAGTTCTATTTGCCTCCAAAAGTGAGATAAGAGGAGTGTGTGAGAACCCATCTAGTGTCCTACACTACGTACTTTTGTGCAAGGACAACGCACCAACAGCTAACACCTCTCACACTCTACCTTTAGTGGTGTCTTCTCTTTTGCAGGAATTCCAAGATGTTTTCCCCGACGAGCTACCACCGGGACTACCTCCACTACGAGGCATCGAGCCAGCATCGACCTCATCTCTCAAGCACCACTTCCGAACGAAGCTCCCTACCGCGTCAACCCCGATGAAACCAAAGAAATACAAAGGCAAGTAAAACATCTCATAGACCATGGACATGTGCGTGAAAGTTTGAGTCCTTGTTCCGTTCCGGTCATTCTTGTGCCAAAGAGAGACCGTAGATTTCGCATGTGTTCGGATTGTAGACCTATCAATGCTATCTTTGTTCGCTATAGGTACCCCATTCCATGCCTTGATGATATGCTTGATGAACTTAGTGGTGCTAGTGTATTTTCCAAAATTGAGCTTAAAAGTGGTTACTATCACATCCTCATACAAGAGGGTGATGAATGGAAAACCGCTTTCAAAACAAACTTTGGTTTGTATGAGTGGTTAGTCATGCCTATGGGTTTATTGGAAGCACCGGGTACTTTCATGTGTCTTATGAATTATGTGTTTCACCCTTACATTGGTGAGTTTGTTGTGGTGTACTTCAACGATATACTTGTTTGTACCAAATCTCATAAAGATCATGTCACCCATGTTCGAACCGTTTTGCAAACTCTTCAAAAAGAGCGTCTCTATGCTTACATGGAAAAGTGCCTTTTTGGCATTGATAAGCTCATTTTCTCGGGTTTTGTTGTTTCCTCCAAGGGTGTTCATGTTGATGACTCTAAGATCAATGCTATTAAAACTTGGCCACAACCAACAAACTTGCATCAAGTGCGGAGCTTCCTTGGTTTAGCTGGTTTCTACCGTAGATTTCTAAAGGACTTTAGCACCATTGCTTCACCTTTGCCTTCTTTGAGCAAGAAAAATGTGCCTTTTGTTTGGGGACCATCCCAAGACACCACTTTCAATGAGATTAATAATTTGCTTACACATGCTCCCATGCTTGCATTACCCAACTTTGACAAACCTTTTGAAATTCATTGCGATGCTAGTGCTAATGGCATAGGAGGTGTGTTAACGCAAGAGAAGCGCCCAATTGCTTATTTTAGTGAGAAACTTTCCTAATCTCAACTCAATTATCCCATCTATGACAAAGAGTTATATGCTTTAGTGCGAGTTTTGCATGAATGGGAACACTATCATCGCCCTCATGAATTTATCGTTCATACCGATCATGAAACACTTAAATACCTTAAGGGCCAACCTAAGTTGAACAAGCGTCATGCTAAATGGAGTGAATTCATTGAGTCTGTTCCTTATGTCATCAAGTACATTAAAGGTAAGGAAAACGTTGTCGCGGACGCTCTTTCCCGCATATGCATGCTTGTTACGACCCCACTTTTGCTATTCCTTATGCCAAGTGTTTGATGCATACATCTTGGGAACGTGATGCAGACCATCCCACATTCATCCCCATGTACACTCTGACTACTCTCCAAGCCCCAAGAGGACATACGATGAGACCTCGACCATACACCATTGGACACAAGGTGTACTCACTCCTCTTCAAACCGTCACTTTCCACATATGAGACATGGCTACTACCTCATGCATGGACCTTGCATATACCCAGGTACATCCGAGATGACCATGGAGAACCAAAGGACCAAGGCCAAGCATCGAAGAGGAGAAGGAAGAAGAAGAACAAACAAGACAGGACTTGCTCGGATCATCCGGCCCCTAGCCGGACGATCCAGACCGAGCCCAAACAATCCGGACGACCACCCGGATGATCCGGCTAACGTGCCCGAAGACACCTGAAGCCTGCTTGACGAAGCCGGATCATTCGGACGGCCACCTGGATCATCCGGACCCCCGACACCTGGATCATCCGGACCATGCATGCGCGTGTCACTTGGGCCGAGGCCCGTGTACCCCTTCGCCCCTCACTTACCCCTTTGTGGCTAGACTATATATACTCCTCCCCCTCCTCTTTCTAGGGTTAGCAAAGTAGTGGCTCATTAGAGATAGATCTTTGCTCATCCATATGGATCTACTCCACGAGAGAGACCGCGTGCCTCTAAGGAGAAGATCCACCTTGGATTCAAGACCCCCTCACGGGTGGCCCCCATCAAGACCTCCTCACGGAGAAGAACCGGTTACCCTATTGATGTAGGGTAGAAAACCTAGGGGCCCATCTTTCACGAAAGGAGCGGATCCCGTAATGAACATGAAGAACACGAGGGGCAATACAAGGGGAAACACAAGGGGAAACACGAGAGAAACACTAAACCAGCAAGAAATAGTCACACATATGCTAGATCCTGGAGTACATAAGAGATCACACGATCCACGGTCAACTAAGGACGATACAAAGGTAGTTGGTCTTCTCCGTGAGGAGGTCTTGAGGTTCTTCCCGTAAAGGGGTCTTGAATCCGCTTGGGGGATCTTCTCCAAGGAGGCGCTATCTCCGATGAGAAGGTAACCAAGTGGATGAGCAAAGCTCTCACAATAAATATGAGCTAATACTTTGCTAACCCTAAAACGTAGGTAGGGGAAGAGTATATATATAGTCTAGATGGGCGATGGGGTAGATGGGTTGTGGCCGAACACACAAACAGCACACAGGCGTGAGACGATCGGGAGTTACCAGTCGTCTGGAGACTCGCAAGGGTCCGGACGTCCTGTGCTTGTCGGACGACTGTAGATTCGGCTCGGGTGGTCTTCGGTCGGACGTCCGGTCTTGGTCGGGCGTCCGAGGCGTCGGTCATCCGGAGGGCTTCGCAAATCCGTAGTTTCGGCTTGGGTGGGGGTGTCCTGGTCGTCCGGAGAATGTCGGACGTCCGGTGCCTGGAGATCGTCGGACGTCCGGGGTTCGCCGGTCATCCGGAGCCTGGGAGCTTCGAGCTGTCCTTCTTCTTGTCCATTGAGCTTGGCGTCCTCACCATCTTGTCTGTGGCTTTCCTCCTAGTGCCTAATCACACATGTGATAGAAGCAAAGGTGTCCCATCTTCCGATGAGATGGTGGCTATCATTCTGGAGAAAGTCGACTTTGACGATCCGACTACGAACATGCGAGGACGTCGCGCCTTAGCAATCACTAAACCAACTCTGAGAGGTTATTGACCACGCCGGAGCACGATCAACCTGACCACAAAGGTCTATTTCCTACTTGCAAACGAAGAACAAGCAAGAAACTAAGATTTCAATCTGGATATTGCGAATATAAGAGGAAAGCTTTATTGATCAAGGTGGGGTTTTGTGACGCCTTTGTCTGGTTGTTGAACACAAACGAAGTACGTGAAGTTGCAGCTATGGCGAACTTTAATCTAAACAAAAACCAAAGTCTAAACGACTCCGTAAGGGTTGTATATATGGAGGAAGAGGGGGGAATTTCGTGGCCCTTGGAGGAGGGGTCTGAAACCAACCCTAACTCTTGTTTCCCCACACATACGGACTCTAAAAACAGCCTATACTTAAGTATTTCGAAAATACATGGGCCTGGCCCAATAATAAGGTGACGCAGCACCTAAAATAGCCTCTGGACGAAATTTATGAAGTGGCACCTTTTATATATCATCCAAGGCTTCATGGACTCCTACTGGTGGCTTCAAAGTCCTAAAATCATCACTTGTAACTCCCTTCTTGATCCCCTTGCGCATGCCATCATCTCCATGCTTGGTCTTGCTCCAGTGTTCATCCCTGTTATCCATGCCAGGCCTTTCATTTGTAAGAAAAACAAATGTATCCAATTTAGGCAGCATCATATTCTCATGAACATTAGAATCATTACCAAGAAACAAAACTACCTACTAATTTAATTGGTGTGCGCGAGCTCTAGTAATTGGTCCAGCATGTATAGCAGCAGGGGCTGTGGGTGTAACAATGGTATTGATGTCCTCATCACATAGGGTTTCCGCTTGAGGTAGTAGCCAGGTCTCATGCATAGAAAGTGGTAGTTCGGACAGGAGTGAGTTCACCTCGGTTTCGAGAGCTCTTGCACGTTCTCGTGTCATGGGTCCGCTAAGCACTTGGTGAGATGATGGTAGGTCCATGGGGATGACCTTGGGATGCTCCGCATCATCTCCCCTCCCTTGGGGAAGACCCGACCTCAGATTAAATTCTTCATCATCTTGGTATCTAGATCCACGTTGATCACGATTTCGGAGCCTCCTTGATGTAGGGTGTGACCCTATATGGCCGATCTTTCACGAAAGGAGCGGATCCCGCGATGAACACGAAGAACACGAGGGGGAAAACGAGGGGAATCACGAGGGGAAACACGAGAGAAACACTAAAACCAACAAGAATGATCACACATCTGCTAGATCCTCGAAACACAAAGAGATACAAGATCTGAATCCAACAAAGGACGATACATAGGGTAACCGGTTCTTCTCCGTGAGGAGGTCCTGATGGGGCCACCCAAGAGGGGGTCTTGAATCCAAGGTGGATCTTCTCCGAAGAGGGCAGTGGTCTCTCTCATGGAGTAGATCCGATATGGATGAGCGAAGCTCTATCTCAAAAATAAGCTAACACAACGCTAACCCTAACTAGGAGGAGGTGGGGGAGTATATATAGTCTAAGACACGAAGGGGTAAGTGGGAAAGAGGGATACATGGGCCCTTGGCCCGTTCACTGTGCGCAGATAGGCGCCGGATGTCCGGGCTGGGGGCCGGATGTCCGGGGCTTCTCGACGGGCCGGATGTCTGGGCTGGCGGGGTCGGTTCCAGACGCATCCGGTGATGGAGGGGCCGGATGTCCGGGGCTCCGGGAGGAACCGGATGTATGGGGCTTGGGGAGGAACCGGATGTCCGGGGTGATGGCCGGATGTCCGGGCTGTGCTGGACCTTTGTGGTGCTCTCTAGATGGCCGATGCCAGATTTCCCGGGGTTGGGTCGGATGTCCGGCCACTGTAGCAGCTGGCCCTTCTTCCTTCTTCTTCCTTCACTTCCATGCACGCTCGGCCTTGGTCCTTGGGCTCTCCATGGTCTCCTTGGGTGTACCTGAGTATGCACAAAGTCCGCGCTTGAAGTAGCATCCATGTCTTACATGCGGAAAGGGAAGATTCGGCAAGGAGTGGGTTTACCTCAGGTCCAATGGCGTCTGCTCGAGTGTACATGGGGATGATCGTAGGATGCTCCGCATCATCTCCCCTACCTTGGGAAAGATCCGACCTCGGATCATGATCCTCATCACCATGTAAACGGTAGTCATGGACGAACTTGTAGTTGTACGGAGTTGAAGACATTGCGCAATCCAAGTACTTCAAGGTGTCACCGGAGTGGTATACATGCAAAAAGAGCAAACACAAACGACACTCGGAAATACAATGGTTAGCGCACACAAAGTGTCCATCATGTAAGAATGAGTCCGTGCGGCAAGATTGATCATGACAAGGTGCATGAAGCTTATCCAAAAGATAAGGAATGGTATGCAAAGCATTCATGGGAGCAAAAGCATTCATTGTGCACACAAATGTATTGTGAATATGATCAATGCAACCATGGTGAAAAATGATGTTGTAGTGAGACGGTTTATCAATAGTATGAATATGGCAATGGATGCTCAATATGAGTATGTGATCATGCAATTGATGATGGGCAATATGATCATGATGTATGAATATGCCATCAAGGTATATCACAACAAATTTGCTAAGGAAATGCACAAGCTCATATATCATGGATGACATAGAAAGACAAGATGCAACAAGGCAATCATAATATGAGTCAATCCATGCATAAGATGCAAATTTGTCATGTGTATGATATGTCCATCGAGCATGACATGTGTCAGCACAATCAACAAATAAGGAGGTGTTGGTGTACCAATGCTCGATGTCGTGCCATGAGTGGAGTTTCAAAGGTGCATACAATAAGTCTGAGCGCTCCTCAACTTGAAGGTCCATAGAGCCAATCTCCAATGTCGCTCCTCCGTTCGCGAGAATGAAAGAATGA
Organism: Triticum dicoccoides; assembly: GCF_002162155.2. Taxonomy (NCBI): domain Eukaryota; kingdom Viridiplantae; phylum Streptophyta; class Magnoliopsida; order Poales; family Poaceae; genus Triticum; species Triticum dicoccoides. Next base: position 352,506,826 of record NC_041382.1, on the reverse strand, counting down.
CCCATCCAATATGCGTATTTGAGGATGGCTCAAAGGGAAGGAGTTCACCTTTAAGAGAAAGTCGAAAATGTTGGTGTCGCACATGTGTATGTATTCGCATGACCAAGTTGTTGCATAAAGGCACCGCCTTGTGAATCCTCCGAAATGAAAGAACATGACAAACAATTGGAAAGACAAATGAGGTTAGCAGAAGTGCAAAACCTATCATTCGTGTGGTAAGATACCCAGCAAGTGTATGCATCATGCTCATCATAAGAAAGGACAAGGGAGCATTTCATACTATGGAGGCATATGATGCAAGAACAACCAAATACAATAGGATTGATCAAACAAGCATGCATCACAATTTAGATGTCCAAGTCTCCAAGATCAATAAGCATAGCAAGTTAGCACTCAATACAAGATGTCACTAATGGAGAAAAGAGACAATGATCAAGATAAATCATGTGAGAGGCAAGAGCATATATGTCATCAACCCAAGAAAGCGAGTAAGAATGGAACATGGGTGATGCGACAAAGCAAGCAATCTTAGTGATCAAGTCAAGTAAGCTAGTAGTGCGAAGATGCAACGTACTAGAAGGAATCATGGCAAGCATGTCATGTGTGCAATTAGTGGGCATGAATAATGCATGGGACATAGCACAAGCATGAAAGCAAGATAGGAGCAAAATATCATCAATGTATTGGTGAGAGGCCATATGTAAATAGCAATGGGACATCATGACTCTCCCAACACAACAAGCAACAATAGCATGAGGCACATGGTAAACATGGCAATAGCAACAACGATCTCCACCAAGCATGCAAATACACATAGAAGTAGTACAATGATGAATCATGGGTAGATGCAAGCAAGGGTCACAATTGCGTGGCAAAGGCATAGAGGCAAGCATAGCATGCAAAGTGAACACGGTAAAATGAGCATGAAGCGACAAGCAGTATATAGCCCATAGCCGTGTGAGAGCCAAGTGAGAGAGATGTGCGTAGTCGTTGCACGAAGAGAGCCATGGGAAGGATAGTTCACGGGATCCCAAGTCATCTTAGCTCTCAAGAGCTCATTTCGTCAACTCTTGGGATTGAGAGGTTGACGAGTATACGTGAGTACCTACACAAAACAAAGACAAAGGGAAAATTGTGTGTGCGTGGTAGATGTACACATCATCCATCATGATGCGCACGTGCTTGTGTTGGTTAGCACAAAATATCCAATGCTCTAATAAATGAGATGCGTGATATAGAAACATGTCATCCATCATGATAGGTTTGTTGTTATGTGTAGCATAATGGAGACTCAGATTGTGCAATGCATCATGAGAAATATGTATAACATTGTTATTCATGGAATGCATATGGTGCAAGCAATTATGAGAATCATGCAAAGTATGGAATGCATAAAAATCTCCTAATATGTATAAGGAAACTATGGGGTCCTCCTCATGAGCATTAATGGAAACATGACATGGGGAATATTGACAACATCCAAAACAAAGCATGTTTGGAACAATGTGACCATGGCATGGCATAGTAGATGAATTGCGCAAATCATGCAAAGGAAGCATGGCAATATCATCACATGAAAAACAAAAGCCAATGGCCATCATTTCGTCATCTATGCCATAAGTGCAAATGGGATTTATTTTAATGGGGCATGCCTAGTTACTATGTTGAGATTGAAATGATGCGATATGGGAGATCTCACTCATAGCATATGACAAGTTCAATGGATTGTCAAACATGATGTGACCAATAGAATTGTCACACGATATTCAATGGAGCATAGCATCACAACTAGGCAACTCAACATGCTCATCATCATATTCATCATAAATAGGTAAGTCATGACATGAAGAAGTTGCACTAGCATGAAGCATGGGAATAGGTGGATCAACATCATGCAAGCAATCATTGGTGAGATAGTCCACTAGTGGGACAAGAGAAGCACCATCACCTATGTTACGTTTGCAGCATCACTCATGTGTTGTAGGTGAGGTGTCAAAGATCCACTCATAGTCATCTTCATCTTGATGGAACCATGTGTGGGTGCATCTTCTTCCACCATGGCCATCGTCGTCGTTGGGGATATGGACTCGTCGAAGATAGGCATGTCGTCATGTAGGAGACCCAGCACAAAAGAAGAAACCACACTCGGAGTAGAGGTTAGGTCATTAGAAATCATAGTGGCCTCACATGCCGTGTTAACTACCTCACTCACTAAGTGTTGTGGCTCACTCACTCCCTCTTGGATGCTCTCACTCATATGGTTGGTGGAGTCACTCAAATGGCTCTCAGCCTCACATAGGATGTGTGGCATGCTCTCAAGTGTGGGGCTAGTGGTGGTCACACTCATCCTCTCATAGGAAATGCTCTCAATGTCACATATGGTGGAGTCACTCATGTCACTCATGTGGTGGTGGCTCTCCTTACATGGCAATTGGGGCATCTCGTCATATGTGGGTGTCGGAGAGATGTAGGTGCAAATGTATCCATTCTCAATCATATCGTGGTCGTAGCCGTGGATGAAGGCCGAAGATGGCACATCATCACTCTCCTCCAAGACCAAAGATAAGGTCTCATGTACGGTCTCATAGCTTGACTTGGAGCATGAGTCCAATATGGGCATCATCTTCATGTTGTTGAAGAGGTTCATGCTCGTCACCGTAGTCGAAGGGGATGGCCCTTGCTCGACCTTCTTGTCGCCGTCTTGTTGTTGGAGGCCCATATGATGTGGCACCTCGTAGCTCGTCTCCATGACCGAAGGGAATTTCCCATGCTCGACCATCTTCCTTGAGGGGCTGCCGAAGATGGAAGTGTCGCCCTCGCTTGTAGGTGGTCGCCTCGTTGGTGAAGATGTCGATGTTGGCGAACTCATGGGAAGTAGGCCAAGATGTCGTGCGTCCGAAGGCGAAGATGCCTTGAGAACACTTAGCAAAGATGCCGAAGTGGTTGGTGCAGCTGTAGCTCCGTCTTGGAGGTTCTTGTCTCGTGGTCTTCTCTTATGCTCATGAAGGTTGGCCTTGGCGTGAAGTAGTGCTTTTTGGGACTTGTGCATTTGCGCTTGGCGAGCATTTTCATGATGATGGTGTCGTTTTCGTGCTTGAGCTTGATGGCGTTCATCATCGTCATGCACATGATGTTTGGAGGTGACTTGCCCTTCTTGACGATGTTGATCACGAACGTGATGGTGGTCGCCATGGAGATGTGGACGTGGAAGACTTGCACTTGCATCATTTTTGCGCTCTGAAGACTTGTGACTTGAACGTCGCCGCCTTGAGGATGATGAAGGGGATGAATTGTTGATCAACAAGGTCCGAATCTCCCCCATCCTTGCATCTTGCTCCTCCTTTTGTGCGGAAAGCTTGTTGTCGATGTAGTCCCTTTTCCTTGCTTCGGAGTGACAAATGTTGATGGAGAGGTTCTCGATGCGCTCTCGCAATCTTTATTGTGCGCCTTGCATTTGTCCTTGTAGATCGAAGATTGATGCTTTGGTGATGTAGTTGTTCACGCCGTCGTTGTTGTGGAAGACCGGAGATGAAATGCCTTGCCTATCCTTCACAAGACCCGAGCAATTATGAGTGGGAGAAAGAGAAGAACTTATACCAAATGTACCTTGACCAATGTTGAAGATGGATCAATGATCTCTCAATGATGTAACAAGGAAATAGCACAATTGGTACCAATTCTTGTCGGTTTCTCACACCTACACAAATAAAGCTTATGGTGGAGCTTGGTTAGGATAGTGGCACAAAAATTTGATGCAAAATGTTAGCAAGAGTCAATAATGTTGAAAGATATTCACAAATTCGCAAGTGAGACAAGTAGACCAATAGCAATGAATGGCACACGGGAACACACACACGGATATATAAATGGGGTCGTGCAACCATGGATGAGCACAAAATGTGGAATCCACAGAAAACGCTCGTGTTGCACAACTCAAGAGAGACGCTAGCATGATTGCTCAATAGGCGGATACGACACTTGTGCACAACCTAGAAGATGCAAAATGTATGAAGTTTTCTATCCCGAGTATGCTATATATGTATGTTTCGGTGGTGTGATCCAAGATGATCAGATATGACAATCTTATATGCAATGTGGTATGATGCTATGGCACTTGCTTACAAGCTTCTTTGATCTTTCTCTTTTGCTTAAAATCTTTATTCCTTTTTTCTATATGTGTATGGCCACGATGCGAAATGCACAAACCAAGATAGCAATTGGGTATATACAGGAACAATCTTGTGACACAAGGGATGATATGATACCAATATGATATGGTATGTATGCAATGTATGGTGTAGATCACTAATGTGCACAAGTAATGTTGCCGGCAATACTCAAATGGCTAGTCTCGATAGGTAAGTAACACAAAATGGGCTATGGGTTATCCATGCAATGGCAAGGGAATATACAATGGAGGGATACCACGATACCCAAATGATATGGATGTTACCATCCGTGTCGATGATGAGTGGCGGTGATCTTGATGGAGATACCGAGATGATGGAGACTCGTCCCTAAGTAGCCGAAACACCTTAGGAAACGGAAAAACCGTGAACTCAAAATCTCAAATGTCAAATGGTGGTAGCGGGAACGCGGTGGTGGTTTTGTGGAAACTCAATGGAATTGTAGAATGGCAATGATGGGTTGTGGAGTACGCAATGCGGAAGTCGAGGGTAAGGTGGTGGACTATACACGATGTCGGAGTTGGAAGCATGGTCCCTAAGTAGCGGAAACACCTTAGCAGACACAACTCACAACACAAACAAAATTGGGTTAAATTGGGTTAGTGGAAGTGTATGGTGGGTAAGCCTATGCTGGAGTTATGGTGGTGGTGGTGGTTGATGAAGAAGCAATCGTCCCTAAGTAGCCTAAACACCTTAGGAGACTCAAATCACAACTCAAACAACCTCAAATGCTATAAGGAACAAAAAGGGTTAGTTTGCAGAAGTCAGTGGTGGTTATGCATATGATATGGTGGAAGCCCTAGGCAAAGATGCCAAAGTTCCAAAATTTTATGGAGTCAAATGGTGATGGTAGTATTTTTGTGGGAAGGAGATGTCAAGAGCTTTTCAACGAGCTAAAGAACGTCAAAAATGGACTCCGGATAAATTAGTTATGGTCAAAACGGTGAAATGTGAAAGGCTGAAGTTACAGGGGCCGGATATCCGGGGGTGGGGGCCGGATATTCGGGGGATGATGTCCAGAACCGTGCGGAATTTGTGCTCCAGGAGCCGGATGTCCGGCCGGGGACCCGGATGTCTAGCCCGATGGCCTGGATGTCCGGCCCAACGATTCCAGATCTCGTTTGGGGCGGAAATTTTCGAATTGTGGGCGGAAATCGGTGATTCAAATGTCAAAATTGGAGAGATTTCATGGATGAAAGATGGGGAAACTTGGGGAGATGCTAGATCCACTCGAAACCAAGAAAATCCATGGATCAAATCCAACAAAACTTCGTCAAACCAGGAAATCACAAAAAAAATTGGGGCTATTTTTGGTGGGGATTTTCGAATTTAGGACGAAATCAACAAAATTAGGCTAGAAAACAAAGAGGGGAGGCTCCGAAATCGTGATCAATGTGGCTCATGATACCAAGATGATGTAGGGTGGGACCCTTTACGGCCGATCTTTCACGAAAGAAGTGGATCCCGTGATGAACACGAAGAATACGAGGGGGAAAACGAGGAGAATCGCGAGGGAAACACGAGAGAAACACTAAAACCAACAAGAATGATCACACATGTGCTAGATCCTCGAGACATAAAGAGATACAAGATCCGACAAAGTACAATACATAGGGTAACCGGTTCTTCTCCGTGAGGAGGTCTTGATGGGGCTGCCCAAGAGGGGGTCTTGAATCCAAGGTGGATCTTCTCCGAAGAGGGGCCGCGGTCTCTCTCAAGGAGTAGATCCGATATGGATGAGTGAAGCTCTATCTCACAAATGAGCTAACACAACGCTAACCGTAACTAGGAGGAGGTGGGGGAGTATATATAGTCTAAGCCACGAAGGGGTAAGTGGGAAAGAGGGATACATGGGCCCTTGGCCCATTCACTGTGCACAGACAGGCGCCGGATGTTCGGGCTGGGGGCCGGATGTCCGAGGCTTCGCGACAGGCCGGATTTCCGGGCTGGAGAGGCTGGATGTCCGAGTTGGCGGGGTTGGTTCCGGACGCATTCGGTGATGGAGGGGCCGGATTTCCGGGCTGGAGGGGCCGGATGTCCGGGGCTTCGGGAGGAGCTGGATGTCGGGGTGATGGCCGGATGTCCGGGCTGTGCTGGACCTTTGCGGTGCTCTCTGGATGCCCGATGCCGGATTTCCGGGGGTCGGGCCAGATGTCCGGCCGCTGTAGCAGCTGGCCCTTCTTCCTTCTTCTTCCTTCACGTCCATGCATGCTTGGCCTTGGTCCTTGGGCTCTCCATGGTCTCCTCGGGTGTACCTGAGTATGTACAAGGTCCGCGCTTGAAGTAGCATCCATGTCTTACATGCGGAAAGGGAAGATTCGGGAAGGAGCAGGTTCACCTTGGGTCCAATCGCGTATGCTCGAGTGTACATGGGGATGATCGTAGGATGCTTCGCATCACTCCCCGTTGTGTTTCTAGCCTTGTTTTTTGATGTAGGGTAGGTACCCTATGGGCCGATCTTTCACGGAAGGAGCGGATCCCGCGATGAACACGAAGAACACGAGGAGGGAAACGAGGGAAAACATGTGGAAAACACAAGAGAACACTCAAACCAATAAGAATGATCACACAAGTGCTAGATCCTCGAAACACGATAGGAGATACAAGATCCAAAGTCAACGATGGACGATACAAGAGGTAACCGGTCTTCTCCTTGAGGAGGTCTTGAAGTTCTTCTCTACAAGGACGTCTTGTAACATCCCAAAATTCTAAATTTTGGAATGTTATATTAAATAAATAGTTTTGATTGTTTGTTTGATTGTGGTGTAGTTGCTTCTGTGAAAATGGAGTGGAATTTGCAACCTTTTTGAAAGTTGAATGAGAGGGAATAAAAGGACTTTCCCAAAATTTCCTATATGAATCCCTACGTAATTTTGAAGTTTAAATCTTTTCAACTTTCTCTGACAAAAAAATGAGAGGAGGAAAATGACACTCCTAAATCAGAGACAAGGTTCGACGATTTATTGGAAACTTAAATTCTATTTCTACTTTGGAGTATTGCAAAAAAGAGTTTTTTTCTAAAATATTTTATTTGAACTTGAAAAATAGTTCATGTTTTAGGATTTCTTTTTCTGAAAATTTATATATATTATATGCCTATATTAAGTTTATATTTAGTTTGTTTTCCTTGAGTTTACCCTCTCTTTATTTTAAAAAGACTGCCAGACCAGGCCAGGCGCACCGGCCAGCCCAACCCACCGCTGGCGCTAGGGCTAGCGCTCGCACGACCCCAGGAGCCGCCGCCACCCCTCCCTCTCATGATCTCTCTGTCCCTCATTTTTTTCTCTAGCGCATGGACCCCACCCCGCTCTTTACTTCTTCCCCACATACATGTACAGAAACATAAACCTATACGTACGCGACACCGCCGCCGCGTCTGATCTTCGTGGAAAACCTATCCCGAGTCAACCCCTCGTCCAAGCCTCATGTCCTAGAAATAGTGACGACCCTCCTCTTCCAATTCCCCTTGAAACCCCTCGCCAAAACTCACCGTATCGCACGCCCTCGTCGTTTGGATCTCGCCAGAGTTTACGCGATTCACCTGTTGATTCCGACACGTGTAAGCATCATCGAAACTTTTCCTTCCATAAACTACTATCCCTCATCGTTGCGATCCTCTTTGACATGTTTCGGACGTCCAGAAAGCACCAGAGCAATCACCTCGATCTCACAACGCCGCCGAAGTCCACGAAGTTCACCTCGACGCTATGCTCAACCCTGATGTTCCCTCGCCTCACCGTCCACAGAAAATCGGACGCCCCTGAACCCCCGCATCACCTGGACATCCTCGCTGACGCTACCGCCGACCAGAGCCCCGCCACCCACCGGCCTCTTCTTCCCTGCCTCGCTTGTTTCCTCTCTCTAAGCACGAACCCTCTCCTCTGGTTGCTAGTGTTTTTTTTCTCTTTAGATCGAAACTTGTGTTAGATTAGATCGGTTTAGTAGATTGTTTTACTTTCATTAGAACGGTTGTAGTTATGGTTTTTTTGTAGCGGTTTAGTAAGGTACTGATCAAACCAGCTGATCGGTTTTATTCTATAGAAAAATAAATGCACATGTACGTATTGTTAGGTTTCGCCCGAGAGTTTGGTAGTTAGGGCATCTCCAGCCGTTGGCCCCCCCAGGGGGCGTCTAAACGCGTCGCCTGGGGGTGAGCCGGCGCAAAAAATGGCCCTGGGGGCGAGTCAGTCCCCAGCCGTCAGTCGCCAGCCGTCGGCCCCCAGGGCCGCCCCCAGGCGCGTATTAAAATATAAAAAGAAGGACCATTCGGCGAAGTTATGATAAAAACTAGTTAAATTTCGGCCAAACATGGCAAATTTCGGCGAAATTCGCGCATTTTCATAACATTAACCTAGTCTAAAAAAGAAAGGGGCTGAAGTCGTCGCCGCCGTCGCCGCCATCGTCGTCGTCGGCCTTCTCCTCCTTGACACGGGCGCCCCTACTGGACCCCTGCCCGGCGTCGCCATGGCGGACTGGCGGCGGTGCGTCGTCGTCGTTGTCGCTGACGCATAAGACGACGACCCCGTCTTCATCGCGGCCGCGTCGGCGCTCCTCGAAGCGGCGCAGGGCGGCACGCTGGCGCTCCTTCTCCTTCTCCCGGCGCGCCTGCTCCATCGCAATGGAGTCCTGGCGCGCCCATTCTAGGACCGCGTCGTCGTCGAACTCCGCCTTCACCGGCGCCAGCCCCGGCTCCGTCTTCACCGATGCCAGCCCCGGCTCCATCTTTGGCTTGACGAAGCGCGGAGGAGTTGACGAGGAGGAGGCGCGCCGGCCGCCCTCGTTGATGACGATGTCGACGCTGCGAGTGCGCCGACCGATTGGCGTCTCCGCCGCCGGCTCGGCCTTGACGCCGAGAAGCGCCGGAGAACCGGAGGAGTGGGAAGATGAGCGAGAGGAGGAAGACGAGGAGGAGGCGAACCTCCTTGGCGCCCACGCGCGTCAGTGTTGTGACGGGGCGGCCCCCGTTGCAGGATAGGTCAACGGCGGGTTGTTACCGCCGTCGAGGTGCGCCAGCACGCCATCCAGCGTGCGGCCGAGTACACCCCACCACAGGTGGCGCCCCTCGCTGTTCTTCACACCGCCGACCACCGTCGCGCCGTTGGTGGAGGCCAGGCGCTGCTGCTGGCGGCGCTGGAAGTACGCCGCCCAAGCCGCGTGATTGCCGACGGCGTACTGGGGGAGGGAGCGCTCGTCGTCGGTCAGGGAGGCGCACTCGACCTCGACCTCCTCGTCGAAGTACCTGGGCTTCGCCACGGCGTCGGGTAACGGGGGAACGGGCACTCCCCTGTCGCTGAGCCGTCGGCCTGGCGTGCATGTCCGGCGGCGCCGGGATGTTAGCCTAGAACAGGAGCCAGGACTCCTGTTCGCGGAGCGAACGGCGGCCGAAGCCGTTCGCTGCCGCCTCGTCTCCGGGGAAGCGCTCTGCCATGGCGACGGGCTCGGCGGTGGTAGAGAGGGATAGAGAGGGGCTGCCAGTGGCGCTCGGGAAAAGGAAGACGGAGACAGAGAGAGAGGGGCTGGGCGGCGGCGAGGGGCGAGTCTGGTGTGGGCACACGAGACCGCCGGCTTTTATAGCTGCTCCGCGCCCATGTGTACGCATCCGAGGGAGGGGAGGCGTCGGCGCGCCGTCCCATGACGCGCCGCCCATGAGGAATCAACGACAAGGCGGACCGGCGGCAGCCTTGCCATTGATTCCCCGCGAGAACCGAGGTAGTTGGGGGAAGACGAGCCGCCGTGTCCCTGACACGGCTGGCCCGTGGCTTTTTCGCGCCAAAACTGTTCGCCCCGGCGCCCCCAGCGCGCCGGGTTCAGCCTGGGTCCGCCGGCGCTGTTTTCGGCCCAGGCCTGCGAAAATCAGGCTCCTGGGGGCGCGACTGGGCCGTTTTTTCGGCGTCGGCGCAAAAAAAACGCCTGGGGAGGCCTTCCTGGGGGCGCGGCTAGAGATGCCCTTACAGATCGCACCCCCCGTAGGCCCAATAGCGCCCGTTTGTTTTTTTTTCTGTATTTTCGTTTCTGTTTTTAAAACAGAAAAGTTTCAGTTTCGCAAATTCTATATCTCTTAGGTTATTTAGAGGTTTTGATTGATTCTTTTTGCTCTAGTCTACAAATTTCCTAAAGTTTCTATACAAAATAGATTCGGCCATGTTTTAGTTTTAAAAAATTGTTTTATATGAGTTTTAGTCAGATTAGTATTTCTACTATATTATGAGCTAGAATTAATATTTGTAGGCGATTCTTTTTTGCCACTGCTTTGTTTTGACCTTGCCTAGCAGTAGGATTAATTTGGGTATTTATATATTTTATTAAAATTAGTTTTTCACGAAAACAACACTGCGCTAGTTATTTTAACTTGCTGTTGTTTTCTGTTGTTTTAATTATTTTAAAATTTATTTTCACCTCTGTTATATTTTAGTTCAGATTGGTCTCTAAAGAATTAGAGGGTGACCTTTTATTTACAGAAAAATAATTTTTTTTCTTACTAGTTTTGTTTTAAGCATAATTAGAGTTTTAATTTAGCTTTTTATGTGTTTCCTTTTGCTAGTAAAACTTTATGAAAAATACTTTATGTTAACTTAGTTGATTTAAATTTTATTTTCTGTTAAAATTATTAGTTTAGTATTTTCTTTGTTCAGTTTTGCTTAGGACAAAACTGTTTTGTGATATGTCTTAGAGTTTTCTTTAGTAGTTTTGTTGTGTTGTTTTCCTTTGTTCTTATTTGGTGTCCCTGGTTGTTTTGCAATTTATTTGTTGGTTTTATTATGAGTGTTAGAATTGCTTGCTAGTATGTTTGCTTATATGAATGCTATGTTTGACTATATAGATTTTCAACGGAGTGACGAATAGTTCTACTAAGTCATTATTCTGAGAGCATTGTTATCTTCATCAAGTAATACCAGGCAAGTTCACTTTGACCATGTTTTTCATACCTATGTTTTATTTGCTTGTGGTGGCACCCTTTCAAGAATCCCTCCAGTAGTGATATTGATTTCTTGTAGTGGAGTAGAATGCATGAGGTAGGAACCCATCACCCTGTTACCAAGCGCGGGACGTTATTTATTTTAATGGTACGCTATAGTAGACGCGGTTGGTATGAGTGCTCGGGAGTGGTGTGACAATGGAGGACTCTATGTCAATGACGACAACTTCATGGTGGCATCGGCAAGGACTGCATCTTTATGACCTCAAGATTTCAAGACTCGAGACAAGAATTCAATACACACTACTGGGTGAAGGACGGTTGACGGGCACCCTGGTGAAACCAGTGGATGGCCGGGATGCATGGAGAAGTGCCATGACATCTTGCGGAAAGCTTCACCCAGGCTCAAAGAGACGGAAGAATACTTCATGCCCGAAAGCTTACCTGTGCAACCGCAAGTCACTATGGGCTCTGTCTTGGTTGACCTTAGTGATGACTCTAGCTGGGACGGTGCTAGCAGATGTAGAACTACGGTAGGATTGGATGAGCACCAACCAATGGTCAGAGGAACTCTTCGGAAGACCATGTTTCGGTCATCTTGTTCTCAAACACCCTGAAGTGCGAGAATGTAAAATAGGGATCAAATCTTGCGGGTAAAGTGTACAAACCTCTGCAGAGGGTTTAAACCTAGTCGATTAGCAGTGTCCTTGGTTACAGACAATTTGAGCCTCTGGACTTGGATCTATCTCGGAACTCCCAACACCGAACCGATAATTTAATTGTGGGGAACTTATGATGATTTGGGCTATGAGAGATCGGTTGGCGGAACCATGTCATGATAGAAAACTCCATAGTACAGACTCCGGTTAATTCCTTTGATGTAGGGAAAATGAAACCAGCTTTTATGCAAACAAAACTCAGATACAGAGCCACAAAGCCACATTGCATATAGTATAGTTTATCATCTGTTTTCCTTACGGTGATCTTGCTGGTACATTCAATGTACTGACCTGCATGGCTGCAACGTCTCATGTTACAGATATGTTTCTTCCGACGAGTAAGAGTACAGTACAGGGTTACGGTCTACACTCAACCTGCCGATGGCGTTGATGGGACTCCAAACCCGATTGTTTGTTTCCGCTGAGACTTATGAGGTATATATATATATATCAGTTTTACGTTATTTATGCATGTGATTGCACTTTTATATATACATTGATGTATTGTGTATGCCAGCATACCGATCCAGGGATGGCACAGATACACAGAGACTTGACCGTCTGAGGTCAGGTCGCTACAGGTCTTGAATCCAAAGGGATCTTCTCCGTAGAGGCCGCGGTCTCTCTCGTGGAGTAGATCCGATGTGGATGAGCAATGCTCTATCTCTAAACATGAGCTAAAACAATGCTAACCCTAGAAAGGAGGAGGGAGAGGTCTATTTATAGTCTTATGCAAATGGGGGTGAAGTGAATGGGTACATGGGCCTCAGCCCGCAACTGGACACAATCAGGGGTCAGACGTCCGGTGGGCGTCGGACATCCGGAGACTCACAGGCGGCCGGACTTCCGGTAGACGTGGACGTCCGCATGATCTGGCTCGGACGCTGGAGTGCCAGATTTCCGGAGGTGGCCAGCCGTATGGAGGATCTTCAGGTGTCGGACGTCCGGACCCGACCGGTCGTCCGGTGGTTGTAGCTTCTTCAACATATCTTCTTCTTCCGTCTTCATTTCCAGTCCTCCCTCGCGGATGGTGTAGTTGTTCCTTGGCGCTTGCACTCCTCCTCGTCGTCCATAGTGTTCCAACAATACCTATACATGCACATGAGTGGAGTGTCAAGTAGTATACCATCCTCGAAGGGGTCAAGTGAGCACGTGTAAAGGAGATGATTAACCTTTGTGTATGTGAAGTAGAGGTCGCCCGTGCCACTTGACAAACGGACTCTTGACATGGTGATGTCTGTAGGATGCTCCGCATCATCTCCCCTCCCTTGGTAAAGATCCGATCTCGGATCAAAAACCAAATCACCATGGGAAAGAGATGGCTTCGTCGTGTAGGAGTGGACGTTCACCAAGTAGTCATCATCTTCAAGCTTGAAGTGGGCACTCTCCAATGTCGCACCATCTTGGGATTCCTTCAAAATGAGCAAGGACAAAAAACACTTGGAAAAATGAATGTGGTTAGCGTTAGTGCAAAACCAAGCATTCATGAGGTGATTCACCAAACAAGTGTCGTCATCATGCAAAGCATATGGTGTGACAAAGGATTATGACATGGCATATTAGCACATAAATTAAGCACAAACAAAGATATCATGGGGACACGCATGTAAATGGTTGTCATCAACCGCATGTGTGAGCAAGTATGAATCATTGGTGATGCAACAAGGCAAGCAATCATAGGAATCTAATCGTGCAAGCTAGTAGTGCAAAGATGCAACATACTAGAGGAAAGCATGGCAATCATGTCATGTGAGCAAATAATAGTCATAGGCAATGTACATGACATATTGCAAGCATGAACACAAATCAAGATCATAGTATCATCATAGGCATGGGGCACAAAGCAAACATGGCAATAACAAGCAATGTGTCCACCAAGCTTGCAAATACACATACAAGTATGAGAATCAATCATCATGTGTAATGAAAAGCATGTGTCACGAATGCATGGCAAAAGCATAGTAATGAGCATATCATGCAAAGTTAACATGGCAAGATGGGCATAGAATATGTAGTGGACAATAACCCATAGCCAAGTGAGGGTCATGTAGAAGAAATGCACGAATTCTTTGTGCGAAGAGAGCGGTGGGAAAGACAATCCATGGGATCCCAAGTCATCGTTGCTCTCTAGAGCTCGTTTTGTCAACTTGTGGGATTGCGAGGTTGACAAGAATTCATGGGTACCTACACAAAAGAGATACAAACGAAATAAATTGTGTGTGTGGTAAATCTACACATCATCCATCATGATGTGTATGTGCACATGAAATTTAGCACAAGATAAGCGTCGCTCAAAGAAATTTGATGCATGGTATAAGAACATGTCATCCATCATGAAAGAATAGTTATTGTGTATAACATGATGGGGATGCAAATTGAGCATACAAATATATGGCACATCAATATCATGTTTATTCATGAGGAGCATATTTTGCACATAAGTATGAGGATCATGCAATGGATGGGAGTGATCAAAATCTCCTAAAATGTATGAGGAAACTATGGGGGTCTCCTCATGAGCAATATTGGAAACATCATATGGAGAAAATGGGCAACACCCAAAACAATGCATATCCGAAGCTAGGTGGTCATGGCATGGCATATCAATATCATGACAAGAAAAACAAATGCCGATAACCATGGGCTTGTCATCTATGCCATATGTGAAAATTGGGCTTATTTTAATGGCATATGCATAGTCACTAAGATGAGATTGCAAATATGACATATGATTGATCTCATGCATAGCATATGACAAGGCAAGCGGGTTGTTAAATATGATGTGACCTAAATAATTTTCATAAGAAATCCTATGTAACATGGAATCACAACTAAGAGACTCAACATGGAAATCATCATACTCATCATAAATGGGTAAATCATCGCATGGGGAAGTCGCACTAGCGTGAAGCATGGTAATAGGTTGATCAAAATCATGCAAGCAATCAATGTCAAGAATGTCCACTAGTGGGACTAGAGCATCACCTTCACCTATGTTACCTTTGTCATTCCACTCATGTGGTGTAGGTGAGGTGGGAAAGACCAAATGGTGGTCATTTTCATCTTTATGGAACCATGTGGGGGTGCATCATATTCCACCGTGGCCATCGTCTTGTCCAAAGGGTGGACATAGTCATCACGAATCGGTGCGTCGTCATATATGGGACCTAGCACCAAAGGAGAAGACACAATAGAGGTAGAGGTCAAGTTGTTAGAAATGCAAATGGCCTCACATTCCCTATCAACTATCACACTCTCTATGTGGTGGTTCACTCACTCCATCAAAATAGGTGCGCTCAAACTCACATATGGTGGAGTCACTCATCTCACTTAAGTGGTGGGGGTTGTGGCTCTTCTCACATGGCAATTGTCGTAACACATCACGTATCGGACTAGTGGTGCAGTCACTCTCACTCTCAATATGGTGGCAAAAGTCACTAAGTCATTATACATCGCCGTGGTCGAAGGGAAAATCCCATGCTCAACCATCTCATCATCGTTGCCGTGGATGAAGGCCGAAGATGGCACATCAGCACTCTCGCCTCCTAAGATGGAAGCATCATCCTTGCTCGCCACCTTGTCGCTCGCCTCCAAAGCTTGGTCCTTGAGGGTCTCCGTAGTCGTACTCGTCGCTGCACCGTCTTGAAAAGAGTCATGGAGGACTCGGTATCATCAATGCCACAAAGAGGGATGGCGGTGAAGTCAAACTTGGGAGCATCCTCTAGGAGCTCGTCGGGCTTGGACATCATGGTGGTACTAGCCTCACGCTTGCTCTCATGGAGCTTGGTCGTCGCGAAGTGAGCTTGGGGTGGAGAAGCTTTGTCCTTCATGAGTTCTTGTGCCGCCTTGAGAGCACCAATGTAGTTGTCATCGAGGGACTTGTATTTCTCGAGGAAGATCATCTTGGAGATGTTGTTGTGCAATCCCATCATGAAGTGGAACTTCATCGAAATGGGGTCGTCCACGCCGGCTCGTCGCAAGGCAATCTTCATCTCCTTGAAGTACTCGTCGATGGACTTGGATCCTTGGATGGTGTTCTCCAATTGGCGTTGAGGTTGTTCCGTGTATGTTGGAGGCACGAACTCTCGCCGCAAAGCTCTCTTCGTCTTGCGCCAACTCATGTCGTAGGTCTCCGAAGGTGTGTGAAGCCACCATGTGGACGCGTAGTCGTGGAAGTTTCCCTGTGGTGCACTTCACTTGATCTTTAGGAGGGATTTGATGTAGCTTGAGGTAGTCGTCCATCAAATGCTCCCCTCGAGATACTCCTCGGGTTCTTGAGTCCCATAGAAAGGAATCACATGGTCGATGTCGAGGTCGTAGTAGCTCGTGGAAGTCATGGACTTGATCTTGGGGAGCTTCTCTTGAGGTGCTTGTGGGCGAAGATGCCGTATGTCCATAGGCGAATATGCCTTGAAGTTGCTTGGGGAAGATGCCAAGGGAGATGGTAAAGTCGTTGAGCGGTTGTTGGTGTTGAGCTCTTGACCTTCATGTTCGTGGTGGTGATCGTGTCGATGCTGATGTGACCTTGCCGGAGATGGTAGCTCAGAGGCTTTTGCTCTTGAGCGTCTTCTCGAAGATGAGGAAGACCGCTTGCAGGACTTGATGAGGGCTTTGATCTCCTCCATTTGAGCTTGCATCTTGGCGTCGGTGGACTTGTTCGTGGCATCAAACTTGTCGTTGTTGTTGTAGACTGAAGATGAAATGCCTTGCCTGCCCATCACAAGACTCAAGCCAATATGAGTGGGAGAAAGAGAAGAACTATACCAAATGTACCTTGACCGATGTTGAAGATGGATCAATGATCACTCAATGATGTAACAAGGAAATAGCACAATTGGTACCAAGTCTTGTCGGTTTCTAACACCTACACAAATAAGGCTTATGGTGGAGCTCGGTGAGGATAGTGGCACAAAAAATTTGATGCAAAATGTTAGCAAGAGTAAATAATGTTGAAAGAGATTCACAAATTCGCAAAGTGAAACAAATAGACCAATAGCAATATGTGGCACATGGAAACACACACACGGATAGATAAATGGGGTCGTGCAACCAAGGATGAGCACAAAATGTGGAATCCACGGAGAATGCTCGTGTTGCACAACTCAAGAGAGACATTAGCACGATTGCTTGATAGGCGGATACGACACTTGTGCACAACCTATAAGATGCAAAATATATGAACTTTCTATCCCAAGTATGCTATGTATGTATGTTCCGATGGTATGCTCCAAGATGACTGGATATGACAATGTGGTATGATGCTATGGCTATTGCTTACAAGCTTATTTCCTTTTTCTCTTTTGCTGAAAAGCTTTATTCCTTTTTTTGTATATGTACACAATGTGGAATGCACAAACCAAGATAGCAATTGTATATATGCGGGAACAAACTTGAGGCACACATGCGGGAACAAACTTCTTACTTCCATATAGCACACCATGCACTTCCACCACCCCAACTTAACCCAAATTTGTTTGTATTGTGAGTTATGTCTCGTAGGGTGTTTCGGCTACTTGGGGACCGTGCTTCCAACACCGACACCGTGTATAATCCACCACTTACCCTCCATTTCTGCACTGCGTACTCCACAATCCATCATTTCCATTCCGCAATTCCATTGAGCTTCCGCAACACCGCCACCACATCGCACTACCACCATTTGACATTTGACATTTGAGATATTGGGTTCGCGGTTTATCCGTTTACTAAGGTGTTTCGGCTAATTAGGGATGATTCTCCATCATCTTGGTATCTCCATCAAGATCACCGTCACTCATCATCCCCAAGGACGGTAACCTCCATATCATCTTGGTATCATGGTATCCCTCCATTGTATATTACTTTCCATTGCATTGATAAACCCTAGCCCATGTTGCGCCACTTGCCTATCGAGACTAGCCATTTGAGTATTGCCAACAACGTTACTTGTGCACATTAGTGATCTACACCATCAATTGCATACATACCATATCTTATCGGTATCATCATATCATCTTGCGTGCCACAAGTTTGTTCCCGCATATACGTTATTGCTATCTTGGTTTGTGCATTATGTCCATAGCAAAAAAGAGAATAAGCTATTAAGCAAAAAAGAGAGAGAAAAGTAGCTTGTAAGCAAGTGACATAGCATCATACCACATTGCATATAAGATTGTCATATCCGATCATCTTGGATCATACCACCGGAACATCATACATATATAGCATACTTGGGATAGAAGTTGATACATTTTGCATATCATAGGTTGTGCACAAGTGTCGTATCCGCCTATTGAGAAATCGTGCTAGCGTCTCTCTTGAGTTGTGCAACACGAGCATTTTCCGTGGATTCCACAATTTGTGCTCATTCCTTGGTTGCACGACCCCATTTATCTATCCGTGTGTGTGTTTCCGTGTGCCACATATTGCTATTGGTCTACTTATTTCACTTGCGAATTTGTGAATCTCTTTCAACATTACTGACTCTTGCTAACATTTTGATGCGGAGCATACCAAGGTCATCCCCATGGACCTACCATCATCTCACCAAGTGCCTAGCGGACCCATGACACAAGCACGTGCAAGAGCTCTTGAAACCGAGGTGACATCTCTCCTCTCACAAGTACTCTTCGTTGCACATGAGACATGGCTACTACCTCAAACGGAGACATTGTGGATACTCAGGTATCACGGAGTTAGCCATGCAGAAGCTAATGAGCGAGAAGAATCCGAAGAAGAAGATGGACGTGAAGACGGAGAAGAAGGAGAGTTGCGGAAGAAGCTACAGGCTCCGAACGACCGGCCCATCCCGGATGTCCGACCCCTGGAGGTCACTACAGCCCAACGAACTCAGGCCTACAAACGCTCCAGCGGCCGGACGACCTACCTTGACCGGACGTCCGACGACTCCCAGGCTCCGGATGATCGAACCCCTTCAAACGACCGATGCTACGCCAACAGAACAAATTAGCGGAAGTCCGAGGAAGACCGGAGGACCGTCGACCGGATGACCGGACACTTACGGACGTTCGAGCCCGTGGCGATAGAACCTAATTTACGTATTTCCGAAGATCTACGGACATCCGGACCTCCGCGAACCTCCGGACGGTCGGCGCCTCACGGACGTCCGGACCCTAGCTGCGTCCAGTTTCGGGCCGAAGCCCATGTACCCCTCCACTTCGCCCTTATTTTGCACTAAGACTATAAATAGACCTCTCCCTCCTCCTAGTTATGGTTAGCAAAGGATTAGCTCATATTTCGTGTGAGAGCTTTGCTCATCCACTTGGTTACCTTCTCCTCGGAGATAGCGCCTCCTCGGAGAAGATCCCCCAAGCGGATTCAAGTCCCCTTTATGGGAAGAACATTAAGACCTCATCACAGAGAAGATTGTGCTACTTGTATCATCCTTAATTGACCGTGGATCGTGTGATCTCTTATGTACTCGAGAATCTAGCATATGTGTGACTATTTCTTGTTGGTTTAGTGATTCTCTCGTGTTTCCACTTGTGGTTCCCCTTGTGTTTCCCCTCGTATTCTTCGTGTTCATCGCAGGATCCGCTCCTTTCTTGAAAGATCGGCCCCTAGGGTTCCTACCCTACATCATCTTGGTATCAGAGCCACGTTGATCACGATTTCGGAGCCTCACCGTTGTGTTTCTAGCCTTGTTTTTGTTGATTTTGTTCCTAATTCAAAATTCCCCACAAAAATAGACCCATTTTTTGTGATTTGTTGGTGTGATGAAATTTTGTTGGATTTGATCCATGGATTTGCTTTGCCTCGAGTGGATCTAGCTTTTCCCCTTCGTCTCCACCTTTTCCATCCATGAAATCACCCGGATTCGACGAATTTCATCCTCCCCATCACGAACCCTAGCTGTTCTTCCTGTGCCCGATTTTCGCCCAGGCACCGGACGTCCGACGACCGGACGACCGTAAATCCCCGGACGTCTGGCGTACCCTGACGAAACTGAATTTTTTCAGTTTGGTCTCCACCAACGCCACACCTCCGCATACCCACTACCACCACCTCTACCCCATCACCACTTCTGCATAGCACCACCATTTCTTATCTGTTTCGCCATCCGTCACATTTTCCAACATTGTGCTTTGAGAATTGGAGTTGTGGTTCCGTGTCCTATTGTGTTTCGGCTATTTAGGTACGGTTCAACATCAACATCACCACCGCTCATCTTCGCCACGGACGCGTCATCGACAACAACCGCTACACCATTTGACACAATACCATAAGCAAGAACAGTAACATCATCTTGGTATTGGATACATCATTCTTGCAATTACATTGATAGCCATCATAACCTTACTCCTTTGCATCACTTACTCATCGAGACTAGCCTTTGAGTATTGCCGGCAATGTGACTTGTGCACATTAGCAATCATACTTCCCATAGCATACATACATCATTGGTGCATATCTTGGTATCATCTCTTGTGTCACAAGGTTGTCATCGCATACACAATTGCTATCTTGGTTCGTGAAGCATTACATGAGAAAAGAGCTCAAACAACAAAGAGACAAAAAAAGCTTTTAAGCAAAAGGGAAAGATAAGCAAAGAGCTTTTAAGCAAGAACCATAGCATGATACAACATTAAGATTGTCATACTAGATCATCTTGGATCATATCATCGAAACACCATACATAGAACATACTTGGGATAGAAGTCCTTCCATTTTTTCTTAGTAGGTTGTGCACAAGTCTTGGTATCCGCCTATTGTGCAATCGTGCTAGCATCTCTCTAGTGTTGTGCAACTATAGCATTTTCATGGATTCCACATTTTGGCTCTTCCTTGGTTGCACGACCCCACTTATCTCTTTGCGTGTGTGTTTCCGTGTACCTTATATTGCTTGGTCTACTTGTTGAATTGAAAACTTGCGAATCTTTTCCAACATTATTGAAGCTCACTAACAATTGCATCAAATTTTGTGCCACCATCCTAACCAAGCTCCACCATAAACTTTTACTTGTGTAGGTGTGAGAAACTGACAAGAATTGGTACCAATTGTGCTATTTCCTTGTTCCACATTCGAGTGATCATTGATCCACCTTCAACTTCGGTCAAGGTACATTTGGTATACGTTCTTCTCTTTCTCCCACTCACATATTTCTCTTGGAATGATGGATAGGCCAAGTACATCTACCAACCCACTCTTCATCCAGCAAGACGATGACATGAACTCCTACGTCACCAAGAGCCACCTCTTTGGTGCACAACATGCTTTGCATCAAGAGCAACAAGGAATGAGTGAACGCATCGACAACCTCGCCACCAACTTGCGACTCTCCAAGCAACATACAAGAGACTACTTCAACCACAAGCTCGTCGATCAAAAGCAAGAGAACGACGCAAGAATGGACGAGATTCATGCTTTGTTGCTCAACCGCTCTTCTTCCACTTCGTCCTCATCAAGACGGACCCGCTCAAGTCGACACTCCAACTTCACCCTCTCCAGCTCAAGTACACTAACATCAAACACTCTTCGCCGTGCAGCACGCAATGATTGTCAAGCAAGCCTCAATCCTCTATGCGACACCGACTCTCAAGAGCACCAACACTGTTAAAACCAAGCTACCTTTGCGCATGCACGAGAACGGCAATGACAACGCCAACATGAAGAGGAAGAGCGAGCGCGTCTACACCAAGAAGCACAAGATGCCGAGGCACAACACCAAGAACAACAACTTCGTGAAGCTCAAGCACTTGAGGCGCAATGTGCCCTTCGAGATTCCAGTCATGCCGTCGCCACATGCAATCGCCATTGGCGTGAACAAGAAGAAGCACTTTGCGAAGAAGTTCAAGAGAGGATTTACCAATCATGTGTGCATCGTCAAGTTCCTCAAGTTCGTCCTCGAGCTCGACAAGCCCCACCACAAGCTCCACAAGAACCCCAAGTTGACCAAGAGCATGGAGACAATGGAAATCCTCCACAACAAGAGCAACATGAGGTTGACAACCCTCCTCACCAAGAGCAATGCGAGTTTGCCAATCCTCAACAACTTGGGTGTCATCATCCCTGACCCCAACACAATGAAGAGCAACGCTACGACAAGCTAAAGTTCACCATGCCCAAGTTCAATGGAAGCAACGATCCCAAAGAGTACATTTCATGGGCATTGAAGGTCGACAAATCTTCCTCTTGCACAACTATATGCATCGGTATCAACAAAGGGGTAGTGGAGTTTAACTGCAGCAAGCCAGCTTTGACTCAGTGGCTAACCTGAACTACAACTGCAAGCAACTCTTTTGAGGTGGTGCACACGAGTCCACATATTCACCATATCAATACACCACTATGGATCTGCTCCCATCTCCCTACGAGAACGCCGTCCATAGCACTCACGCTTATCTTGCAAGTTTTAGAGTATCCACTTCAAGTTATCTATGAACTGTATAGGCAACCAAGTAGTCCTTTACCGCGGACGCGACTATTCGAATAGATGATGTTAACCCTGTAGGGGTGTACTTCTTCACACACGCTCTCACCACTTACCGCCGTTTACATGACATGTACTCGGCAACCTTTGAGCGGAAGCCCAACGAGGGTGTCGGCCATGGCCTACCTAAACACTCAAGTCTCTAGTCCAGGTTTATCGCCTATCCAGGTTCCATCCGTAGGGAGTCCGGCCGAGGTTTCCACATACGGCCCAGGACGATGTGTACAGGGTTGCGAGACACCAAATGGGCGCCCGGCATGCCCGGCCACGGTGTATCTACCGCATCATAGCCTACCCCTGGGGTCAGCGCTACGCACGACCGCCAACACATAACCTATAAACACCAGAAACTAGTTGCAACTCTTGGACAGAGGACTAGGGTGGTTAAGAAGCCGAGAGGGTCCATTGGTTTCGGGCCCAATGCATGGTAGTAACTGATTCTTAAATCATACATACAGATCTCGGTGCTTAAGGACGGTTCCAATGAAACAACCCACCATGTAATCCTACATGGCCTCTCATCGATACCTTACCAAATCGTGTTCAACACACTTAGCTCACACACAGTAGGACATGTTCACAACTTTCCAATTCATCCCCGATGAATCAAACCTGACACAACTCTAAGCAATAGCAGGCATGACAAACAAGCATGAATGAGTAGGCACATCAGGGCTCAAACAACTCCTACTCATGCTAGTTGGTTTGATCTATTTACTGTGGCAATGACAGGTCATGCAGAGGAAAGGGGTTCAACTACCGCAACATGTAACAGTTGAATCATTGTTGTCCTAATGCAGTAAAAGAGAGAAGGAGCGAGAGAGTGGGATTGTATCGGAATGAACAAGGGGTTTTGCTTGCCTGGCACTTCTGAAGATAGTATAGCTCTTCATCGGTGTCATCGAACTAATAGTCGAAACACGTCTACTAAGAGGGGACAATTACCGACAAGGGAACATAAACAACATTCAATTAATGCAATGCACAAGCGAATGAATGAGATGACATATTAAGGTACTGAATTGACCTAATGCAATATCTAGCCAATTTAATTCAAGTGGAACTCAAACAAGATCAATTTCCAACTCCAAATGTTATTTCATAAATTGCCCTAATCATCATTTGTCCTATTCAATGAGGTTAACTTGTTCAAACATGCATGATCATGGCATAAACAGATTCTTTGGATTTTTCTGATAATTTTTCATATATAAATCTTTTCAATCTGAGTTATAGATTATTTTCTATGATTTTTAGAAGTTTTGGTTATTTTCTGGAATTTCTGAATTATTAATAAATCTAGAAAATGTATTACCGCATCAGCATTAGGTCATGCTGATGTCAGCAGGTCAATAGGCGCCGCCCAAGTCAAACCTTACCAATGGGGCCCACTGGTCAGTGACTCAGTTAGTTAACTGAGTTAATTAGGGTTAAAGTAATTCTAGTAAAAATGTCAGCAGGGCTGGGCCTATATGTGAGTGGTTCGGGGTTAGTTTAGCGAGGGGATTAACACCTAACAGTGGTGATTAGCACTAACTAACACCTAACTAATCTAGTTAGGGCCGGCCCCACATGTCATTGACTAAGGGGGGTCAAACCCTAGTCAAAAGGGGTCAACCCCATCGGAGTTGACCCGCGGTTCATCACCGACGAGGCCAGAGACGGCGCAGGGCTTTGGAAATCGCCCACAGGCGATGGTTTTGGGCGTGGGGAGGCTCTACGAAGAGATGCTGCTCGCGCGCAGCTGATGGAGTAGGCAGGGTGAGCTGGGGTGGCCGGAGCTCGTCGGAAGCGAACTTGGGGCGGTGGCCGGAGCTCGGCCGTTGGTGGTTTTGCTGCTGCAGCAAGCTAGTGGGGAAATGGACGCACTAGCGAGGCGCTACGAGGTGCGGTGAGTGCGTTAGGCACCCGCACCTGACCAAATGGTCACCGGAGTGACGCCGGCGTCTAGCTCGCGCGACAGCGTGCTATGGTGAGCAAGGGGGCAGCGTCTACGATGAGCAAATGAAGCAGAGAAGAGGGGGTTTTGACTCAGGGGCCCACAGAGGTTGCAACGGAACGAACGGCAAGCTCGGAGGTGGCCGGAGTTGAGCGCGGTGACGAGGGGGGTCCCGGTGGCCGGTGATGAAGACGTCGAAGATGACGATGCTGTGGGGCGTCCGGCGGCGTGCGGTTCATCGAGGAGGTCAAGGGAGTCGCGATGGAGGTAATGGACAACACGGGGTGTTAAGGGGAGCATGGTGGCTGCGGTGGTGCTCGTCGGCGCACTCCAGCTCGTTCGGGCGGCCGCAAGGGAGAGATCAGAGGAGAGGAGAAGTGGATAGGCCAGGGAGGACGGGGCGGCGCCGAAGAGAGGCAACGCGGCGTCGCGCTGGCAGGGGAGGCAGACAGGCGAGCTGGTGGCATGGCGCTCTGCCCGTGCGCGCGCGTCGGCGACATGCCTGGCTGACTGGCGCCAGGAGGACGACAGTGGTGGTGGGTTAGGCCAGCTCCTGGGATGCACAGTGCTGGGCCTCTGGGCTGTGGGTAAGCGCCAGGTGAGTGTCTTTCCTTTCTCTTTTGTTTCAGTTTTCTATTTATTTCCTCTTTGTTTTGATTTAGTCTTAGCCACTAAATCATTTTAATAAATTCTGTAGGTTATTATATGGCTTGCTAAAATATATACAAAGCCACTCACAAACTTCCAGAATTATTGAAGTTAAATTTAATATATATTAAATATAAATCGAAAGCAAATAATTATTGGATTAATTCAATGGCCAAAATAAATGTTTCCAAGCTCATAAAAATATTGGTTTGAATTAGCTCTTGCCAGTAATTTTATAGAATAACAGGAACATTTTATTGGACTCATTTGAGAAGATTTTTAAAGTTGGTTATTTTTGAACTGATTTCTGAGGGTTTCAACAAACCTCAATTCAACTTTCAGAAATTAGACATGATGCATGGATGCTCTCTTATGCAACTATTGCAAACAATTCTAGGGCTGTGACATGTTGCTTGCACCATGAGACTTATTGGTCATCTTGGACCACTTCATTGCACACATGTTAGAGATCTTGCTTCACCTTGCCATTTTCAAAATTCCATACATCATGATATATATGCCTTGTGTGTTGCATCCAATTCTTGGATTACTTGCTCCTATCACATGTTTGGTTGCAACAATGTCATTTCTACACATATGCCATGTCCCATCGATTGCTACATGCTTGCCTTGATTGCCTCACACATTATGAACAATTGCTATTTCTATTTTATTGAGTGCCACACTATATTCACTACACCCTATGCACGTTATGCTTGGATTGTCTTGCACTCGACCCATGTGTTTAGACACTTCATTTCTTTTGGTGTTGTGAATGATTCCTATGCTTACCATAGACCTTTCATTGAGCGTTTTGCCCATGTTTGCTATGATCTTGAGGTAGATGCTTATTCACTTGTCCAACATATTTGCATCACTACCTCACATTTACATACTTGTCCCCATGATATCTTTGCTTGTGCTCAATTTATGTGCTTATATACCATGTCACAATCCTTTGTCAAACCATATGCTTTGCATCAAGACGACACTTGTTTGGTGAATCACCTCTTGAATGCTTGGTTTTGCACTAACGCTAATCACATTTGTTTTTCCAAGTGTTTGTTGTCTTTGCTGCTTTTGAAGGAATCCCAAGATGGTGAGACATTGGAGAGTGCCCATTTCGAGCTTCAAGATGACGAGAACTTGGTGATCGACCACTCCTACACAGTGATGCCATCTCTTTCCCATGGTGATTTGGATTTCGATCTGAGGTCGGATCTTTCCCAAGGGAGGGGAGATGACGCGGAGCATCCTACGGGCATCACCATGTCAAGAGTACGTTCGGCGAGTGACACGTGCGACATATACTTCACATACACAAAGGTGAATCATCAACTTTACACATGCTCACTTGACCCCTTCGAGGATGGTATACTACGTGACACTCCACTCGTGTGCATGCATAGGTATTGTCGGAATGGTACGGACGACGAGGAGGAGTGCGAGCGCAAGTATACAACTACACCATCCGCGAGGGAAGCGTGGAAGCGAAGACAAAAGAAGGAGCTGCGGAGTCTACAGCGACTAGATGACCGGAAGCCACCGGACGTCCGACACTCTACAGCGCCTGGACGACCCGACGTCCACCGAACGTCCGACGCGACCACGCCAGGACCAGCCAGGAGATCCACAGCGGCCGAATGACCGACAACCTCCGGACGTCCGACAAGCCCTAGCGCCCGGACAACCGACGCCGATCGAAAAACCGACGCCACTTTCATACAACGATATTAGCGGAAGTCCGACGCCCTCCGGACGACCGAACCCACGCGAGCGACCGGACGTCCGATGCCGATCGTACATCCGACCTTCCTATGCGCAGCTGGGCCTTTTACCTTGTATATCTCTCCCACTTACCCCTTCATGGCTTAGACTATAAATAGACCTTCCCCTCATCCTTTCTAGGGTTAGCAAAGTAGTAGCTCATTAGAGATAGAGCTTTGCTCATCCATTACGGATGTACTCCACGAGAGAGACCACGGACCCTCTTCGAAGAAGATCCATCTTGGATTCAAGACCCCTCACGGGAAGAGCCCTCGTGGAATCAAGACCTCCTTACGGAGAAGAACCGGTTACCCTATGTATTGTCCTTTGATGGATTTGGATCGTGTATTTCTTTGTGTTTCGAGGATCTAGCATATGTGTGATCGTATCTTGTTGGTTTGAGTGATTCTGTCGCGTTTTCCCTCGTGTTTCCCCTCGTGTTTACCCTTGTGATTCCCCTCATGTTCTTCGTGTTCATCCCGGGATCCGCTCCTTTCGTGAAAGATCGGCCATCTAGGTTTCCACCCTACATCACTATCCTTACCACAATTCCCTTCGCGCAAGGACTACGCGCATATCTTTTACTTGGCTCTCACAAGGCTATGGGCTATATATCACTTGTTACTTTATGCCCATTGTATCTTGTTCACTTTGCATGTTATGCCTCTTTACATGATTTTTCCATGCAATTTTGACCCTTGCTTGCATCTACCCATGATTCATAATTATGATACTCCTATGTTTATTTGCATGCTTAGTGGAGATCCTTGTTGCTATTGCCATGTTAATCATGTGCCTCATGCTATTGTTGATTCTCGTGTTGGGAGAGCCATGATGTTCCATTACTATTTCCATATGACCTCTTGCCAATACAATGATGATACATTTCTCATATATTGTATTCATGCTTGTGATATGTCATGCGCATCATATATGCTCACTATTTGCACACATGACATGATTGTCATGATTACCTCTAGTATGTTGCATCCTCGCACTACTAGCTCACACCACTTGTGATAGAGGCAAAGGTGTCCCATCTTTCAATGAGATGGTGGCTATCGTTTGGAGGAAGTCGACTTTGACGATCCAACCTCTAACGTGCGAGGACGTCGTGCCTTAGCAGTCGCTAAACCAACTCCAAGAGGTTATTGACCACGCCGGAGCACGATCAACGTGACCACGAAGGTCTGTTTCCTACAGGCAAATGAAGAACAAGCAAGAAACAAAGATTGCAATCTGGATATTGCGAATATAAGAGGCAAGCTTTATTGATCAAAGGTGGGGTTCTGTGACGCCTTTGTCTGGTCATTGAACACAAATGAAGTTCGCGAAGTTGCAGCTATGGCGAACTTTAATCTAAACAAAACCCAATGTCTAAACAACGCCCTAAGGGCTATATATACGGAGGAAGAGGGGGGAAGTTTGGTGCTCTTGGAGGAGGGGTCTGAATCCAACCCTAACTCTTGTTTCCCCACACATACGGACTCTAAAAAGAGCATATACTTAAGTATTTCGAACATACATGGGTTTGGCCCAATAATAAGGTGATGCAGCACCTAGAATAGGCTCTAGACGAAATTTATGAAGTGGCATCTTGTATATTTCGTCCAATGCTTCATGGACTCCTTATGGTGGCTTCAAAGTCCTAAAATGATCACTTGTAACTCTGTTCTTGATCCCCTTGCACATGGCATCATCTCCTTGCTTGGTCTTGCTCCCGTGTTCATCCCTCTTACCCATGCCAAGCCCTTCATTTGCAAGCAAAACAAATGTATCCAAATTAGGAAGCATCATATTCTCATGAACATTAGAAACATTACCAAGAAATGAAAGTACCTGATAATTTAATTGGCATGCATGAGCTCTAGTAATTGGTCCAGTATGTATACCAGCAGGGGCTATGGGTGTAACAATGGTATTGATGTCCTCATCATCCTCCCCTTCTAGAAATGAAGTCGTCCTCGACGGAAGCTCATCTTCCTCACCCAAATAAGGCTTCAAATCTGCAATGTTAAAAGTGGGACTAACCCCAAAATCTGCAGGCAGCTCAAGTTTATATGCATCATCATTTATTTTCTCTAACACCTTAAAAGGACCATCAGCACGTGGCATTAGCTTTGATTTGCACAAATTAGGAAATCTATCCTTATGCTAATGTAACCAAACAAGATCTCCAGGTGCAAACACAACATATTTTCTACCCTTATCTCCGGCAAGTTTATATTTAGCATTCATACGCTCAATGTTTTCCATGCATTTTAAAAATAAATTCAGCACATTCTTAAGCATCAAAATTAACCTTCTCCGAAGATGGAAGAGGCAACAAATCAATAGGTGCACGAGGTAGGAAACCATACACAATTTCAAAAGGGCACATCTTAGCAGTAGAATGCGATGAAC
Source organism: Triticum dicoccoides (assembly GCF_002162155.2). NCBI lineage: Eukaryota > Viridiplantae > Streptophyta > Magnoliopsida > Poales > Poaceae > Triticum > Triticum dicoccoides. The sequence goes on along the minus strand of NC_041382.1, from coordinate 352,477,817 downwards.
GATTATAAGCAAATTCAATATGAGGCAAGCATTCTTCCCACATTTTCTTATTATTCTTCAAAAACAGCCCTAAGCATAGTAGACAATGTTCTATTGACTACTTCAGTTTGTCCATCAGGTTCGGGGTGACAAGTAGTACTAAAAAGCAGTTTAGTCCCTAACTTAGCCCATAAACATCTCCAAAAGTGGCTAAGTAATTTAGTATCACGATATGAAACAAATAGTATTTGGCACACCATGCAAGCGAATAATTTCACGAAAGAACAAATCAGCAACATTAACAACATCATCGCTTTTATGACATGGTATAAAGTGTGCCATTTTCGAGAATCTATCCATGACAACAAATATGTTATCCCTCTGCTTCTTTGTTCGAGGTAAACTTAAAACAAAGTCCATAGATATACCCTCCCAAGGTACATTAGGTACAGGCAAAGGCATATATAAACCATAAGGATTGAGTGGAAACTTAGCTTTTTGACATGTAGTGCAGCGAGCAACAAAATGCTCAACACCCCGTCTCATCTTTGGCCAAAACAAATGTGCAGCAAGTATATCCTCCGTCTTCTTGACGCCAAAGTGTCCCATTAATCCTTGATGCGGAGCATCCTAATATCATCCCCATGTACACTCGAGCATATGCCATTGGACCTAATGTGAACTCGCTGCTTTACGAATCTTCCCTTTCCGCATGTAAGACATGGATGCTACTTCAAGCGTGGACCTTGTGCATACTCAGGTACACCCAAGGAGACCATGGAGATCCCATGGACCAAGGCCAAGCGTGCACGGAAGTGAAGGAAGGAGAAGGAAGAAGGGCCAGCTACTACAGCAGCAGGACATCCAGCCCCAGCCCGAACATCCGACCCTTGCCCCGGAAATCCGGCATCGGCTATCCAGAGAACACCGGAAAGGCCCCGCGCAGCCTGGACATCCGGCCACCATGCCCCGGACGTCCGGCTCCTCCTGAAGCCCCGGGCATCCGGCCCCTTCGCCCGAAAATCTGGCCCCTCATCATGGAATGCAACCGAAGCCGGCCAAGTTCAGCCCGGACATCCAGCCAGAGGCCCGGACATCCGGCTCTTCGCAAGCCGCCGGACATTCGCCGCCCAGCCCGGACATCCGGCACCTGCTTGTGCACAGAGATCGGGCCAAGGGCCCATGTATCCCCCCTCTCACTTACCCCTTCATGGGATAGCACTATATATACTCCCTCACCTCCTCCTAGTTAGGGTTAGCGTTGTGATAGCTCATATTAGAGATAGAGCCTCGCTCATCCACATCGGATCTACTCCACGAGAGAGACCGCGGCCCCTCTATGGAGAAGATCCACGTTGGATTCAAGACCTCCTCACGGAGAAGACCATCAAGACCTCCCGACGAAGAAGAACCGGTTACCTCTTGTGTCGTCCTTTGTTGACTTTCGATCGTGTATCTCTCTATGTGTACTTGGATCTAGCATATGTGTGATTGTTCTTGTAGGTTTGAGTGAATCTCTCGTGTTTCCCCTCGTATTTCCTGAGGGAGTCCTGGATTAGGTCGTCTCCGGATAGCCGTACTATATCCTTTGGCCGGACTGTTGGACTATGAAGATACAAGATTGAAGACTTCGTCCCGTGTCCGGATGGGACTCTACATGGCATGGAAGGCAAGCTAGGCAATACGGATACGTATATCTCCTCCCTTGTAACCGACCTTGTGTAACCCTACCACCCTCCGGTGTCTATATAAACCGGAGGGTTTAGTCCGTAGGACAACATAAAATCATACCATAGGCTAGCTTCTAGGGTTTAGCCTCTACGATCTCGTGGTAGATCAACTCTTGTAATACTCATATCATCAAGAACAATCAAGCAGGTCGTAGGGTATTACCTCCATCAAGAGGGCCCGAACCTGGGTAAACATCGTGTCCCCTGCTTCCTGTTACCATCCGCCTTAGACGCACAGTTCAGGACCCCTACCCGAGATCCACCAGTTTTGACACCGACATTGGTGCTTTCATTGAGAGTTCCACCGTGTCGTCACCGTAAGGCTTGATGGCTCCTTAAATCATCGCTAGCGATGCGGTCCAGGGCGAGGTTTTCCTCCCCAGGCAGATCTTTGTATTCAGTGGTTTCGCACTACGGGCCAATTCGCTTGGCCATCTGGAGCAGATCGAGAGCTAAGCCCCTGGCCATCAGGTCAGATTCGGAAACTTGAACTACATGGCCGATATCCATGGAGACTTGATCTTCGACGGATTCGAGCCCATGTCAGGTGTGTCGCATAGTCGCGACGAGCATGCCATAACTCTGCCGTCGGACAATGTTCGGGAGATCGCATCTACAACTACTCCGGCCATCAATCCGCAGCAAATCGCACCATCCGAGAGCGGAGGGATAGACCCCGCCATGGAGGCCGCACTCTCAGTGGCGATTGAGCCGCATACTGACTTCACCCCTTACGAGAGTCGCGTCGCTGAACCACTGGATTCTTCTCCGGCTACGGACTCCGAGCCGCCTGCATCAGCACCCATCGAACCCGACTAGGCGCCGATCATGGAGTTCTCCTCGGCGGATATCTTTCAGCACTCGCCTTTCGGCGATCTGCTAAATACATTAAGCTCTCTCTCCCTGTCAGGAGAACCTTGGCCAAACTATGTTCGGCTAGAATGGGATGCAGATGACGAAGAAATTTGCTACCCACCCACCACCCACTTGGTAGCCACTGTCGACGACTTAACCAACATGCTTAACTTCGACTCCCAAGACATCGACGGCGTGAACAAAGATGCAGGAGAGGAGCAGGAACCAGCGCCCACAGGGCGCCGGACAACCACTTCATCACATGACATATACATGGTGGATACACCCAAAGAGGGCAATGGCGAAGAGAAGCGGAGGATGCCCCCTCCAAGCAACCCAAGCGCCGACGTCAGCGGCATCGCTCTAAGTCCCGCCATAATAAAAATGCGATAACAGCGCAAGAGGAAATAACAGTCCAGTCGACTCTAGAAGAAACGACGACTGCACCGCCCCGGTGGCAGAGCACGATCAAGATGCAAACGGCGAACATAATACGGATCCTGCATCTGAACAGGGTGACGCCAAGGATAAACCTCATCAAACCCCGTCTGGGGAGGAAAACAGTCCGGACGAAGATGCACCCATCATCCGTGAAATGCACTTGGAGCAAGAGAACCTCCGCAGAAGGCTTATCGCCATAGCAAGGAGCTTGAAGAAGCAGAAGCAAAGGCTTAAGGTCACAAAAAATACGCTCAACAGCAGGTGGAACAAAGTGCTCGACAATGAAACAAAGTATGGTAGAAGTTACCACACAAATAGCTATCCAAAGCGCAAGCTATTACCTGAATTCGATGATGAGGCCTTAGAGTCCACACAGCCGAAAAATGATACGGCCAACCGGCCGGATCCACCACCTTGTGACAGCGATAGAGCGGCTAACAATGTCGCACATAAGTCAACACATGATCTACGTGAAAACTTGTGCCAAAAATCTGGCGCGACCAGATCCATTTATGGATCTAGGAAGCGTGCTCCGGTACAAAATAAAAACCGAATACTACAACCGTCCGAACACCATGGCATATCCCAATATAGGGGTGCCGCACACCCCCTATGTTTCACCAATGAGGTGCTGGATCACGAATTCCCAGAAGGATTCAAACCAGTGAACTTAGAGGCGTACGACGGGACCACAGACCCTGGAGTCTGGATCGAGGACTTTATCCTCCATATTCATATGGCTCGCAGAGACGATCTCCATGCCATTAAATACTTGCCCCTCAAGCTTAAAGGGCCAACTCGGCACTGGCTGAAAAGCCTCCCCGAAAACTCAATTGGAAGTTGGGAGGAGCTCGAGGATGCTTTTCAGGCTAATTTTCAAGGGACTTATGTCTGACCTCCGGATGCAGACGATTTAAGTCATATAATCAAACAGTCCGTAGAGTCCGCCCGAAAGCTTTGGAACAGGTTCCTCACCAAGAAGAACCAAATCGTTGACTGTCCGGACGTCGAAGCCTTAGCAGCTTTTAAATACAGTGTCCAAGACAAATGGCACTCCAGACACCTCGGCCAAGAAAAACCGAGAACAATGGCAGCCATAACAAGCCTCATGACCCGCTTTTGCACGGGCGAAGACAACTGGTTAGCCTGTAGCAGCATCAGCGACCCAAGCACATCCGAAGTCAGGGAAGGCAATGGAAAACCACGACGCAACAAAAACAAGCGTCGAAATAAAGAAGGTAGCCCGGATAATACGGCGGTAAACGCCGGATTCAGGGGCTCTCGACCAGGTCAGCGGAAAAAGCCTTTCAAAGGCAGTAGAGAAGGACCATCTGGCCTAAACAAGATTCTTGACAAGCTCTGTCAGACTCATGGCACCCTCGACAAACCTGTAAATCACGCCCACTTAGAATGTTGGGTCTTCAAGTAGGCCGGTAAGCTAAACACCGAACACAAAGGGGAAGAGACACCAAGCGAACACGAGGATGAACCTCGCCAGCAAAGCACCGGAGGACAGAAAAAGTTCCCACCAGAGGTTAAAACGGTAAACGCGATCCATGTGACGAAGAGGAGAAGCAAGCACGCACTCCGAGACACATGCTCCATAGAGCCCCTCACCCCTAGGTTCAACCCCTGGTTAGCCTGCCCGATCACTTTTGATCGTATGGATCACACGACAAGTATCCGGCACGAAGGACTGGCAGCCTTGGTGTTAGACCCAATAATAAACGGGTACCATTTCACACGAGTCCTCATGGGCGGTGGCAGTGATCTAAATCTGATATATCAGGACACAGTCCACAAAATGGCAATAGACCGGACACAAATAAGCCACATCAATACTACCTTCAAGGGAGTAATACCAGGACAAGAGGCATGCTGTACGGGCTCTCTACTGCTAGAGGTTGTATTCGGTTCTCCCGATAACCTCCGAAGCGAATGGTTAACTTTCCACGTCGCTCCATTCCGAAGTGGTTCTCAAGCACTACTCGGAAGAACGGCTTTCGCTTGTTTTAATGCAATACCACATTATGATTTTATCAAGCTTAAGATGCCCGGTCCACGTGGCATCATCACAGTTAGCAGAAATACCGAATGTTTTTTACGTGCGGAAGAGGATGCGGTGGCTTTAACAGCCGCGAACTTGACGGCCTCACCAACCAGAAAAAATGACAGTTCGTCAAGACCACGGACACGGTTAGACGAGTCCGGTGCTCCACCACATATACATGAGATTGGTTTGATGATCAAACCCTGATAGAAGATACCAGGGGCTTCCCGCATGTAATCAGGGCTAGCCCGACTCAACTTGACTTCTCTTGAATTTTGATAGTTCATTGATAATAACCAATTTTTTTTGGCATGACAACTTTCACCTAAGTTCTTTCCTTTTACAGATGACAATCGTGCTACACCCGTCCAGGACACGGCACAACGGAGACACAGGCGCAGACGTGCAGCAGGGACCCGCCCAAAGGTTTCCTTTTAGATTAAGACTCTGCGTAAACCTTTTTTACTGTCTCTTGTTGCTCACATCCTCCGGATACTCCACACAACCGAGAAGGATGCTGACGTTATTGGCATGTGGCCATGTCAGGATATTGCACGTACCTGGACACATGTTATAAAGACCGAACACATTAGGTAGTGTTCGACGTCGCGAGTTTGGCCCTATATGCATCAGCTCCGAATCATGTCTTTGGTCAAATGTTGGGTTTTCCCGGCTCCCACGTTTTGGCACCTTATGTTCCGTTATATCGGCTAAGGTAGCACTGGGAGAACTACTGCGATTGTGTCCTAGTTCATCCGGATGAGCACCTCAGTAGAGAAAGCTGAAAACTGACTGTCATGATATAGTGAGAGACTGGTCAACCACTCGATGACTCAGCGGAATCTTCGGGATTCCTCCGCATTAACGAAGGGTCGTTTCCTGGTCATGTACGTACGCGCCTCATATTCGGACGAGCGCAGAAGTACCAGGCGCTATATAGTAGCCCCACCATCAAACTCCTATGGCTAAGTGAAAGTGTTAAAGCAATATAGTCTGATTGCCTCGTTCGCTGCGCTACCACCTCCTTAATGGACCAAGACATTGGATCAAGTGTTGATACGCGTTTTCTGCGAACACCCCCGCATTATATGCATGGGGGCGGAAGCCGACGACTGCAAACTTGCAGGTTATATACATATATACAAAAACGGCCGCATAGGAGGCATCATAGTACTTTCAGGCAAAAGTATAAATATAGCCTTGATAACTCAATAAAACATTGTTTTTACAATGGAAGTACATGTCACTAGAACATAATATTCTTTGAGCACTGAGCCTCTATCGAACGAGCGCCTTCAAGAACTTCTTCAAAGTACTGCTCGGCAGCCACTCGGCCTACGGCCGAACCCTGTGTCGCAACAGTGGTGGGCTCCATCTCCGCCCAGTATGTCTTGACATGGGCAAAGGCCATCCACGCACCCTCTATGCACGCCGATCTCTTCATAGCATCGATGCGTGGCACAGCACCAAGGAATTGTTGCACTAAACTAAAATAGCTATTCGGCCTTGGCCCTCCCGGCCACTGATGATCCACAACGGACCTCATGGCAAGTCCGGACAACCTATGGAGCTCGGCCCACTCGGCCATTCGCTCATTCAACAGCAGCGGGCGGACTAGAGCATGAAACTGTGACTAGAACAGCTTTTCCACTTCGTGATCTTTCTGACCCTTGAAGTACTTAGCCGCATTAGCAGCACTTGCAACCAAATCCACGTAGGCGTCCGCAGAACTCCATAGTCGGTTAAGAGGAGCATACTTCGGATCTCCAAATTTAGTCCGCAACAAGAAGGGTTTCCCAGACACGATATCTGCAGCTTGATGCAGCTCCTCCTTCGTCGCTCTAATTTTAGAGCGGGCTTCCTTGGCAACTACCAGGGCCTTCTCCAGGTCCGTCGCCCTCGCTCGGCTTTCTTCTTCAAGAAGGTGGTAACAGTCAGCGGCATCTTTTAACTCTACAGCTATTTTGGCCATTCTTTCCTTGCTCTCGCAATGCGTGGCCTGTTCAGCCCTCAACTCTTCGGTTGCCTTCAGAGCGACCGCATTGCTACTCCTTGCTTGTTCCTTGACTCTGGCAAGCTCCGCCCGAAGGGCCTCCACGGTGGCAGCTCCATCTGCAGTCACAACATATTAAAGATACTGGCATCATGCTCCTCTTATTATGTGACGATCACCATAGAAATCACTTACCCTGTGCCTCGTCAAGCCGCTGGTTGACAAGCACGATATCGGCATCGGCCGCATCAAGTTGCCGCTTTAGCTCGGTAAAATCGTCAGTTCAGCTAGCCACTGGAGCCTTAGCCACCTGCACATAAAGGCAGTTGGGTTATTACCTGGGAATATGATCCTCGGGTTGCCGCCGTTTTCAACGACAACCAGAGTCTCAGGGGCTACTATCTGCATAGGGCACACCTAACGTGCGTGGTACTATCAAAAACATACACTATTTCACGTACCTCAAAGCCTTTCAGTAGACTCATTAAGGCTTCGTGCAATCCGCTTTCAGCGGACGAAATCCATTCAATTACCGTACCCATCAGCGTATGATGCGCTTCCAAGACGGCCGCTTGCCTCAGAAGGTCCTTCAGTGCGTCCGACCGCACGCTGTACAGTTCCAGACTCTTGCTGCCGCTCTCCTTAGGAGCCGGATACTGGGGATTCCGGGTAGCCAAAGGGTTATCCTCTGGCCTTGGTGGATCCGGAGATACCCTCCACGACGACACTTCAGAGTCGCCTGCCTCATGAGGCGGGGTGTCAGGGGGAGGTGTTTCGCTCTCCATCATCTCCAGAAGAAGATCCCCCGAAGACAAACTCTGTCGAGAAGGTCTACGATCCGGACTACAATTTATAAGCATCGGCTATTGTCTTTGGAAGTAAGGTAGGATATTTTCACTATTAAGTACTTTTTGATTACTTACAGCTCGGTAGAGGGATGATCCCCGCGCGGACATTGTGCGGCAAGAATACCCTCCGAGGCAGGACCCTCTGACGAAGATTTCTTCTCCCGTTTGGAAACCTTAGTTTCCAGATCTTCAGAGGTAGTCCTCTTCCTTCCCCGGGGAGAGAGAATGTTAGATTCTTCCCCCTGGTTATCCTCCCTAACGGAGGCACTCATTCCCCCGGTTGGAATAAGTAGCGAGTGAGGCCCGCTTTCGTCCTCTTTATTCCCCCTTCATCTTCCTTTGAGGGCACTAGATAAGGCACCGGCTCGAGCATCTTTTCCAGCACCGGATTGTCCAAGACCTCAGGAAGGGTGGCCGAACACCTGATCATCTTTGCCTTTGTTATCCAGTCCTGGTCAAAGAGCGACTCTTCATAATGATGCCATGATAAATAAAAGGACAGCGGGTTCGGCCATGGGATTACTTACTTGGGCAGCAGGGCGGTTGCAGCTCAAACCCACATCCTCGGTGGTATCCGGACACTCTATTTAGTGTCCGAAGAATGATTTTTACATCTCTTCGAGCGTCATGCCGAGGAAATGCTGAATAGCTCGCGGTCCTTCCGGGTTGAATTCCCACATACGGAGGGGCCGATGTTTGCAGGGCTGGACTCGACGAACTAGCATAACATGCATTACCATAACCAAATTGAAATCTCTCCCAAAGAGATCACGAATACGGCTCTGCAATATTGGCACGTCCTTTGCTGGACCCAGCTCAGCCCCCTGCTGATCCATGACATCAGTTGCGATGGAGGGCCCAAGCGAAAGGTGGGGGCGGCTACCCATTTGGCACTTCCGGGAGCTGTGATGTAACCCTCTGGCCATGGAGCATCAGCGATTTTGCTTATTATGGCACCTCCGGACTCTGCGTGCCGCCCCTCGATCATCTTCGGCTTCACATCGAAGGTCTTGAGCCACAGGCCGAAGTGAGGGGTAATGTGGAGGAAGGACTCACATACGACAATAAATGACGAGATGTGAAGAAGGGAATCCGGGGCCAGATCATGGAAATCCAGCCCATAATAGAACATAAGACCCCTAACGAAGGGATCCAGAGCGAGACCTAGTCCTCGGAGGAAGTGGGAGATGAACACGACACTCTCGGTGGGTTTGGGAGTAGGGATGACCTGCCCTCGGGCAAGCAGCCTATGCGAAATTTCGGCGGTTAGATATTTGGCCTCTCTCAGCTTCTTGATGTCCTCCTCTATGACAGAGGAAGGCATCCACTAACCTTGAAGGTTGGATCCGGACATAGTTGAACGTCCGAAGCACCTGGCCTGAGCTTTGGGTGTTAGAACTCAAGGCGGGGGAAGGATTCATTTGAGCACGAGAGGGGAAAAAGAAAAGGACTCGTCCTCTTTATAAAGAGGGTGAATATCAAGCGTCCTCCTCGTGGCCGTTTTGGACTTGCCTAAGATCTAGGACTCATACCAACAGGCACGGTTGGGTTACCCACGTCCGTATTGATGAGAATCCCATAACAAGGGGAAAACGATCTCTGCTTTGACAAGACATGTTAAGAAAACCGCCTCGCGATATGTGCGGTGCTGGTTGAGAAAAACGGTTCGAATAATGACCGGGCCATGGCGTGATGTCGTGCTGTCAAAACGTTTCAGCAGATTAGATTTGTGGAAATATTATTCTCTCTACGGTGGTATATGGAACTTGTTTTGCAGAGCCAGATAGTATCCTTGTGTTCAAACTCTTCCATGGAGTATTCGGAAGAGGAACCCGCCTTGCAATGCCGAAGACAATACTGCGCGCCAGACTCATCATCATTGAAGCATGGTTCAGGGGCTACTAAGGGAGTCCTGGATTAGGGGATCTCCGGACAGCCAGACTATATCCTTTGGCCGGACTGTTGGACTATGAAGATACAAGATTGAAGACTTCGTCCCGTGTCCGGATGGGACTCTACTTGGCGTGGAAGGCAAGCTAGGCAATACGGATATGTATATCTCCTCCCTTGTAACCGACCTTGTGTAACCCTAGCCCCCTCCGGTGTCTATATAAACCGGAGGGTTTAGTCCATAGGACAACATACAATCATACCATAGGCTAGCTTCTTGGGTTTAGCCTCTATGATATCGTGGTAGATCAACTCTTTTAATACTCATATCATCAAGAACAATCAAGTAGGACGTAGGGTATTACCTCCATAAAGAGGGCCGAAACTTGGGTAAACATCGTGTCCCCTACCCGAGACGCACAGTTCGCGACCCCTACCCGAGATCTGCCGGTTTTGCCACCGACATTTCCCCTTGTGCTCTTCGTGCTCTTTGCGGGATCCACTCCTTTCGTGAAATATCGGCCCCTAGGGTTTCCACCCTACATCATCATGGTATCATGATCCATGTTGATCATGATTTCGGAGCCTCCCCCTTGTTTTCTAGCCTAATTTTGTTGTGTTCGTCCTAAATTCGAAAATCCCCACCAAAAAATAGCACCCAGATTTTTTTTGCGATTTGTTGGTTTGATGATGTTTTGTTGATTTTGATCCATGGATTTGCTTAGTTTTGACTGGATCTAGCAATTCCCAAGTTTCCCCACTTTCCATCCATGAAATCTCCGCAATTTTGCCCCCGAAATCATCAATTTCCGCCCCAAATCGAGTTTCGAAGTCCAAAACCCGATCTGGAATCATCGGGCCGGACATCCGGGCCTCGGGCCAGACATCCGGGCCCCAAGCCGGATATTAGGCTCCTGGAGTGCAAAATCGGGCAAGTTTCTGGACATCAGGTCCCAGATATCCGGCCCCGACCCCGAATGTCCGGCCCCTGGGATTTCAGCCTTCCCCGTTTCACCGTTTTGTCCATAACTAATTCATCTAGAGTCCGATTTTCGCGTTCTTTAGCTCGTTGAGAAGCTCTTGACATCCCCCTTCCCAAAAAATACTTCCAACACCATTTGAATCCATCAAATGTATGGAAATTTGGCATTTTGCCTAGGGTTTCCACCTTAACTTCCGCAAAACCACCATAGCCTTCCGCAACCTAACCAATTTTGTTCCCCTTAGCATTAGTGGTTGTTTGAGTTGTGATTTGAGTCTCCTAAGGTGCTTCAGCTACTTAGGGATGGTTGCTTCTTCATCAACCACCACCATAACTTCCACATAGGCTTGCCCACCATACACTTCCGCCACCCCAACTTAACCCAATTTTGTTTGGGTTGTGAGTTTTGTCTCCTAAGGTGTTTCGGCTACTTAGGGATTGTGCGTCCAACTCCGACACCATGTATAGTCCACAACCTTACCTTCCATTTCCGCATTGCGTCTCAAAAACCATCATTGCATTTCCGCAACCACCACCGCATCCCGATACCACCATTTTGACATTTGAGATTTTGAGTTCACAGTTTTTCCATTTACTAAGGTGTTTTGGCTACTTAGGCACAAGTCTCCATCATCTTGGTATCTCCATCAAGATCACCGCCACTCATCATTGCCACGGACGGTAACCTCCATATCATCTTGGTATCGTGGTATCCCTCCATTGTATATTCCCTTGCCATTGCATTGATAACCCCTAGCCCATTTTGCGTCACTTGCCTATTGAGACTAGCCATTTGAGTATTGTCGGCAATGTTACTTGTGCACATTAGTGGTCTACATCTTCCATTACAGATATACCATATTATATTGGTATCATCATATCATATCTTGTGCCTCAAGTTTGTTCCTGCATATACCCAATTGCTATCTTGGTTTGTGCATTCCGCATAGTGGCCATACACATACAAAAAAAGAATAAGCTTTTAAGCAAAATAGAAAGAGCAAAGAAGCTTGTAAGCAAGTGCCATAGCATCATACCACATTGCATCTAAGATTGTCATATCCAATCATCTTGGATCACACTACCGGAACATACATATATAGCATACTTGGGATAGAAAGTTGATACATTTTGCATCTTATAGGTTGTGCACAAGTGCCGTATCCGCCTATTGAACAATCGTGCTAGCGTCTCTCTTGAGTTGTGCAACACGAGCGTTTTATGTGGATTCCACATTTTGTGATCATCCTTGTTTGCACAACCCCATTTATATATCCGTGTGTGTGTGTTTCCGTGTGCCATTCATTGCTATTGGTCTACTTGTTTCACTTACGAATTTGTGAATCTCTTTCAAAATTATTGACTCTTGCTAACACTTTACAGCAAATTTTTGTGCCACTATCATCACCGAGCTCCACCATAAGCTTTTACTTGTGTAGGTGTGAGAAACCGACAAGAATTGCTACCAATTGTGCTATTTCCTTGTTACATCATTGAGTGATCATTGATCCATCTTCAACATCGGTCGAGGTACATTTCGTATAGTTCTTCTCCTTTCTCCACTCATATTTTCTCGAGTATTGTGATGGATAGGCAAGGCATTTCATCTCCGGTCTTTGACAACAACGACGGCATGAACAACTACATCACCAAAGCGTCAATCTTCGATCTACAACAACAAATGCAAGGCACACAATCAAGATTGCGAGAGCGCATTGAGAACATCTCCATCGACATTCGTCACTCCGAAGCAAGGAAAAGGGACTACATCAACAACAAGCTTTCCGCACAAAAGAAGGAGCAAGATGCAAGGATGGTGGAGATTCAGACCTTGTTGATCAACCGTTCTTCCCCTTCATTATCCTCAAGGCGGCGATGTTCAACTCACAAGTATTCAGAGCGCAAAAATGATGCAATCGCAAGTCATCCACGTCCACATCTCCATGGCGACCACCATCACATTCGTGATCCACATCGTCATGAAGGGCAAGTCACCTCCAAGCATCATTTGCATGACGATGACGAACACCATCGAGCTCAAGCACGACAATGACACCATCATAATGAAGATGCACGTCAAGCGTAATAGCACATGTCCCAACAAGCCCTACTTCATGCCAAGTTCAACCTTCATGAGCATAAGAGAAGACCGCAAGACGAGCACCACCAAGATGGAGCTACGGCTGCACCAACCACTTCGGTATCTTCACCAAGTGTTCTCAAGGCATCTTCGCCTTCGGACGTACAGCGTCTTTGCCTACTTCCCATGAGTTCACCTACATCGACATCTTCACAAACGAGGCGACCACCTACAAGCGAGGGGGACACTTCCATCTTCGGAAGCCCCTCAAGGAAGATGGCCGAGCATGGGAAATTCCCATCGGTCATGGAGGCGAGCTATGAGCTGCCAAATCATATGGGCCTCCAACAACAAGACGATGACAAGAAGGTCGCACAATGGCCATCCCCTTTGACCACATCGACGAGCATGAACCTCTTCAACTACATGAAGACGGCGCCCCAAAAGGACTCATTCTCCGAGTCAAGCTATGAGACCGCAAATGAGACCTTACCTTTGGTTTTAGAGGAGAGTGATGATGTGCCATCTTCGGCCTTCATCCACGGCTACGACTACTACATGATTGAGCATGGAGACATTTGCACCTACATCTCTCCGACACCCAATATGATGAGATGTCCCAATTGCAATGTAAGGAGAGTCACCAACCCATGAGTGAGATGAGTGACTCCACCATATGTGACATGGAGTGCATTTTCTATGAGAGGATGAGTGTGACCACCACTAGCCCCACACATGAGAGCATGCCACACATCCTATGTGAGGTTGAGAGCCATTTGAGTGACTCCGCCAACCATATGAGTGAGAGCATCCGAGAGGGAGTGAGTGAGCCACAACACTTAGTGAGTGAGGTAGTTGACATGGCATGTGAGGCCACTATGATTTCTAACGACCTAACCTCTACTCCGACTGTGTTTTCTTCTTTGGTGCTAGATCTCCTACATGACGACACGCCTATCCTCGACGAGTCCATACCTCCAATGGAGATGACAATGGCCATGGTGGACGATGATGCACCCCCCACATGGTTCCATCAAGATGAAGATGATGACGACTCGGTCTTTAACACCTCACCTACAACACATGAGCGATGCTCCAAAGGTAACATAGGTGATGGTGTTTCTCTTGTCCCACTAGTGGACTATCTCACCAATGATGGCTTACATGATGTTGATCCACCCATGCTTCATGCTACTGCGAATTACTCATGTCATGACTTACCCATTTATGATGAATTTGATGATGAGCATGTTGATTTGCCTAATTGTGATGCCATGCTACATAGCATATCATGTGAATATTCTATTGGTCACGTGATCTTTGACAATCCATTGAACTTGTCATATGATATGAGTGAGATCGCCCATATTGCATCATTTCAATCTCAACATAGTAACTATGCATGCCCCATTAAAATAAATCCCATTTGCACTTATGGCATAGATGACGAGATGATGGTCATCGGCTTTTTTTTCATGTGATGATATTGCCATGCTTCCTTTACATTATTTGTGCAATTGATCTACTATACCATGCCATGATCACATTGTTCCAAATATGCTTTGTTTTGGATGTTGTCAATATTCTCCAAGAGATGTTTCCTCATACATATTAGGAGATTTAGATGCATTCCATACATTGCATGATTCTCATAATTGCTTGCACCATATGCATTCCATGAATAACAATGCTCTAGATATTTCCCACGATGCATTACACAATTTGAGTCTCCATTATGCTATACATAACAACAAACCTCTCATGATGGATGACATGTTCCTATATCACACATCTCATTTATTTGAGAATTGGATATTTTGTGCTAACCAACACAAGCACGTATGCATCATGATAGATGATGTGTACATATACCACGCACACACAATTTTCCCTTTGACTTTGTTTTGTGTACGTACTCACATATACTCCTCAACCTCTCAATCCCAAGAGTTGACGAAACGAGCTCTTGAGAGCAATGATGACTTGGTATCGCGTGGATTATCCTTACCACCATTCCCTTTGTGCAAGGACTACGCGCATCTCTTCTACTTGGCTCTCACACGGCTATGGGCTATTTACCACTTTCTACATTATGCCCATTCTATCGTGCTCACTTTGCATGTTATGCATCTTTACATGATTTTACCATGCAATTGTGACCCTTGCTTGCATCTACCCATAATTCACCATTTTACTACTCATATGTGTATTTGCATGCTTGGTGGAGATCCTTGTTGCTATTGCCATGTTTACCATGTGCCTCATGCTATTGTTGCATGTTGTGTTGGGAGAGTCATGATGTCCCATTGCTATTTACATATGACCTCTTGCCAGTACAATGACGATACATTTCTCATATGGTGCTTTCATGCTTGTGATATGTCATGTGCATTATTCATGCCCACTATTTGCACACATGACATGCTTGCCATGATCCCTTCTAGTACGTTGCATCTTCACACAACTAGATTGCTTGACTTGATCACAATGATTGCTTGCTTTATCGCATCACCCATGTTCCATTCTTACTTGCTTTCTTGGGTTGATGACATATATGTTCATGCCTCTCACATGATATATCTTGATCATTGTCTCTTGTGTCCATTAGTTGCCTCTCTCATATCTACTTGTAGTGAGTGCAACCATACTATGCTTATTGATCTTGGAGACTTTGACACCTTACTTGTGATGCCTGCTTGTTTACTTGAGCCTATTGTCTTTGGTTTTACTATCATCATATGCTTTCATACCATACCACACCTTGTCCTTTCTTATGATAAGAATGATGAAAACACTTGTTGGGTATCTCACCATTCGAATGATAGGTGTTGCACTTCCGCTAACCTCATTTGTTTTTCCGAGTGTTTGTCATGTTCTATCATTTTGAAGGATTCACAAGGTGGCACCATCATGAAACATATTGGTCATGCGAAGGCATACATGATGCACAACACCAACATTTTCGACATCCTCATAGAGGTGAACTCATTCCCTTTGAGCCATCCTCAAATACGCATATTGGATGGGTCACTCTTCCATTGTTGTCTCCTTCTTGTTGTCTACATGATACATCTCGCAAACGGAGGAGTGACATTGGAGATTGGCTCGATGGACCTTCAAGTTGAGGAGCGCTCAGACTTATTGGATGCACATATCTCGTTCTCAGGGCACACCAGATAAGCTAAGCGTACAGGCACCAACATAACCCAAGTTGCCAAGGGACGGTCCCGCATGATGCTCTAGTTTGGACCAACACTCAGAGGAGCACTGGCCCGAGGGTTTAAAATAAAGATGACCCTTGAGTCAGCGGAACCCAAGAGAAAAGGCTTAGGTGGCAAATGGTAAAACCAAGGTTGGGCCTTGCTGGACGAGTTTTATTCAAAGCGAACTGTCAAGGGGTTCTCATAACACCCAACCGCGTAAGGAACGCAAAATCAAGGAACATAACACCGGTATCACGGAACCTAGCGCGGCAAGAGTGGAACAAAACACCAGGCATAAGGCCGAGCCTTCCACCCTTTACCAAGTATATACATGCATTAAAGTAAATAAGAGATAATAATAATGATATCCCAACAATATCCATGTTCCAACAAGGAACAAACTTCATCTTCACATGCAACTAGCAACACTATAAGAGGGGTTGAGCAAAGCGGTAACATAGCCAAACAATGATTTGCTAGGAAAGGTGGGTTAGAGGCTTGACATGGCAATATGGGAGGCATGATAAAGCAAGTGGTAGGTATTACGGCATAGCAATAGAGCGAACAACTAGCAAGCAAATATAGAAGTGATTTCGAGGGTATGGTCATCTTGCCTGCAAAGTTCTCAGAGTCGATGAAAGCTTGATCCTCGTTAGCGTACTCAACAAGTTCATCGATCACGTACTCGTCTCCCGTCTCTACCCAAAGCAAGAACACAAGCAAAGGACCAACAATCAATCACGATGCAATGCACAAGCAACATGATGCAAAACATGGCATGACATTCGGAATGTGATATGCAATGCATATGCGTGCTTCGGAAGGGAAAGAATGACCAAGGCATCAACTTGGCAAACCAAGTGTTCCGCTGGAAAGATGAGATGATTTTAGTCGAAATCGATATAAAGATCACCGGAAACGGATGCACGGTTTACAAATGGCAAGCAAAACAAGAATGGTGCAAAACTGTAATTAACAGCACGATGCTACTTAGCATGCAAAAAGAAACTAAGCTACTGTTCTCCAATATAAAAACAAAGCACATGGAAGTGATTTACTCAAGATGCTTGACAAAAAATGAACACTAAGCTACTATGCTCCAACATAACAACAAAGCACATGGCTGTGATGTACTCAAGATGCTTGACAAAACATGAAAACTTAGCTACGGCTAAATCACACAAGAGCAGGTTCAAACAAGCATGGCAAAAGTGCAAAAGATATCAGCTTCACAGACTTAGTGAAAATACTAACATGCCAGAAATAACATCAGGAAGCCATGTTTAGAGCAAGCAAACAACATGCTACAAGAACAAATCATAGCAAAAAAGGCACGGCATGAATCTACTAAATGCATAGAACAAAAGTCCCTTACTGATCATGAACCAAAAAGGCACAGAAGATATGATGGCACCCATGTAAACATAGCAAGTTTTATAAACTCTTTCAGACTTATCAGAAAATAGAGCATGGCATAAGTAGAATTATGAAGGCATCCTTATGAGCTCAAATCACTCATCACAAAGCCTTGCATGACAAAACATGCATGGCAACATCAATATGATGTGTTCGTCATGCTAACCATGGCAAGAGAAAGTTCATAGCATGCATGGATCAATAGGAACACCCATGGCAAAATTGATCATGTAGACAATCTGCCAGGAACATTTTGTAGCAAAAGTAGAGCAAGATAAAGACATGCTAGGGCACTCCATAATTGCAAACAGGGGAATGGATGGATAGAGAATAACCATATGTCCAAAACACCATTAGTGAAGATGCTCAAAACAAGCATGGATTTGTCTGTAGCATCATGATTACATGGCATAAGAATAACAGCAGAACAAGGACTTTGCAAAATCCAAAGTCTCTGAGAACAGCAATATCATGAAGGCTACTTTGCATGCTTGTGGTAGTCACCACAAAGATCACAAAAATACATGGCAAGAACATCTGTAAAGATGGCATGGCATAGATCAAAACACATGTAGAGCTCATGCCCGTATGATGCACACATCAAATGTGACAAGAATGACAAATCACCCTAAACTGATAAGTAGCAGCAGTAAACAATTTATAGCACTCTTGCATCAATGATTTGGGCATCAATATGAACTCAAACAAGCATTCCACAATGGAATTAAATGAAGAGCATCTCCCAATGAACATTTTGATATATCATGCGCTTGAAACGGGGCTATGGTCATGGAGTTATGGCATGATGAACAGGGGAATAAAATGTTACAGAGATAAGGAATTAGTGCAATTTTCACCTACCAGAAAAAACAGATCTACGGTTCATGGCATGGATCTCGAAGTTTGCCGGAGTCTTGTCGGACCTTAGCCGGACGAGGGAGGAGACGCGGCCGGTCGGAGGAGGAGGTTGCCGGGGCGGATCCGGCGGAGGAGCGGCGTGTGGGGTGGCGGCGTGTGGGGTGGCGGCGGAGAAGCGGCGGCGCACACCGGCGAGCAGGGGCA
>NC_041382.1:352449079-352458555 GCF_002162155.2 Triticum dicoccoides | reverse complement strand
CCGGGGCGACGGGTGAGCGCATTCGTGGGGCGACGACGGCTGGGCCCGCGGGGGTCGGCCTCGGGCCCGGCGGGCTTCGGCGGCAGCGAGCGGTGGAGCGCCACGTGGCGGCGGCGGGTTGGACGGGGCGTGGCGGCGAATGCGTCCGGCTGGTGCAGACGTGTCGGGCGCGGAGGGAGAGGATGGATCTAGGGTTTGGACCCGAAATTTGAGGGGGTGCACATATTTATAGGTAGGAGGAGGTAGGAGTGTCCAAATGGGGTGTAGTTTTCGCCCACATGATCGTGATCCGACGACGGAGGACATGAGAGTGCTTTGGATGGGTTATTGGGCCGTTTTGGAGGGGTGTTGGGCTGCAACACACAAGAGGCCTTTGTGGTTCTCCGGTTAACCGTTGGAGCATCAAACAGACTCCAAATGGCACGAAATTTGACAGGCGGTCTACCGGTGGTGTACCAAGGCCACTTGGCAAATATCGTTTCATTCCGAGGAAGTTTAACACCCGCTCACGAAAAGAGACAAAAGGGGTACGCTAGTGCACGTAGGAGTGTCGGATTACGAAACGGACAACGGGGAAAATGCTCGGATGCATGAGACGAACACGTATGCAAATGAGATGCACATGATGACATGATATGAAATGCATGACAGGAACAAAATGCAAAATGAAGACAAAACCCAACCACGAAGGGAAACTCATAAAATAAAACCGAAAATGGCAGAGTCGGAGTACAAATATGGTAAGTTACATCCGGGGTGTTACAACACTCCACCTCTATGAAAGGATCTTGTCCCGAGATCTAGGACTGAAAGAACTCCGGATATTCGTAAAGGAGGTGATCCTCGTGTTCCCAGGTGGCTTCTCGGTCAGAATGGTGTGACCACTTCACTTTCAGGAATTTGATAGACTTGTTGCGAGTCTTGCGCTCGGTTTCTTCAAGAATAGCAACGGGATGCTCATGGTAAGACATGTCTTCTTGGAGATCAACCTCTTCGAAGTTGATGGTGCGCTCAGGAGTCTTGAAGCACTTGTGAAGCTGTGACACATGAAAGACCTCGTGCACATCTACGAAGTTGGACAGAAGCTCAAGTTGATTGGCGAGATCGCCTCTTTTGCCAATGATCTTGAAAGGACCCACGTATCTAGGGGCAAGCTTCCCTTTGATACCGAAGCGAAGAGTACCTTTCATTGGAGATACGCGGAGGTAGACATGGTCTCTGATCTCGAAAGCCAAGTCACAGTGCTTGCTATCATAGTAACTCTTCTGGCGCGATTGCGCGACTTTGAGATTTTCATGAATGACTTTACACATTTCTTCAGCTTCTGTGATTAAGTCATTGCCAAGAAGTTGGGGTTCACCAGTCTCTGACCAATTAAGAGGAGTACGACACTTTCTGCCATAGAGAATCTCGAATGGGGCCTTGCCCGAACTCGCTTGGAAGCTATTGTTGTAGGAGAACTCGGCATATGGAAGACAATCTTCCCACTTCATACCGAAGGAAATGACACAATCCCCGAGCATATCTTCAAGGATTTGATTAACTCGCTCGACTTGGCCACTAGTTTGAGGATGGAAGGCTGTGCTGAAGCGCATGTTCATGCCCATGGCCTTCTGGAAGGAGTCCGAGAACTTAGAAGTGAAGATGCTTCCACAGTATGAAAATATCAATTGCGGAATGTCATGCAAAGAGACAATCCTGGAGGTGTATAGCTCTGCCAACTGAGCTGCTATGATAGATTCTTTGATTGGAAGGAAATGAGCCACTTTAGTAACCTTGTCGATGACAACAAAGATAGCATCGTTTCCACGCTTGGACTTGGGAAATCCAGTTACGAAGTCCATCTCAATATGGCTAAACTTCCATTCTAGAATAGCAAGAGGTTGGAGGAGACCAGCTGGTCGTTGGTATTCTGCTTTCACTCTTCTGCAGACATCACATTCATTCACGAACTGAGCAATTTCTCGCTTCATTCGAGTCCACCAATACGACTGCTTAAGGTCATGGTACATCTTTGTACTTCCAAGATGAATGGATAGAAGGGAATTGTGCGCCTCATTCATAATGACATTCCTTAGATCACCTTTAGGAACCACAATTCGATCCTCGAAGAATAGAGTGTCTTTGTCATCAATGCGATAGCACTTGTACTTGGGTTGGCTCTTGGCAATCCCATTTTTCACCTTCTTCACCATGGCATCAAGAAGTTGTGCCTCACGAATTTGATCTTCCAAAGTAGGAGAGACTTGGAGGTTGGCAACAAAGCGTTGAGGAACAACTTGGAGATTCAGTTTGCGGAAAGCTTCACAAAGGCCCGGTTGGAAGGGCTTGAGAATTAAGCTGTTGTAGTAAGCCTTCCTGCTCAAAGCATCTGCAATGACATTAGCCTTGCCTAGAGTATATTCAATACTCAGATTGTATTCTTGAATCATTTCGACCCAACTAGTCTGCCTGAGGTTGAGGTTGGGCTGAGTGAAGATGTACTTGAGGCTCTTATAATCCATGAAGATGTCCACTTTCCTTCCCAACAAAAGATGTCTCCACGTTAATCATGCATGGACAACTGCCGCCAACTCGAGGTCATGAGTGGGGTAGTTCCTTTCGTTGGGCTTCAACTGACAAGAGGTATAGGCCACAACTTTCTTCTCTTGCATTAACACAACACCAAGACCTTGTAGGGAGGCATCACAGAAAACATCAAATGGTTTGGATTCATCAGGAGGAGACAAAAACAGGAGTTGTGACCAGCTTCTCTTTGAGGGAGTTTAAACGAACGTCACATTCAGGCATCCAGAATACTTAACATGCTTCTGAAGGAGGTTGGAAAGAGGCTTTGCAATCTTAGAGAAATTCTCAACAAATCGTCGACAATAGCTTGCAAGCCCAATAAAACTGCAGAGCTGCTTGACATTCTGAGGAGGTTCCCAATTCACAATTGTGTACACCTTCTTAGGATTAACAGCGATGCCCTTGGCTGAGATGCTATGACCAAGGTAAAGAACTTTGTTAAGCCAGAACTCACACTTGGAAAACTTCGCATAGAATTGATGCTCTCTGAGTTTGTCCAGCACCAATCTCAAATGCTTGGCATGATCCTCCTTATTCTTGGAAAAGACCAAAATATCATCGAGATACACCAGGACAAAATCATTTGTGTAAGGGTTGAAGATGAAGTTCATCATGTGAGAGAACGTTGGAGGAGCATTGACAAGGCCGAAAGACATGACAGTATATTCATAAGAACCATAGCTTGTTCTGAATGCTGTCTTGGGGATATCTTGTTCATGAATGCAAATCTGATGATAACCCATACGAAGGTCAAGCTTGGAGAAAACTTGAGCACCTTTAAGTTGCTCGAATAGCTCATTGATGTTGGGAAGTGGATACTTGTTCTTTATTGTCCTCTTGTTCAATGGGCGGTAGTCGACGCAGAGTCGTTCTGTTCCATCCTTCTTGATAAAAAGAACACCACAACCCCATGGAGATGAACTCGGTCTGATCAGACCCATGCACTCTTGTCCATCGAGTTATTTCTTCAACTCCTTCAACTCTTCTGGTCCAAGCTTGTAAGGATGTTTGCAAACAGGTTCCATGCCAGGCTCCAAATCGATAACGAATTCAACTGGCCGGTGAGGAGGCATTCCCGGAAGCTCTTCTGGAAAGACGTCTTGATACTCACAAACGACTGGAATCTAAGAGATGGCATTCAACTCACCCTTTTCATTGAGAGAAAACAGATGAATGGTATCATCATGAGCGGCATAGATGATCACATCCTCAGAAGAGTGTGTCAATTGAATCTGCCTGGCAGCACAATCAAGCTGAGCCTTGTGCTTAGAAAGCCAGTCCATGCCGAGAATTAGATCAATATTTGAGTCACCAAGAACCATTGGAGAAGACATAAATTTATAGTCACCCATCTTGATGGAAACATCCGGTATCATCGTGGTAGCCCTCATAGACTTGCCCGGAGAAACCACTCCCATGGGTTTACCCACCATTTCCGAAACAAAGTCATGCTTTGAAACAAATGATCTTGACATGAAACAATGCGATGCACCAGTGTCAAAAAGAACTTTTGCAGGAATGGAGTTAACTGGAAAGTTACCCATGATCACTTCTGAACAATCCTCTGCCCGAGCTGCGTTCATCATGTTGACCTTAGCATGCTAGGGATTATGCTTGACCACTACATTGCTGGCAGATCACACAGGAGGAGAAGGTGGAAGGCGCCTTTGGTTGAAGCACTGGTTTGCATAGTGCCCTTTCTGCTGACACTTGTTACAAGTAACCTCTGAGAGCAGTCGGTGATAAGGAGCACTTGACCTTGGAGTATGAGACTGAGCTTTGTTCTGATAGCCTAGGTTGGGTGGGTGGGAAGATCCACTGCCACCTTTACTCGTCTGCTGATAAGGCTAACGAAACGGAGGAGGAGGCAACCCGAACTTTTGTTGCTTAGCTGCCACTTGAGTTGAAGAAGAACATTGAACTGCATCCCTCACTCTCTTCTTGGAAGCATCACACTTGATCTGAGCAACTTCTTTCTTTAGTGCCATGTTGTAGAATTCATCATACTTAGTCGGCTCAAGAAGCACGAGAGCTAATTGCAGATCTTCTTTGAGGCCACCTCTGAATTGATAAATCATGCTCTTTTCATCAAGGATGTCTTGTTTAGCGAAGCGAGTGAGTCTCTGGAACTGGATATTGTATTGATACACGGACATGTTGCCTTGCTTGAGATTGCGGATCTCCTCACGCTTACTCTCAACAACACTTTGTTGAATGTGATGAGCTTTGAAGTCTTGGCGGAAATCATCCCAGGTAATCACACGACCTCCTCTGGAATCTCTGTATTGTTGATACCACTCAGCAACTTGGTCTTTGAGTTGGAACGAAGCAAACTTGACAAAGTCCTCAGGCCTGACATTGCTACACTCAAAATGTTTGCAGATATCCGCAAGCCAGTCATCAGCGTCTGTGGCCTCGACACAATTGCTGAAGGACTTCGGCTGGTTTGCGAGGAAATGATTGAGGCTAGCAAACTGAGGCTGATTGTTGCCTTGGCCTTGATTTCCTTGGTTGTCTTGCCCTTGGTTGAGCTCTCGCAAGAGTTGCAAAAGCATCTGAGTGTTGGCGTAGGTGGCTGCCATGATAGCTTTCCATCCTCCGGAGGTGGAGGTGGTGGCAGAGGGTTCGGATTCTGATGCGTTGGAGGAGCCATCCTGAAGAGGTTCACATCCGTTAGCATCTTGAAAGATATATATTCAAGCTGAATCAATGGATCGAAATTGCAACATAAAGCCTTAACATTCGAACAAGAATGAATGAATGAATTCAAAAGTGAATCATCACACTTCCATAAATTGAGAAGCCACTTAGATAAAAGGTAGATGAAATGAAGCAACAAGGTACGAATATGAACAAATAAGTGGTAAGGATTACCCAATCACAAACCAAATATCCGCGGGAAGAAATACTAGAGCTACATGAATTCCAACCTATGAAACTCCCGGAACTTTCTGGTTATGCAATCAGGAGTTGGGGATACAGGGGAAGCATAATATCTCACCCAAAACTAGCAAATCCTACATCCAACTGTATCCATCCTTCAACACATAACCAAGAAACCTTCGGAAATCATTTACCTCAACCTTCGAAAAGCATCCGTTATACGAGTTATGGCAATACTCCTGAACTCCCGCCCCAGTACTGGGTGGTGTCGAGGTTATCTCACCAACAACTGCATAAAAGAGATTTTCAATGTCGGCGAACTCAGGTATTCCAGAACTGCAACAATAAAATTGTGATGACAACACCTTGGAGCTCAACTCCCCGGGACACTACCACAACACTTAATGTCAGGAGGGACCAAGAACAATGTTCTCGTCACAAAACTATCGGAACAATTCCAAGATACCCGCGTGATCCTAAAAAAAATTCGTGAAATTTGAGGAGAGAAGAGTCAAAATTCTATGTCAGGAGGCCTCACCAGAGCGACGAAGGGACTGAGGAGTAAAAATAATCCTACTCTCCGATATATATAATCCTAAGACTCAAAACATTTTCTTCTAGACTCAACAATGTCAGCGATTCGATCAAGCAGGGGGCTCCTAAGTCGGGGAAGGCTCTGATTACCAACTTGTAACACCCACAATGCGGCTATATCTCCCACATATCCGGGCACGACTGAGAGGCATAGCCGCATGGTAGGCATGTCGCAAGATGGGTAATCTTTACACATCCCATGTACTGAATAAGAAAGGGATAAAGAGTCGGCTTACATTCGCCACTTCACACAATACATAAATATATCATACATCATCCAAGGTAAAATCAAAGGTCCGACTATGGAACCAAAATTAAGAAAGATAACTCCAAATGCTAGATCCCCGATCGTCCCAACATGCCTCCTCTACTGATCATCCGAAAAAGAAACATAGTAACGGCCCGAATCCTCGTCGAACTCCCACTTGAGTTCGGTAGCGTCCCCTGCACTGGCATCATCGGCACCTGCATCTATTTGGAAGTATCTGTGAGTCACGGGGACTCAGCAATCTCACACCCTCGCGATCAAGACTACTTAAGCTTAAGGGTAGGAAAGGGTAGTGAGGTGGAGCTGCAGCAAAGCACTAAGCATATATGGTCGCTAACATACGCAAATGAGAGCGAGAAGAGAAGCAACGCACGGTTGAGAAGCTATAAGTGATCAAGAAGTGATCCTAAAGCTACTTATGTTCAAGCATAACACGAGACCGTGTTCTCATCCCGGACTCGCCAAAAAGAGACCATCACAGCTACACACGCGGTCGATTCATTTTAATTAAGTTAAGTGTCAAGTTATCTACAACCGGACATTCACAAATTCCCATCTGCCCATAACCGTGGGCACGGCTTTCGAAAGTTCAAAACCCTGCAGGGGTGTCCCAACTTAGCCCATCACAAGCTCTCACGGTCAACGAAGGATATTCCTTCTCTCAGGAAGACCTGATCAGACCCGGAATCCCGGTTACAAGACATTTCGACAATGGTAAAACAAGACTAGCAAGACCACCCTACTGTGCCGACAAATCCCAATAGGAGCTCCACATATCTCGTTACCAGGGCACACTGGATAAGCTAAGCGTACAGGTACCAACATAACCCAAGTTGCCAAGGGATGGACCCGCACGGCGCTCTAGTTTGGACCAACACTCAGAGGAGCACTGGCCCGGTGGTTTAAAATAAAGGTGACCCTTGAGTCCGCGTAACCCAAGGGAAAAGGCTTAGGTGGCAAATGGTAAAACCAAGGTTGGGCCTTGCTGGATGAGTTTTATTCAAAGCGAACTGTCAAGGGGTTCCCATAACACCCAACCGCGTAAGGAATGCAAAATCAAGGAACATAACACCGGTATGATGGAAACTAGGGCGGTAAGAGTGGAACAAAACACCAGGCATAAGGCTGAACCTTCCACCCTTTACCAGGTATATAGATGCATTAAAGTAAATAAGAAATAATAATAATGATATCCCAACAATATCCATGTTCCAACAAGGAACAAACTTCATCTTCACATGCAACTAGCAATGCTATAAGAGGGGCTGAGCAAAGCGCTAACATAGCCAAACAACGGTTTGCTAGGAAAGGTGGGTTAGAGGCTTGACATGGCAATATGGGAGGCATGATAAAACAAGTGGTAGGTATCACGGCATAGCAATAGACCAAAGAACTAGCAAGCAAAGATAGAAGTGATTTCGAGGGTATGGTCATGTTGCCTCCAAAGTTCTTAGAGTTGACGAAAGCTTGATCCTCGTTAGCGTACTCAACAGGTTCCTCGATAACGTACTCGTCTCCTGGCTCTACCCAAAGCAAGAACACAAGCAAAGGACCAACAATCAATCACGGTGCAATGCACAAGCAAAATGATGCAAAACATGGCATGACATGCGGAATGTGATATTCAATGCATATGTGTGCTTTGGAAGGGAAAGAATGAACAAGGCATCAACTTGGAAAACCAAGTGTGCCGCTGGAAATGAGATGATTTCGGTCGAAATCGATATAAAGATCACCGGAAACGGATGCACAGTTTGCAAATGGCAAGCAAAACAAGAATGGTGCAAAACTGTAATTAACAGCATGATGCTACTTAGAATGCAACAAGAAACTAAGCTACTATGCTCCAACATAACAACAAAGCACATGGCTGTGATGTACTCAAGATGCTTGACAAAACATGAACACTTAGCTACGGCTAAATCACACAAGATCAGGTTCAAACAAGCATGGCAAAAGTGCAAAAGATATCAGCTTCACAGACTTACTGAAAATACTAACATGGCAGAAATAACATCAGGAAGCCATATTTAGAGCAAGCAAACAACATGCTACAAGAAAAGATCATAGAAAACAAAGGCACGTCATGAATCTACTGAATGCATAGAACAAAAGTCCCTTACGGATCATGAACCAAAAAGGCACAGAAGATATGATGGCACCCATGTAAACATAGCAAGTTTTATAAACACTTTCAGACTTAGCAGAAAACAGAGCATGGCATAAGCAGAATTATGAAGGCATCTTTGTGAGCTCAAATCACTCATCACAAAGCCTTGCATGACAAAACAAGCATGGCAACAGCAAGATGACATGTTCATGAAGCTAACCATGGCAAGAGCAAGTTCATAGGATGCATGGATCACTAGGAACACCCATGGAAAAATTGATTAACATGTAGACAATCTGCTAGGAACATTTTATAGCAAAACTAGAGTAAGATAAAGACATGCTAGGGAACTCCATAATTGCAAACAAGGGCATGTATGGATAGAGCATAACCATATGTCCAAAACACCCTTACTGATGATGCTCAAAACAAGCACGGATCTCTCTGTAGCATCATGTTTACATGGCATAAGAATAACATCAGCAACAAGGACTTAGCAAAATCCTAAGTCTCTGAGAACAGCAATATCACGAAGGCTACTTTGCATGCTTGTGCTAGTCACCACAAAGATCACAAAAATACATGGCAAGCACCTCTGTAAATATGGCATGGCATAGATCAAAACACATGTAGAGCTCATGCCCATATGATGCACACATCAAATGTGACAAAAATGACAAATCACCCTTAACTGATAAGTAGCAGCAGTAAACAATTTTAGCACTCTTGCATCAATGATTTGGGAATCAATATGAACTCAAAAAAGCATGCCACAATGGAATGAAATGAAGAGCATCTCCAAGTGAACAATTTCATATATCATGCGCATGAAACAGAGCTACGATCATGGAGTTATGGCATGATAAACATGGGCATAAAATGTTACAGAGATAAGGACTTGGTGGAATTTTCATCCCCCGGAAAAAATAGATCTAGGGTTCATGGCACGGATCTCGAAGTTCGCCGGAGCAACTCGCCGAAGTCTTGCCGGAGCTTAGCCGGACGAGGGAGGAGACGGGGCCGGTCGGAGGAGGAGGTTGCCGGGGCGGATCC
>NC_041382.1:352438357-352448761 GCF_002162155.2 Triticum dicoccoides | reverse complement strand
TGGAGAGCGCCGGCGTGGCGGCGGCGGGCGCGGCGCGGGGCGACGGGCGAGCACGGGCGTAGGGCGATGGCGGCTAGGCCCGCGGGGGCCGGCCTCGGGCCCGGTGGCCGTCGGCGGCGGCGGGTTGGACAGGGCGCGGCGGCGGACGCGTCCGGCCGGTGCGGACGTGTCCGACGCGGAGGGAGAGGATGGATCTATGGTTTGGACCCGAAATTTGAGGGGGGTGCACATATTTATAGGTAGGAGGAGGTAGGTGTCCAAATGGGGTGTAGTTTTCACCCACATGATCGTGATCCGACGACGGAGGACGTGAAAGTGGTTTGGAAGGGTTATTGGGCCGTTTTGGAGGGGTGTGGGGCTGCAACACAGAAGAGGCCTTTGTGGTTCTCCGGTTAACCGTTGAAGCATCAAACGGACTCCAAATGGCACGAAATTTGACAGGCGGTCTACCGGTGGTGTACCAAGGCCACTTGGAAAATCTCGGTCCATTCCGAGAATGTTTAAAACCTGCTCATGAAAAGAGACAAAAGGGGTACGCTAGTGCACGTCGGAGTGTCAGATTGCGAAACGGACAACGGGGAAAATGCTCGGATGCATGAGACGAACACGTATGCAAATGAGATGCACATGATGACATGATATGAAATGCATGAACTGAACAAAATGCAAAACAAAGACAAAACCCAACCACGAAGGGAAACACATAACTTAAAGCCGAAAATGGCAGAGTCGGAGTACAAATATGGTAAGTTACATCCGGGTTGTTACAGTCACATTCAAGCTCAAAAGTCTTATTAAAATCAGGAAGTTGGAGTAAAGGAGCATGTATCAACTTATCTTTCAATACCGTGAAGAATTCTTCCTGTGCGGTACCCCAAACAGAAGGCACATCCTTCTTTGTAAGCTAATTGAGAGCTCCAACAATGGTGCTGAAATTTCTCACAAAACTCCTATAGAAACCAGCGAGGCCAAGGAAACTCATCACTTATGTGACCATTTTGGGCTGCGGCCAACTCTCAATAGCTTCAATCTTGGCTTTATCAACTTCAATTCCCTGTGGAGTAACAACATAGCCAAGAAAAGATACTCGGTCGGTGCAAAAGGTGCACTTTCCAAGGTTACCAAACAAACGTGCATCATGTAGAGCAATAAAAACAGCACGTAAATGTTCCAAATGTTCCTCCAAAGATTTACTATAAATCAGTATATCATTAAAATAGACTACCACAAATCATCCAATGAAAGCACGTAAAACTTTGTTCGTTAACCTCATGAAAGTAGTAGGTGCATTAGTTAACCCAAAAGGCATGACTAACCACTCATATAAACAAAACTTAGTTTTAAATGCTGTTTTCCATTCATCTCCCAATTTCATACAAATTTGATGGTATCCACTACACAAATCAACTTTGGAGAATATTGTAGAGCCACTCAATTCATCAAGCATATCATCTAGCCTAGGAATAGGATGACGATAACGAGTAGTAATATTATTAATGCCTCTACAATCAACACACATACGCGATGTACCATCCTTTTTCAGCACTAGAATAATAGGAACATTACAAGGACTAAGGGATTCGCGAATATAACCTTTGTCGAGTAGCTCCTGGACTTGACGCATAATCTCCTACGCCTCCTCTGGATTGGTACGGTATGCTGCACGGTTGGGTAGCGAAGCACTGGGAATTAAGTCAATCTAATGCTCAATCCCTCGAATAGGTGGTAATCCCGGTGGCACGTTTTGTGGAAAGACATCAGCGAACTCCTACAAAATGTTAGTAACAACAGGAGGCAAAGAGGAAGGCATGCCCTCGAATGAAAATAATGCCTCTTTGCACACAAAAGCATAGCAAATAGATTTGCTGAAATCTAGATCATCAATATCAGATTTGGTGGCATGTAAACATGCACTTTTCAATTTAATTTCAGAAGCAACATTAGATGGTTTATTATTAGGCTTCATGTGTTGCTCAAATTCTTTTGCCACAATCTGATTTTCACTCTTATCTTTCTCCTGTTTTGCTTTATTAGCTCTACTAATATCATCTTCCAAAATAAAATCAGGAGTCATAGGAAGCCAAGTGATATTTTTATCCTTATGAACAAGAGTATACTGATTGTTTCTAGCATGGTGTACAAATTTTTTATCAAATTGCCATGGTCTACCAAGTAATAAAGAACATGCTTGCATAGGTACCACATCACAATCAACATAATCAGCATATGTAGAGATACTAAAATGCACACGAACGGTACGTGTTACCTTCACCTTGCCGCTGTTGTTGAACCATTAGATATAGTAAGGATGTGGTTGCAGTCTTGTGGCGAGAAAGAGCTTCTCCACCATCTCCAGGCTAGCCAAGTTGTTGCATCTCCCTCCATCTATGATGACGCGAATAGAACGTTCCTTCACAACTCCCTATGTATGGAACAAATTATGCCTCTGATTTTGCTCAGCTTGTGTAACCTACACACTCAAAGTACGTTGAGCTAGTAAACATTCATACCTGTCACCATCTTTAGCAGCCATGTATTGCGTCTCATGATCAGAATCATCTCCACCATGTTCTTCATGTGTAATAAGAGCCAAAGTCTCCTCATCATGATGAGAACATCAATAACATTGTCACACCCACAACCCCTGCTACTATACATACTGGACCAATTACTAGAGCTCACACATGCCAATTGAATTACCAGGTACTTTCGTTTCTTGGTAAAGATTCTAATGTTCATGAGAATATGATGCTACCTAAATTGGATACGTTTGTTTTGCTTACAAATGAAGGGCCTATCTTGGACAAGACAGATGAACCTTGGAGAAAGTTCAAGCATGGAGATGATGGCAAGCGCAAGGGGAACAAGAATAGAGTTACATGTTATGATTCTAGGACTTTGAAGCCACCATAATGAGTGCATGAAGCCTTGGACGAAATATACAAGATGTCACTTCATAAATTTCGTCCAGAGGCTATTCAAGGTGCTACGTCACCTTACTTTTGGGCCAGGCCCATGCAATTTCGAAATACTTGATTATAGGCTATTTTTAGAGTCCGTATGTGTGGGGAAACAAGAGTTAGGGTTGGTTTCGGACCCCTCCTCCAAGGGCCAAGAAATTCCCCCTCTCTCCTCCATATATACATCCCTTAGGGCATCGTTTAGACTTTGGGTTTTGTTTAGATTAAAGTTTGCCATAGCTGCAAGTTCGCATATTTCGTTTGTGTTCAACGACTAGACAAAGGCGACATAGAACCCCACCTTGATCAATAAAGCTTTGCTCTTATATTCGCAATATCCAGATTGTAATCTTAGTTTCTTGCTTGTTCTTCATTTGCGTGAAGGAAACAAACCTTCCTGTTCAGGTTGATCATGCTCCGGCGTGGTCAATAACCTCTCGGAGTTGGTTTAGCGATTGCTAAGGCACGACGTCCTCGCACGTTCGTAGTCAGATCGTCAAAGTCAACTTCCTCCAAAACGATAGCCACCATCTCATCGAAAGACGGGACACCTTTGCCTCTATCAAGTGGTATAAGATTTCCGGGTTGCTCGGTGAGATTTTATAGTTTTTTTGTAGTTTAGATCGAGTCTGTTCTTCATACCTACATTCCACGAAAAAAAAGCCAAAAAAATTAGGGTTAGTTCAACATATTTGAACCAGTCTAAGCCTTTGAATAGTGTTTTTAGTATTTTGCTTTGTTGAATTTGTGGTTGCATCATCGTGTCTAGTTGCTGGTCTTAGAGTCTAGTCTTTTAGAGTTTCGAGTTCTAGTCATAAGTTGTCACGCCGCCGCCGCACCATCATCTTCGCCCCTGCCATCTACCACCACCGCTTATCCGCCACCGATCGGTCTCGATATACCATCACCAATCCATATCCATATGCCACCACCAATCCATATCCATATACCACCACCAATCTGTATCCATATACCACCACCGCTGCCATATCCTACCACCATATATCCACCACCAATCCGAGTTCCTTGCATATTTGGTTTGTTTTCGAGATCCGTCTAATTTTTGATTCGTGTTTGCTTGCCTGAGTAGGTTTCAGAAAAGAAAAACAAGAGTCTGGAGACCCCCAGGCAGTTTTTAGGCCAAAATTTTCATAGGCAAAAATATTTTCCCTATCCTATTTTTAGGCTTTTCTGGGTCTTTGGAGCCACATGCCCTCATAGTGATTTTTTGTCGCACTTTTTCGTCGTCGCTGCCCTGATTTCTGAAAGAGTCAAAAACAATGTGTGCCCATCCTGTTAGTTTGACGAGGGAAGAGTTTGGAGACACTCGCCATTATAGTGATTTTTCGCAAGAAAAGAGGAGCACAAAAAAAGAGGAGCGCCAAAAAACAACAGAGCGAAAAAAAAGTTCTAGAGTGTGCTTTTCCCTTGTTACGTGCAGCGCTATGATTTTGTTAGTGTTCTAGGCTCGCGTCTCTAGCACGGTCTATCCTAGGACCAGCACAGTACCGTCATTGAGCGTTTATTCAACTTTGCATCTCTGAAATGATTATTGCTAATCTTTTTGCTACCATCTTATAAGCCTTCCCGGCTCCACATACATCTAAGTCATACGTTTGACTTTCCCTGGTAATCGTTCTATCCAAGCCTTAAGAGTTTTGACTACAACGGTTGCCGATCACCACCTGCTGCTTGGTAAGAACTGGTAAGAATTTGAGATTCGCTTGACAGATTTGTGACTGTCCACCACACCACCACTTCCTTGTAGTCTGTAGGACCATATTCTTGTGTGTTTCTATTATTGCTAACCATGGCTGGATCACAAGCCGATGAGAATGACTGGGAGAACATGACGAACAAAGAGTTACATGATAAGTTTCAGCAAATGATGAGTGGACAGGTAGAAGATATGCTAAACAGATTTGAAGAGGCCATGGAGAAGATAGATGGCATTGAGAAGACGTTCGAAACAAAGCTCAATAACAAGTTTGATGAATTTCTAGTGCGTTTTCCACCACCACCGCCGGATGCACCAATCGCACCTCTACAACAACAACAACAACAACAACAACAACAACAACAACAACAACAACAACAACATCGCCATCCAAATCAAGTGGGACGAGCACAATGCATTCCGATCGACCCTGGGCAAAATTCTGGTGCCGCTGTTGGTGCTTCGGTAGCTCCTACTGCTACTGCAGAGGTGGAGGACCCTTACAAGGATGAGTTTGATCAAAATCAGAAATACGTGCAACCACCAGCACCACCACCACCAGGTCGTCCTCAGGTATAGCATTGCAACAGTAGGGCTGCACCACCACCTGAGGTACGAGATCATGACCTTTTTCCTGAACTGAAGTTGAATATTCCACCATTTCAGGGTAGATATGTTCTTGATATATATCTTACTTGGGAATTAGAAACTGAACCACGTTTTACATGTTTACAATATCCCGAGGAGAGATGTGTTCCTGCTGCTGTTTGTGCTTTCACTAGTTTTGCATGTGTTTGGTGGTTTGAACATTGTAGATTATATCCTATTCCAGGTACTTGGGCTGCTTTGAAAACTACTATACGTATTCGTTGGGTTCCACCATATTATCAACGTGAATTACTTCAAAAATGGCATCATTTAAGACAAGGAAAAAATTCTGTAGAAGAATATTATCAGGAATTACAAATTGGCATGATTAGATGTGGTATTGTTGAGGAGAATGAAGCTATGCTTGCACGTTTTATGGGTGGATTAAATAGAGAGATTCAAACCATTCTAGAGTATAAGGATTGTAATAATATCACTCGTTTATTCCATCTTGCTTCTAAAGCTGAACATGAAGTGCAGGATCGACAGGCATTGGCACGAACTAACTTTTCTACAGGTCGATCTTCATCATGGACACCATGTGCATCCTCTACCTCCACTACACCAGCACCTCCATCAGGTGCCACCTCCAGCCGTGATACAATAACGCAGGCACAACCACCACTATCTGCCAAGAGCACACCTGTCGAGCCTGCGCAAAGCTCTTCTTCTTCCATGGCATCAACAGGGCACACAAGTGATATTATTTGTCGTCGTTCTAAGGGAAGAGGACATTTGCGAGAGAATGCAAATCTCAGCGTGTGATGATTTCTACTAGGGATGGTGGGTATGAGTCCGCTAGTGACTATGATGAGTAGGCTTTGGCTCTTATTACACATGAAGAACACGATGGAGATGATTCTGATCATGAAACACAATACATGGCTGCTGAAGATGCTGACAGGTATGAATGTTTAGTTACTCAACGTGTTTTGAGTGTGCAGGTTACACAAGCTGAGCAAAATCAGAGGCATAATTTTTTCCATACAAAGGGAGTTGTGAAGGAACGTTCTGTTCGCATCATCATACATGGAGGGAGCTTCCACAACTTGGCTAGCATGGAGATGGTGGAGAAGCTATCTCTCACAACACGACCACATCCACATCCTTACTACATCCAATGGTTCAACACCATCGGCAAGGTTAAGGTAACACGTACTATTCGTGTGCATTTTAGTATCTCTACATATGCTGATTATGTTGACTGTGATGTGGTACCCATGCAAGCATGTTCCTTATTACTTGGTAGACCATGGCAATTTGATAAAAATTCTATACACCATGGTAGAAATAATATGTACACTCTTGTTCATAAAGATAGCCATATTACTTTGCTTCCTATGACTCCTGATTCCATTTTGAAAGATGATATTAATAGAGCTAATAAAGCAAAACAAGAGGAAAATAAGAGTGAAAAACAGATTGTGGCAAAAGAATTTGAGCAACAAATGAAGCCTAATAATAAACCATCTAGTGTTGCTTCTGAAATTAAATTGAAAAGTGCATGTTTACTTGCCACAAAATCTGATATTGATGTGCTAGATTTTAGAAAATCTGTTTGCTATGCTTTTGTATGCAAAGAGGCATTATTTTCATTCGAGGACGTGCCTTCCTCTTTGCCCCTTGTTGTCACTCACATTTTGCAGGAGTTCACTGACGTCTTTCCACAAGACATGCCATCGGGATTACCACCTATTTGAGGGATTGAGCATCAAATAGACTTAATTCCCGGTGCATCGCTACCCAACCGTGCACCGTACCGTACCAATCAAGAGAAAACGAAGGAGATTATGCGTCAAGTATAGGAGCTGCTCGACAAAGGTTATATACGTGAATCTCTTAGTCGTTGTGCTGTTCCTATTATACTAGTGCCTAAAAAGGACGGTACGTCGCGTATGTGTGTTGATTGTAGAGGCATTAATAACATTACTATTCGTTATCGTCATCCTATTCCTAGGATAGATGATATGTTTGATGAATTGAGTGGCTCTAGAATAATCTCCAAAGTTCATCTGCGTAGTGGATACCATCAAATTCGTATGAAATTGGGAGATGAATGGAAAACAACATTTAAAACTACGTTTGGTTTATATGAGTGGTTAGTCATGCCTTTTGGGTTAATTAAAGCACCTAGTACTTTCATGAGACTAATGAATGAAGTTTTACGTGCTTTCATTAGACGATTTGTGGTAGTCTATTTTGATGATATACTGATTTATAGCAGATCTTTGGAGGAACATTTGGAACATTTAGGTGTTGTTTTTATTTCTCTACGAGAGACACGTTTGTTGGCAACCTTGGGAAGTGCACCTTCTGCACCGATTGAGTATCTTTTCTTGGCTATGTTGTTATTCCACAGGTAATTGAAGTTGATAAAGCCAAGATTGAAGCTATTGAGAGTTGGCCGCAACCCAAAACGGTCACACAAGTGAGGAGTTTTCTTGGCCTCGCTGGATTCTATAGGCATTTTGTGAGAGATTTCAGCACCATTGCTGCACCTCTCAATGAGCTTACAAACAAGGATGTGCCTTTTGTTTGGGGTACCGCACAGGAAGAAGCCTTCATGGTATTAAAAGATAAGTTGACACATGCTCCTTTAATCCAACTTCGTGATTTTAATAAGACTTTTGAGCTTGAATGTGATGCTAGTGGAATTGGATTAGGAGGTCTGTTATTACAAGATGGCAAACCTGTTGCATACTTTTCTGAAAAGTTGAGTGGGCCTAGTCTGAATTATTCTACTTATGATAAAGAATTATATGGTCTTGCTCGGACTTTAGAGACATGGCGACATTATTTATGGCCCAAAGAATTTGTTGTACATTCTGGTCATGAATCCTTGAAACATTTTAAAAGTCAAGCTAAACTGAATTCTAGACATGCTAAATGGGTTGAATTCATTGAGACTTTCCCTTATGTCATTAAACATAAGAAGGGTAAAGAAAATGTTATTGCTGATGCATTATCTCTTCGTATACTATGCTTTCACAACTTGACTTCAAAATATTTGGTTTGGAGACCATCAAAGATCAATATGTGCATGATGTTGATTTAAAGTTCTAATGCAGAATTGTAAAGAAGGAAGAACATGGAACAAGTTCGTCATTAATGATGGATTTGTGTTCCGTGCTAACAAGCTATGCATTCCAGCTAGCTCCGTTCATCTTTTGTTGTTGCAGGAGGCGCATGGAGGAGGATTAATGAGATACTTTGGCATGAAGAAGACGGAGGACGTACTTGCTACACATTTCTTTTGGCCAAAGATGAGACGGGATGTTGAGCGTTTTGTTGCTCGCTGCACTACATGTCGAAAAGCTAAGTCACGACACAATCCTCATGGTTTATATATGCCTTTGCCTGTACCTAGTGTTCCTTGGGAGGATATATCTATGGACTTTGTTTTAGGTTTACCTAAAACAAAGAAGGGGAAGGATAGCATATTTTTTGTTGTGGATAGATTCTCAAAAATGGCACACTTTATACCATGTCATAAAAGCGATGATGCTGTTAATGTTGCTGATTTGTTCTTTCGTGAAATTATTCGCTTGCATGGTGTGCCAAATACTATTGCTTCAGATCATGATACTAAATTTCTTAGCCACTTTTGGAGATGTTTATGTGCTAAGTTGGGGACTAAACTACTTTTTAGTACTACTTGTCACCCCCAAACTGATGGACAAACTGAAGTAGTTAATAGAACGTTGTCTACTATGCTTAGGGCTGTTTTGAAGAATAATAAGAAAATGTGGAAAGAATGCTTGCCTCATATTGAATTTGCTTATAGTCATTCATTGAATTCTACTACTAAGATGTGACCTTTTGAAATTGTGTATGGTTTCCTACCTCGTGCACCTATTGATTTGTTGCCTCTTCCATCTTCAGAGAA
This sequence comes from Triticum dicoccoides, assembly GCF_002162155.2. NCBI lineage: Eukaryota > Viridiplantae > Streptophyta > Magnoliopsida > Poales > Poaceae > Triticum > Triticum dicoccoides. Next base: position 352,439,550 of record NC_041382.1, on the reverse strand, counting down.
GGTTAATTTTGATGCTAAAAAACATGCTGAGTTGTTTTTAAAAATGCATGAGTTAACTAAGGAAAACATTGAGCGTATGAATGCTAAATATGAACTTGCAGGAGATAAGGGTCGAAAACATGTTGTGTTTGCACCTGCAGATCTTGTTTGGTTACATTTGCGTAAGGATAGATTTCCTAATTTGCGCAAATCAAAGCTAATGCCACGTACTGATGGTCCTTTTAAGGTGTTAGAGAAAATACACGATAATGCATATAAACTTGAGCTGCCTGCAGATTTTGTGGTTAGTCCCACTTTTAACAATGCAGATTTGAAGCCTTATTTGGATGAGGAAGATGAGCTTCCATTGAGGACGACTTCATTTCAAGAAGGGGAGGATGATGAGGACATCAATAACATTGTTAGACCATAGCCCCTGCTGCTATACATACTGGACCAATTACTAGAGCTGTAACATCCCAAATTTCCAATTTGGAACATTATACATAGATCGTTCATGCATATCATATTTTGCTACATTTCGTTTCGCGATCCTCAAAATTCTAAGCAACTCAAGGACCGTCGGAGAGAGTTGGGGATTTCACTGTTTTCATATATGAATTCTATCATATATTGAAAGGAGGATTTTTTGGTTTTAATTATTTTTCTCTCTGAAAATATTTCATATTAAAATATATGAGAGGAGATAATATGACTTCTCCAAAATAAATGAAATATTGTAGGAAAAATATTAAAATCAAATATTTGAATTTATTCAGAGTTTATTGATGTTTTATTTGAATTAGAAAAAATTGCACATTTTTCAAAATTGCATTTTAGGGCTAAGAAAATGTTCATCTTGTTCTAAATATTTTATTTAGACGGTAAAAATTTGTTCTGGCATTTTTAGATTTTTATTTGTTTTTATAGGATTTATTGGAGTTTCGGTGAAATTATTAAAAAAAATCTTCGCCCACTGGGCCGAAGCCCAGCTAGCCGGCCCGGCTCAGCCGAGCCGTCCACCTCGTCCCCGACGCGGAGACCGCCGCCGCCGCAAGCCGAGTCCGGCCGGGACTCCTCCCCGCGCCGCCTTGCCCCCTCCCCAAGCTAGGCCCCCTCCTTATATACGCCGCCCCCGCACCCTTGCACCACCACCCGAACCACCCCGCCCCGCCGCCTAGCACCGCGCCGCCGCCGCCGCTTGCAGCCACCAC